>NW_027476100.1:760000-1032500 GCF_051020955.1 Megalopta genalis
TGTTCTTGTTGTTGTTGTCCTTGTTGTTCTTGTTGTGCTTGTTGTTCTTGTTGCTCTTGTTGTTCTTGTTGCTCTTGTTGTTCTTGTTGTTGTTGTTCTTGTTGTTCTTGTTTTTGTTGTTCTTGTTGTTGTTGTTCTTGTCGTTGTGGTTCTTGTTGTTCCAGTTGTTGTTGTTGTTCTTGTTGTTCTTGTTGTTGTTGTTCATGTGGTTCTTGTTGTTGTTGCTCTTGCTGTTCTCGTTCTTGTTGTCCTTGTTGTTCTTTCTGTTCTTGTTGTTCTTGTTGCTCTTGTTGGTCTTGTTGCTCTTGTTGTTCTCGTTGTTCTTGTTGTTCTTGTTGTTCTTGTTGTTCTTGTTGTTCTTGTTGTTCTTGTTGTTCTTGTTGTTCTTGTTGTTCTTGTTGTTCTTGTTGTTCTTGTTGTTCTTGTTGTTCTTGTTGTTCTTGTTGTTCTTGTTGTTCTTGTTGTTCTTGTTGCTCTTGTTGGTCTTGTTGCTCTTGTTGTTCTTGTTGTTCTTGTTGTTCTTGTTGTTCTTGTTATTCTTTTTGTCCTTGTTGTTCTTGCTGTTGTTGTTCCCGTTGTTCTTGTTGTTGTTGTTGTTGTTCTTGTTCTTGCTGTTCATGTTGTTGTGGTTCTGGTAGATGATGTTGTTCTTGTTCTTGTTGTTCTTGTTGCTCTTGTTGTTCTTGTTGTTCTTGTTGTTCTTGCTGTTGTTGTTCCTGTTGTTGTTGTTGTTGTTGTTCTTGCTGTTCTTGTTGCTCTTGTTGTTCTTGTTGTTCTTGTTGTTCTTGTTGTTCTTGTCGTTCCTGTTGTTGTTGTTGTTCTTGTTGTTCTTGTTGTTGTTGTTGTTCTCGTTTTTGTTGTTCTTCTTGTTGTTGTTGTTCTTGCTGTTCTTGTTCTTGTTGCTCTTGTTGTTCTTGATGTTCTTGTTGTTGTTGTTGTTGCTGTTGTTGTTGTTGTTGTTGTCCGTGTTGTTCTTGTTGTTCTTGTTGCTCTTGTTGTTCTTGTTGTTCTTGTTGTTCTTGTTGTTCTTGTTGTTCTTGTTGTTCTTGTTGTTCTTGTTGCTCTTGTTGTTCTTGTTGTTCTTGTTGTTCTTGTTGTTCTTGTTGTTCTTGTTGTTCTTGTTGTTCTTGTTGCTCTTGTTGTTCTTGTTGTTCTTGTTGTTCTTGGTGTTCTTGTTGTTCTTGTTGTTCTAGTTGTTGTTGTTGTTGTTGTTGTTCTCGTTGTTCTCGTTGTTCTCGTTGTTCTTGTTGTTCTTTTTGTTCTTGTTGTTCTTGTTGTTCTTGTTGTTCTTGTTGTTCTTGTTGTTCTTGTTGTTCTTGTTGTTCTTGTTGTTCTTGTTGTTCTTGTTGTTCTTGCTGTTCTTGTTCTTGTTGTTCTTGTTGTTCTTGTTGTTCTTGTTGATCTTGCTGTTCTTGTTGTTCTTGTTGCTCTTGTTGCTCTTGTTGCTCTTGTTGCTCTTGTTGCTCTTGTTGCTGTTGTTGTTCTTGTTGTTCTGATTATTGATGTTCTTGTTGTTCATGTTGTTGTTGTTCTTGTTGTTCTTGTTGTTCTTGTTGTTCTTGTTGTTCTTGTTGTTCTTGTTGTTCTTGTTGTTCTTGTTGTTCTTGTTGTTCTTGTTGTTCTTGTTGTTCTTGTTGTTCTTGTTGTTCTTGGTGTTCTTGTTGTTCTTGTTGTTCTAGTTGTTGTTGTTGTTGTTGTTCTCGTTGTTCTCGTTGTTCTCGTTGTTCTTGTTGTTCTTTTTGTTCTTGTTGTTCTTGTTGTCCTTGTTGTTGTTGTTGCTGTTGTTGTTCTTGTTGTTCATGTTGTTGTTGTTCTGGTTGATGTTGTTGTTCTTGTTCTTGTTTTTCTTGTTTTTCTTGTTGTTCTTGTTGTTCTCGTTGTTCTCGTTGTTCTTGTTGTTCTTGTTGTTCTTGTTGTTCTTGTTGTTCTTGTTGTTCTTGTTGTTCTTGTTGTTCTTGTTGTTCTTGTTGTTCTTGTTGTTCTTGTTGTTCTTGTTGTTCTTGTTGTTCTTGTTGTTCTTGTTGTTCTTGTTGTTCTTGTTGTTCTTGTTGTTCTTGTTGTTCTTGTTGTTCTTGTTGTTCATGTTGTTCTTGTTGTTCTTCTAGTTGTTGTTCTAGTGGTCCTTGTTGTTGTTGTTCTGGTTGTTCTTGTTGTTCTTGTTGTTCTTGTTGTTCTTGTTGTTCTTGTTGTTCTTGTTGTTCTTGCTGTTCATGCTGTCTTGTTGTCCTTGTTGTTCTAGTTGTTCTTGCTGTTCTTGTTGTTCTTGTTGTTCTTGTTGTTGTTTTTCTAGTTGTTCTTGTTGTTGTTGTTCTGGTTGTTCTTGTTGTTCTTGCTGTTCCGGTTGTTCATGTTGTTGTTCTTCTTGTTGTTGTTGTTCTTATTTTTGTTGTTGTTTTTGTTGTTTTTCTTGCCGTTCTTGTTCTTGTTGTTCTTGTTGTTCTTGTTGTTCTTGTTGTTCTTGTTGTTCTTGTTGTTCTTGTTGTTCTTGTTGTTCTTGTTGCTCTTGTTGCTCTTGTTGATCTTGTTGTTCATGTTGCTCTTGTCGTTCTTGTTGCTCTTGTTGCTTTTGTTGCTCTTGTTGCTGTTGTTGTTCTTGTTGTTCTGGTTGTTGATGTTCTTGTTGTTCATGTTGTTGTTGATCTTGTTCTTGTTGTTCTTGTTGTTCTTGGTGTTCTTGTTGTTCTTGTTGTTCTTGTTGTTCTAGTTGTTGTTGTTGTTGTTCTTGTTGGTGTTCTTGTTGTTCTTCTTGTTGTTCTTGTTGTTCTTGTTCTCCTTCTTGTTGTTCTTGTTGTTCTTGTTGATCTTGTTGTTCTTGTTGTTCTTGGTGTTCTTGTTGTTCTTGTTGTTCTAGTTGTTGTTGTTGTTGTTCTTGTTGTTCTTGTTGTTCTTGTTGCTCTTGTTGCTCTTGTTGCTCTTGTTGCTCTTGTTGCTCTTGTTGCTCTTGTTGCTGTTGTTGCTGTTGTTGTTCTGGTTGTTGATGTTCTTGTTGTTTATGTTGTTGTTGTTCTTTTTGTTGTTGTTGTTGTTGTTGTTCTTGGTCTCGTTGTTCTCGTTGTTCTTGTTGTTCTTCTTGTTGTTGTTGTTCTTGTTGTTCTTGTTGTTCTTGTTGTTCTTGTTGTTCTTGTTGTTCTTGTTGTTCTTGTTGTTCTTGTTGTTCTTGTTGTTTTTGTTGTTAATGTTGCTCTTGTTGTTCTTGTTGTTGTTGTTCTTGTTGTTCTTGCTGGTCATGTTGTTCTTGTTGTTCTTGTTGTTGTTGTTGTTGTTGTTGTCCTTGTTGTTCTTGTTGTTCTTGTTGTTCTTGTTGTTCTTGTTGTTCTTGTTGTTCTTGTTGTTCCGGTTGTTCTTGTTGCTCTTGTTGTTCTTGTTGCTCTTGTTGTTCTTGTTGTTCTTCTTGTTCTTGTTGTTCTTGTTGTTGTTATTGTTGTTGTTGTTCTTGTTGTTCTTGTTGTTCTTGTTGTTCTCGTTGTTCTTGTTGTTCTTGTTGTTCTTGTTGTTCTTGCTGTTGTTCTTGTTGTTGTTGTCCTTGTTGTTCTTGTTGTTGTTGTCCTTGTTGTTCTTGTTGATCTTGTTGTTCCTGTTGCTCTTGTTGCTCTTGTTGTTCTTGTTGTTGATCTTGTTGTTCTTGTTTTTGTTGTTCTTGATGTTGTTGTTCTTGTCGTTGTGGTTCTTGTTGTTCCTGTTGTTGTTGTTGTTCTTGTTGTTGTTGTTCATGTGGTTCTTGTTGTTGTTGCTCTTGCTGTTCTTGTTCTTGTTGTCCTTGTTGTTCTTTCTGTTCTTCTTGTTGTTGTTGTTGTTGTTGTTGTCCTTGCCGTTCTTCTTGTTCTTGTTGTTCTTGTTGTTCTTGTTGCTCTTGTTGCTCTTGTTGGTCTTGTTGTTCTTTTTGTTCTTGTCGTTCTTGTTGCTCTTGTTGCTTTTGTTGCTCTTGTTGCTGTTGTTGTTCTTGTTGCTCATGTTGTTGTTGTTCTTGTTGTTCTTGTTGTTCTTGTTGTTGCTCTTGCTGTTCTTGTTGTTCTTGTTGTTGTTATTGTTGTTGTTGTCCTTGTTGTTCTTGTTGTTCTTGTTGTTCTTGCTGTTCTTGTTGTTCTTGTTGTTCATGTTGTTATTGTTGTTCTTGTTGTTCTTGTTGTTCTTGTTGTTCTTGTTGTTCTTGTTGTTCTTGTTGTTCTTGTTGCTCTTGTTGTTCTTGTTGTTCTTGTTTTTCTTGTTGTTCATGTTGCTGTTGTTCTTGTTGATCTTGTTGTACTTGTTCTTGTTGTTCTTGTTGATCTTGTTGTACTTGTTCTTGTTGATCTTGTTGTACTTGTTCTTGTTGTTCTTGTTGATCTTGTTGTACTTGTTCTTGTTGATCTTGTTGTTGTTCTTGTTGTTCTTGTTGTTCTTGTTGTTCTTGTTGTTCTTGTTGTTCTTGTTGTTCTTGTTGTTGTTCTTGTTGTTCTTGTTGTTCTTGTTCTTGTTGTTCTTGTTGTTCCGGTTGTTCTTGTTGCTCTTGTTGTTCTTGTTGCTCTTGTTGTTCTTGTTGTTCTTCTTGTTCTTCTTGTTCTTCTTGTTCTTCTTGTTCTTGTTGTTCTTATTGTTGTTGTTGTTGTTCTTGTTGTTCTTGTTGTTCTTGTTGTTCTCGTTGTTCTTGTTGTTCTTGTTGTTCTTGTTGTTCTTGTTGTTGTTGTCCTTGTTGTTCTTGTTGTTCTTGTTGTTCTTGTTGTTCTTGTTGTTCTTGTTGTTCTTGTTGTTGTTCTTGTTGTTCTTGTTCTTATTGTTCTTGTTGTTCTTGTTGTTCTTGTTGTTCTTGTTGTTCTTGTTGTTCTTGTTGTTCTTGTTGTTCTTGTTGTTCTTGTTGTTCTTGTTGTTCTTGTTGTTCTTGTTGTTCTTGTTGTTCTTGTTGTTCTTGTTGTTCTTGTTGTTCTTGTTGTTCTTGTTGTTGTTGTTGTTCTTCCTGTTCTTGTTCTTGTTGTTCTTGTTGTTCTTGTTGTTCTTGTTGTTCTTGTTGTTCTTGTTGTTCTTGTTGTTCTTGTTGTTCTTGTTGTTCTTGTTGTTCTTGTTGTTCTTGTTGTTCTTGTTGTTCTTGTTGTTCTTGTTGTTCTTGTTGTTCTTGTTGTTGTTGTTGTTGTTCTTGCTGTTCTTGTTCTTGTTGTTCTTGTGGTTCTTGTTGTTCTTGTTGTTCTTGTTGATCTTGTTGTTCTCGTTGTTCTTGTTGCTCTTGTTGCTCTTGTTGCTCTTGTTGCTCTTGTTGCTCTTGTTGCTCTTGTTGCTCTTCTTGCTCTTGTTGCTCTTGTTGCTCTTGTTGCTGTTGTTGTTCTGGTTGTTGATGTTCTTGTTGTTCATGTTGTTGTTGTTCTTTTTGTTGTTGTTGTTGTTGTTGTTGTTCTTGGTCTTGTTGTTCTTGTTGTTCTTGATGTTCTTGTTGTTCTTGTTGTTCTTGGTGTTCTTGCTGTTCTTGTTGTTCTAGTTGTTGTTGTTGTTGTTGTTCTCGTTGTTCTCGTTGTTCTCGTTGTTCTCGTTGTTCTTGTTGTTCTTTTTGTTCTTGTTGTTCTTGTTGTCCTTGTTGTTGTTGTTGCTGTTGTTGTTCTTGTTGTTCATGTTGTTGTTGTTCTGGTTGATGTTGTTGTTGTTGTTCTTGCTGTTCTTGTTGTTGTTGTTCTTGCTGTTCTTGTTCTTGTTGCTCTTGTTGTTCTTGTTGTTCTTGTTGTTCTTGTTGTTGTTGTTGTTGTTGTTCTTGCTGTTCTTGTTCTTGTTGTTCTTGTGGTTCTTGTTGTTCTTGTTGTTCTTGTTGATCTTGTTGTTCTTGTTGTTCTTGTTGCTCTTGTTGCTCTTGTTGCTCTTGTTGCTCTTGTTGCTCTTGTTGCTCTTGTTGCTCTTGTTGCTGTTGTTGTTCTGGTTGTTGATGTTCTTGTTGATCATGTTGTTGTTGTTCTTTTTGTTCTTGTTGTTGTTGTTGTTCTTGGTTTTGTTGTTCTTGTTGTTCTTGATGTTCTTGTTGTTCTTGTTGTTCTTGGTGTTCTTGCTGTTCTTGTTGTTCTAGTTGCTGTTGTTGTTGTTGTTCTCGATGTTCTCGTTGTTCTCGTTGTTCTCGTTGTTCTTGTTGTTCTTTTTGTTCTTGTTGTTCTTGTTGTCCTTGTTGTTGTTGTTGCTGTTGTTGTTCTTGTTGTTCATGTTGTTGTTGTTCTGGTTGATGATGTCGTTGTTGTTCTTGCTGTTCTTGTTGTTGTTGTTCTTGCTGTTCTTGTTCTTGTTGCTCTTGTTGTTCTTGATGTTCTTGTTGTTCTTGTTGTTCTTGCTGTTCTTTCTGTTCATGTTGTTCTTGTTGTTGTTGTTCTTGTTGTCGTTCGTGTTGTTCTTGCTGTTGTTCTTGTTGTTGTTGTCCTTGTTGTTCTTGTTGTTGTTGTTGTTCTTGTTGTTCTTGTTGTTCTTGTTGTTCTTGTTGTTGTTGTTGTTCTTGTTGTTGTTCGTGTTGTTCTTGTTGTTGTTCTTGTTTTTGTTGTTCTTGTTGTTGTTGTTGTTCTTCCTGTTCTTGCTCTTGTTGTTCTTGTTGTTCGTGTTGTTCTTGTTGTTCTTGTTGTTCTTGCTGTTCTTTCTGTTCATGTTGTTCTTGTTGTTCTTGTTGTTGTTGTTGTTGTTGTCCTTGTTGTTCTTGTTGTTCTTGTTGTTCTTGTTGTTCTTGTTGTTCTTGTTGTTCTTGTTGTTCTTGTTGTTCTTGTTGTTCTTGTTGTTCTTGTTGTTCTTGTTGTTCTTGTTGTTCTTGTTGTTCTTGCTGTTCTTGCTGTTCATGTTGTTCTTGTTGTTCTTGTTGTTGTTGTTGTTGTTGTCCTTGTTGTTCTTGTTGTTCTTGTTGTTCTTGTTGTTCTTGTTGTTCTTGTTGTTCTTGTTGTTCTTGTTGTTCTTGTTGTTCTTGTTGTTCTTGTTGTTCTTGTTGTTCTTGTTGTTCTTGTTGTTCTTGTTGTTCTTGTTGTTCTTGTTGTTCTTGTTGTTGTTCTTGCTGTTCTTGTTCTTGTTGTTCTTGTGGTTCTTGTTGTTCTTGTTGTTCTTGTTGATCTTGTTGTTCTTGTTGTTCTTGTTGCTCTTGTTGCTCTTGTTGCTCTTGTTGCTCTTGTTGCTCTTGTTGCTCTTGTTGCTCTTGTTGCTGTTGTTGCTGTTGTTGTTCTGGTTGTTGATGTTCATGTTGTTCATGTTGTTGTTGTTCTTTTTGTTCTTGTTGTTGTTCTTCTTGGTCTTGTTGTTCTTGTTGTTCTTGATGTTCTTGTTGTTCTTGTTGTTCTTGGTGTTCTTGTTGTTCTTGTTGTTCTTGTTGTTCTTGCTGTTCTTGCTGTTCATGTTGTTCTTGTTGTTCTTCTTGTTGTTGTTGTTGTTGTCCTTGTTGTTCTTCTTGTTCTTGTTGTTCTTGTTGTTCTGGTTGATCTTGTTGTTCTTGTTGTTCTTGTCGTTCTTGTTGCTCTTGTTGCTTTTGTTGCTCTTGTTGCTGTTGTTGTTCTTGTTGTTCTGGTTGTTGATGTTCTTGTTGTTCATGTTGTTGTTGATCTTGTTGTTCTTGTTGTTCTTGTTGTTCTTGTTGTTGTTGTTCTGGTTGATGTTGTTGTTCTTGTTCTTGTTTTTCTTGTTGTTCTTGTTGTTCTTGTTGTTCTTGTTGTTATTGTTGCTCTTGTTGCTCTTGTTGTTCTTGTTGTTCTTGTTGTTCTTGTTATTCTTTTTGTCCTTGTTGTTCTTGCTGTTGTTGTTCCCGTTGTTCTTGTTGTTGTTGTTGTTGTTCTTGTTCTTGCTGTTCATGTTGTTGTGGTTCTGGTAGATGATGTTGTTCTTGTTCTTGTTGTTCTTGTTGCTCTTGTTGTTCTTGTTGTTCTTGTTGTTCTTGCTGTTGTTGTTCCTGTTGTTCTTGTTGTTGTTGTTGTTGTTGTTGTTCTTGCTGTTCTTGTTGCTCTTGTTGTTCTTGTTGCTCTTGTTGTTCTTGTTGTTCTTGTCGTTCCTGTTGTTGTTGTTGTTCTTGTTGTTCTTGTTGTTGTTGTTGTTCTTGTTTTTGTTGTTCTTCTTCTTGTTGTTGTTGTTCTTGCTGTTCTTGTTCTTGTTGCTCTTGTTGTTCTTGATGTTCTTGTTGTTGTTGTTGTTGCTGTTGTTGTTGTTGTTGTTGTCCTTGTTGTTCTTGTTGTTCTTGTTGCTCTTGTTGTTCTTGTTGTTCTTGTTGTTCTTGTTGTTCTTGTTGTTCTTGTTGTTCTTGTTGTTCTTGTTGTTCTTGTTGTTCTTGTTGTTCTTGTTGTTCTTGTTGTTCTTGTTTTTCTTGTTGTTCTTGTTGTTCTTGTTGTTCTTGCTGTTCTTGTTCTTGTTGTTCTTGTTGTTCTTGTTGTTCTTGTTGTTCTTGTTGTTCTTGCTGTTCTTGCTGTTCATGTTGTTCTTGTTGTTCTTGTTGTTGTTGTTGTTGTTGTTGTCCTTGTTGTTCATGTTGTTGTTGTTCTGGTTGATGATGTTGTTGTTGTTCTTGCTGTTCTTGTTGTTGTTGTTCTTGCTGTTCTTGTTCTTGTTGCTCTTGTTGTTCTTGTTGTTCTTGTTGTTCTTGTTGTTCTTGCTGTTCTTTCTGTTCATGTTGTTCTTGTTGTCGTTCGTGTTGTTCTTGCTGTTGTTCTTGTTGTTGTTGTCCTTGTTGTTCTTGTTGTTGTTGTCCTTGTTGTTCTTGTTGATCTTGTTGTTCTTGTTGCTCTTGTTGCTCTTGTTGTTCTTGTTGTTGATCTTGTTGTTCTTGTTTTTGTTGTTCTTGATGTTGTTGTTCTTGTCGTTGTGGTTCTTGTTGTTCCTGTTGTTGTTGTTGTTCTTGTTGTTCTTGTTGTTGTTGTTCATGTGGTTCTTGTTGTTGTTGCTCTTGCTGTTCTTGTTCTTGTTGTCCTTGTTGTTCTTTCTGTTCTTCTTGTTGTTGTTGTTGTTGTTGTTGTTGTTGTCCTTGCCGTTCTTCTTGTTCTTGTTGTTCTTGTTGTTCTTGTTGTTCTTGTTGTTCTTGTTGTTCTTGTTGTTCTTGTTGTTCTTGTTGTTCTTGTTGTTCTTGCTGTTCTTGTTGTTCTTGTTGTTCTTGTTGTTCTTGTTGTTCTTGTTGTTCTTGTTGTTCTTGTTGTTCTTGTTGTTCTTGTTGTTCTTGTTGTTCTTGTTGTTCTTGTTGTTGTTGCTGTTCTTGTTGTTGTTCGTGTTGTTCTTGTTGTTGTTCTTGTTTTTGTTGTTCTTGTTGTTGTTGTTGTTCTTCCTGTTCTTGCTCTTGTTGTTCTTGTTGTTCTTGTTGTTCTTGTTGTTCTTGTTGTTCTTTCTGTTCATGTTGTTCTTGTTGTTCTTGTTGTTGTTGTTGTTGTTGTCCTTGTTGTTCTTGTTGTTCTTGTTGTTCTTGTTGTTCTTGTTGTTCTTGTTGTTCTTGTTGTACTTGTTGTTCTTGTTGTTCTTGTTGTTCTTGTTGTTCTTGTTGTTCTTGTTGTTCTTGTTGTTCTTGTTGTTCTTGTTGTTCTTGCTGTTCTTGCTGTTCATGTTGTTCTTGTTGTTCTTGTTGTTGTTGTTGTTGTTGTCCTTGTTGTTCTTGTTGTTCTTGTTGTTCTTGTTGTTCTTGTTGTTCTTGTTGTTCTTGTTGTTCTTGTTGTTCTTGTTGTTCTTGTTGTTCTTGTTGTTCTTGTTGTTCTTGTTGTTCTTGTTGTTCTTGTTGTTCTTGTTGTTCTTGTTGTTCTTGTTGTTCTTGTTGTTCTTGTTGTTCTTGTTGTTCTTGTTGTTGTTCTTGCTGTTCTTGTTCTTGTTGTTCTTGTGGTTCTTGTTGTTCTTGTTGTTCTTGTTGATCTTGTTGTTCTTGTTGTTCTTGTTGCTCTTGTTGCTCTTGTTGCTCTTGTTGCTCTTGTTGCTCTTGTTGCTC
The DNA here is from genome assembly GCF_051020955.1 of Megalopta genalis. Classification (NCBI taxonomy): domain Eukaryota; kingdom Metazoa; phylum Arthropoda; class Insecta; order Hymenoptera; family Halictidae; genus Megalopta; species Megalopta genalis. The sequence continues at coordinate 769,854 of NW_027476100.1, forward strand.
TTGTTGCTCTTGTTGCTGTTGTTGTTCTGGTTGTTGATGTTCATGTTGTTCATGTTATTGTTATTCTTTTTGTTCTTGTTGTTGTTGTTGTTCTTGGTCTTGTTGTTCTTGTTGTTCTTGATGTTCTTGTTGTTCTTGTTGTTCTTGTTGTTCTTGTTGTTCTTGTTGTTCTTGTTGTTCTTGCTGTTCTTGCTGTTCATGTTGTTGTTGTTGTTGTTGTCCTTGTTGTTCTTGTTGTTCTTGTTGTTCTTGTTGTTCTTGTTGTTCTTGTTGTTCTTGCTGTTCTTGTTCTTGTTGTTCTTGTTGTTCTTGTTGTTCTTGTTGTTCTTGCTGTTCTTGCTGTTCATGTTGTTCTTGTTGTTCTTGTTGTTGTTGTTGTTGTTGTCCTTGTTGTTCTTGTTGTTCTTGTTGTTCTTGTTGTTCTTGTTGTTCTTGTTGTTCTTGTTGCTCTTGTTGCTCTTGTTGCTCTTGTTGCTCTTGTTGCTCTTGTTGCTCTTGTTGCTGTTGTTGCTGTTGTTGTTCTGGTTGTTGATGTTCTTGTTGTTTATGTTGTTGTTGTTCTTTTTGTTGTTGTTGTTGTTGTTGTTCTTGGTCTCGTTGTTCTCGTTGTTCTTGTTGTTCTTCTTGTTGTTGTTGTTCTTGTTGTTCTTGTTGTTCTTGTTGTTCTTGTTGTTCTTGTTGTTCTTGTTGTTCTTGTTGTTCTTGTTGTTCTTGTTGTTCTTGTTGTTCTTGTTGTTCTTGTTGTTCTTGTTGTTATTGTTGCTCTTGTTGCTCTTGTTGTTCTTGTTGTTCTTCTTGTTCTTGTTATTCTTTTTGTCCTTGTTGTTCTTGCTGTTGTTGTTCCCGTTGTTCTTGTTGTTGTTGTTGTTGTTCTTGTTCTTGTTGTTCATGTTGTTGTGGTTCTGGTAGATGTTGTTGTTCTTGTGATTGTTGTTCTTGTTGCTCATGTTTTTCTTGTTGTTCTTGTTGTTCTTGCTGTTGTTGTTCCTGTTGTTCTTGTTGTTGTTGTTGTTGTTGTTGTTGTTCTTGCTGTTCTTGTTGTTGTTGTTCTTGCTGTTCTTGTTCTTGTTGCTCTTGTTGTTCTTGTTGTTCTTGTTGTTCTTGTTGTTCTTGTTGTTCTTGTTGTTCTTGTTGTTCTTGTTGTTCTTGTTGTTGTTGTTGTTCTTGTTGTTCTTGTTGTTCTTGTTGTTCTTGTTGTTCTTGTTGTTCTTGTTGTTGTTGTTGTTCTTGTTGTTGTTCGTGTTGTTCTTGTTGTTGTTCTTGTTTTTGTTGTTCTTGTTGTTGTTGTTGTTCTTCCTGTTCTTGTTCTTGTTGTTCTTGTTGTTCTTGTTGTTCTTGTTGTTCTTGTTGTTCTTGTTGTTCTTGTTGTTCTTGTTGTTCTTGCTGTTCTTTCTGTTCATGTTGTTCTTGTTGTTCTTGTTGTTGTTGTTGTTGTCCTTGTTGTTCTTGGTGTTCTTGTTGTTCTTGTTGTTCTTGTTGTTCTAGTTGTTGTTGTTGTTGTTGTTCTTGTTGTTCTGGTAGTTGATGTTCTTGTTGTTCATGTTGTTGTTGTTCTTGATGTTCTTGTTGTTCTTGTTGATCTTGTTGTTCTTGTTGTTCTTGGTGTTCTTGTTGTTCTTGTTGTTCTAGTTGTTGTTGTTGTTGTTGTTCTTGTTGTTCTTGTTGTTCTTGTTGCTCTTGTTGCTCTTGTTGCTCTTGTTGCTCTTGTTGCTCTTGTTGCTCTTGTTGCTCTTGTTGCTCTTGTTGCTCTTGTTGCTCTTGTTGCTGTTGTTGTCCTGGTTGTTGATGTTCTTGTTGTTCATGTTGTTGTTGTTCTTTTTGTTGTTGTTGTTGTTGTTCTTGGTCTTGTTGATCTTGTTGTTCTTGACGTTCTTGTTGTTCTTGTTGTTCTTGTTGTTCTAGTTGTTGTTGTTGTTGTTGTTGTTGTTGTTGTTCTCGTTGTTCTCGTTGTTCTCGTTGTTCTTGTTGTTCTTTTTGTTCTTGTTGTTCTTGTTGTCCTTGTTGTTGTTGTTGCTGTTGTTGTTCTTGTTGTTCATGTTGTTGTTGTTCTGGTTGATGTTGTTGTTCTTGTTCTTGTTTTTCTTGTTTTTCTTGTTGTTCTTGTTGTTCTTGTTGTTCTTGTTGTTCTTGTTGCTCTTGTTGTTCTTGTTGTTCTTCTTGTTCTTGTTATTCTTTTTGTCCTTGTTGCTCTTGCTGTTGTTGTTCCCGTTGTTCTTGTTGTTGTTGTTCTTGCTGTTCTTGTTGTAGTTGTTGTTTTTGTTGATCTTGTTGTTCTTGTTGTTCTTGTTGTTCTTGTTGTTCTTGTTGTTCTTGATGTTCTTGTTGTTCTTGTTGTTCTTGTTGTTCTTGTTGTTGTTCTCGTTGATCTCGTTGTTCTCGTTGTTCTCGTTGTTCTTGTTGTTCTTTTTGTTCTTGTTGTTCTTGTTGTCCTTGTTGTTGTTGTTGCTGTTGTTGTTCTTGTTGTTCATGTTGTTGTTGTTCTGGTTGATGTTGTTGTTCTTGTTCTTGTTTTCCTTGTTGTTCTTGTTGTTCTTGTTGTTCTTGTTGTTCTTGTTGTTCTTGTTGTTCTTGTTGTTATTGTTGCTCTTGTTGCTCTTGTTGCTCTTGTTGTTCTTGTTGTTCTTCTTGTTCTTGTTATTCTTTTTGTCCTTGTTGTTCTTGCTGTTGTTGTTCCCGTTGTTCTTGTTGTTGTTGTTCTTGTTGTTGTTGTTGTTGTTCTTGTTCTTGTTGTTCATGTTGTTGTGGTTCTGGTAGATGTTGTTGTTCTTGTGATTGTTGTTCTTGTTGCTCATGTTTTTCTTGTTGTTCTTGTTGTTCTTGCTGTTGTTGTTCCTGTTGTTCTTGTTGTTGTTGTTGTTGTTGTTGTTCTTGCTGTTCTTGTTGTTGTTGTTCTTGCTGTTCTTGTTCTTGTTGCTCTTGTTGTTCTTGTTGTTCTTGTTGTTCTTGTTGTTCTTGTTGTTCTTGTTGTTCTTGTTGTTCTTGTTGTTCTTGTTGTTCTTGTTCTTGTTGTTGTTGTCGTTCTTGTTGTTGTTCGTGTTGTTCTTGTTGTTGTTCTTGTTTTTGTTGTTCTTGTTGTTGTTGTTGTTCTTCCTGTTCTTGTTCTTGTTGTTCTTGTTGTTCTTGTTGTTCTTGTTGTTCTTGTTGTTCTTGTTGTTCTTGCTGTTCTTTCTGTTCATGTTGTTCTTGTTGTTCTTGTTGTTGTTGTTGTTGTCCTTGTTGTTCTTGGTGTTCTTGTTGTTCTTGTTGTTCTAGTTGTTGTTGTTGTTGTTGTTCTTGTTGTTCTGGTAGTTGATGTTCTTGTTGTTCATGTTGTTGTTGTTCTTGATGTTCTTGTTGTTCTTGTTGATCTTGTTGTTCTTGTTGTTCTTGGTGTTCTTGTTGTTCTTGTTGTTCTAGTTGTTGTTGTTGTTGTTGTTCTTGTTGTTCTTGTTGTTCTTGTTGCTCTTGTTGCTCTTGTTGCTCTTGTTGCTCTTGTTGCTCTTGTTGCTCTTGTTGCTCTTGTTGCTCTTGTTGTTCTTGTTGTTCTTCTTGTTCTTGTTATTCTTTTTGTCCTTGTTGCTCTTGCTGTTGTTGTTCCCGTTGTTCTTGTTGTTGTTGTTCTTGCTGTTCTTGTTGTAGTTGTTGTTTTTGTTGATCTTGTTGTTCTTGTTGTTCTTGTTGTTCTTGTTGTTCTTGATGTTCTTGTTGCTCTTGTTGTTCTTGTTGTTCTTGTTGTTCTTGTTGTTCTTGTTGTTCTTGTTGTTTTTGTTGATCTTGTTGTTCTTGTTGTTCTTGTTGTTCCGGTTGTTCATGTTGTTGTTCTTGTTGTTGTTGTTCTTCTTATTTTTGTTGTTTTTCTTGCTGTTCTTGTTCTTGTTGTTCTTGTTGTTCTTGTTGTTCTTGTTATTCTTGTTGTTCTTGTTGCTCTTGTTGCTCTTGTTGATCTTGTTGTTCTTGTTGTTCTTGTCGTTCTTGTTGCTCTTGTTGCTTTTGTTGCTCTTGTTGCTGTTGTTGTTCTTGTTGTTCTGGTTGTTGATGTTCTTGTTGTTCACGTTGTTGTTGATCTTGTTGTTCTTGGTGTTCTTGTTGTTCTTGTTGTTCTAGTTGTTGTTGTTGTTGTTCTTGTTGGTGTTCTTGTTGTTCTTCTTGTTGTTCTTGTTGTTCTTGTTCTCCTTCTTGTTGTTCTTGTTGTTCTTGTTGATCTTGTTGTTCTTGTTGTTCTTGGTGTTCTTGTTGCTCTTGTTGCTCTTGTTGCTGTTGTTGCTGTTGTTGTTCTGGTTGTTGATGTTCTTGTTGTTTATGTTGTTGTTGTTCTTTTTGTTGTTGTTGTTGTTGTTGTTGTTCTTGGTCTTGTTGTTCTTGTTGTTCTTGATGATCTTGTTGTTCTTGTTGTTCTTGTTGTTCTTGTTGTCCTTGTTGTTCTTGTTGTTCTTGTTGTTCTAGTTGTTGTTGTTGTTGTTGTTGTTGTTGTTCTTGTTGTTGTTCTCGTTGTTCTCGTTGTTCTCGTTGTTCTCGTTGTTCTTGTTGTTCTTTTTGTTCTTGTTGTTCTTGTTGTCCTTGTTGCTGTTGTTGCTGTTGTTGTTCTTGTTGTTCATGTTGTTGTTGTTCTGGTTGATGTTGTTGTTCTTGTTCTTGTTTTTCTTGTTGTTCTTGTTGTTCTTGTTGTTCTTGTTGCTCTTGTTGCTCTTGTTCTTCTTGTTGTTCTTCTTGTTCTTGTTATTCTTTTTGTCCTTGTTGTTCTTGCTGTTCTTTCTGTTCATGTTGTTCTTGTTGTTCTTGTTGTTCTTGTTGTTCTTGCTGTTCTTTCTGTTCATGTTGTTCTTGTTGTTCGTGTTGTTCTTGTTGTTGTTCTTGTTTGTGTTGTTCTTCTTGTTGTTGTTGTTCTTCCTGTTCTTGTTCTTGTTGTTCTTGTTGTTCTTGTTGTTCTTGTTGTTCTTGCTGTTCTTTCTGTTCATGTTGTTCTTGTTGTTCTTGTTGTTGTTGTTGTTGTCCTTGTTGTTCTTGTTGTTCATGTTGTTCTTGTTGTTCTTTTTGTTCTTGTTGTTCTTGTTGTCCTTGTTGTTGTTGTTGCTGTTGTTGTTCTTGTTGTTCATGTTGTTGTTGTTCTGGTTGATGTTGTTGTTCTTGTTCTTGTTTTTCTTGTTGTTCTTGTTGTTCTTGTTGTTCTTGTTGCTCTTGTTGCTCTTGTTCTTCTTGTTGTTCTTCTTGTTCTTGTTATTCTTTTTGTCCTTGTTGTTCTTGCTGTTGTTGTTCACGTTGTTCTTGTTGTTGTTGTTCTTGTTGTTGTTGTTGTTGTTCTTGTTCTTGCTGTTCATGTTGTTGTGGTTCTGGTAGATGTTGTTGTTCTGGTTCTTGTTGTTCTTGATGCTCTTGTTGTTCTTGTTGTGCTTGTTGTTCTTGTTGTTCTTGTTGCTCTTGTTGTTCTTGTTGTTGTTGTTGTTCTTGTTGTTGTTCGTGTTGTTCTTGTTGTTGTTCTTGTTGTTGTTCGTGTTGTTCTTGTTGTTGTTCTTGTTTTTGTTGTTCTTGTTGTTGTTGTTGTTCTTCCTGTTTTTGTTCTTGTTGTTCTTGTTGTTCTTGTTGTTCTTGTTGTTCTTGTTGTTCTTGCTGTTCTTTCTGTTCATGTTGTTCTTGTTGTTCTTGTTGTTGTTGTTGTTGTCCTTGTTGTTCTTGTTGTTCTTGTTGTTCTTGTTGTTCTTGTTGTTCTTGTTGTTCTTGTTGTTCTTGTTGTTCTTGTTGTTGTTGTTGTTCTTGTTGTTGTTGTTGTTGTTCTTGGTCTTGTTGATCTTGTTGTTCTTGTCGTTCTTGTTGTTCTTGGTGTTCTTGTTGTTCTTGTTGTTCTTGTTGTTCTTGTTGTTCTTGTTGTTCTTGTTGTTTTTGTTGATCTTGTTGTTCTTGTTGTTCTTGTTGTTCTTGTTGTTCTTGTTGTTCTTGTTGTTCCTGTTGTTCCTGATGTTCTTGTTGTTCTTGTTGTTCTTCTTGCTGTTCTGGTTGTTCTTCTTGCTGTTCTGGTTGTTCTTGTTGCAGTTCTGGTTGTTCTTGTTGTTCTCGTTGTTCTCGTTGTTCTCGTTGTTCTCGTTGTTCTCGTTGTTCTCGTTGTTCTCGTTGTTCTCGTTGTTCTCGTTGTTCTTGTTGTTCTTGTTGTTCTTGTTGTTCTAGTTGTCCTTGTTGTTGTTGTTCTTGTTGTTCTTGCGGTTCATGTTGTCTTGTTGTCCTTGTTGTTCTAGTTGTTCTTGTTGTTCTTGTTGTTCTTGTTGTTCTTGTTGTTGTTGTTCTAGTTGTTCTTGTTGTTGTTGTTCTGGTTGTTCTTGTTGTTCCGGTTGTTCATGTTGTTGTTCTTGTTGTTGTTGTTGTTCTTATTTTTGTTGTTGTTTTTGTTGTTTTTCTTGCTGTTCTTGTTCTTGTTGTTCTTGTTGTTCTTGTTGTTCTTGTTGCTCTTGTTGCTCTTGTTGCTCTTGTTGCTCTTGTTGATCTTGTCGTTCTTGTTGCTCTTGTTGCTTTTGTTGCTCTTGTTGCTGTTGTTGTTCTTGTTGTTCTGGTTGTTGATGTTCTTGTTGTTCATGTTGTTGTTGATCTTGTTGTTCTTGTTGTTCTTGTTGTTCTTGTTGTTCTTGGTGTTCTTGTTGTTCTTGTTGTTCTAGTTGTTGTTGTTGTTGTTCTTGTTGTTGTTCTTGTTGTTCTTCTTGTTGTTCTTGTTGTTGTTCTTGTTGTTCTTGTTGATCTTGTTGTTCTTGTTGTTCTTGGTGTTCTTGTTGTTCTTGTTGTTCTAGTTGTTGTTGTTGTTGTTGTTCTTGTTCTTGTTGTTCATGTTGTTCTTGTTGCTCTTGTTGCTCTTGTTGCTCTTGTTGCTCTTGTTGCTCTTGTTGCTGTTGTTGCTGTTGTTGTTCTGGTTGTCGATGTTCTTGTTGTTTATGTTGTTGTTGTTCTTTTTGTTCTTGTTGTTGTTGTTGTTGTTGTTCTTGGACTTGTTGTTCTTGTTGTTCTTGATGTTCTTGTTGTTCTTGTTGTTCTTGTTGTTCTTGTTGTTCTTGTTGTTCTTGGCGTTCTTGTTGTTCTTGTTGTTCTAGTTGTTGTTGTTGTTGTTGTTGTTGTTGTTCTTGTTGTTGTTCTCGTTGTTCTCGTTGTTCTTGTTGTTCTTTTTGTTCTTGTTGTTCTTGTTGTCCTTGTTGTTGTTGTTGCTGTTGTTGTTCTTGTTGTTCATGTTGTTGTTGTTCTGGTTGATGTTGTTGTTCTTGTTCTTGCTTTCCTTGTTGTTGTTGTTGTTCTTGTTGTTCTTGTTGTTCTTGTTGCTCTTGTTCTTCTTGTTGTTCTTCTTGTTCTTGTTATTCTTTTTGTCCTTGTTGTTCTTGCTGTTGTTGTTCACGTTGTTCTTGTTGTTGTTGTTCTTGTTGTTGTTGTTGTTGTTCTTGTTCTTGCTGTTCATGTTGTTGTGGTTCTGGTAGATGTGGTTGTTCTTGTTCTTGTTGTTCTTGTTGCTCTTGTTGTCCTTGTTGCTGTTGTTGCTGTTGTTGTTCTTGTTGTTCATGTTGTTGTTGTTCTGGTTGATGTTGTTGTTCTTGCTCTTGTTGCTCTTGTTGTTCTTGTTGTTCTTGTTGTTCTTGTTGCTCTTGTTGCACTTGTTCTTCTTGTTGTTCTTCTTGTTCTTGTTATTCTTTCTGTCCTTGTTGTTCTTGCTGTTGTTGTTCACGTTGCTCTTGTTGTTGTTGTTCTTGTTGTTGTTGTTGTTCTTGTTCTTGCTGTTCATGTTGTTGTGGTTCTGGTAGATGTTGTTGTTCTTGTTCTTGTTGTTCTTGTTGTTCTTGTTATTATTGTTGTTCTCGTTGTTCTCGTTGTTCTCGTTGTTCTCGTTGTTCTCGTTGTTCTCGTTGTTCTCGTTGTTCTCGTTGTTCTCGTTGTTCTCGTTGTTCTCGTTGTTCTTGTTGTTCTTGTTGTTCTTGTTGTTCTTGTTGTTCTTGTTGTTCTTGTTGTTCTTGTTGTTCTTGTTGTTATTGTTGCTCTTGTTGCTCTTGTTGTTCTTGTTGTTCTTGTTGTTCTTGTTGTTCTTGTTGTTCTTGTTGTTCTTGTTGTTCTTGTTGTTCTTGTTGTTCTTGTTGTTCTTGTTGTTCTTGTTGTTCATGTTGTTCTTGTTGTTCTTCTTGTTGTTGTTCTAGTTGTCCTTGTTGTTGTTGTTCTGGTTGTTCTTGTTGTTCTTGTTGTTCTTGTTGTTCCGGTGGTTCTTGTTGTTCTTGTTGTTCTTGCTGTTCATGTTGTCTTGTTGTCCTTGTTGTTCTAGTTGTTCTTGTTGTTCTTGTTGTTCTTGTTGTTGTTGTTCTAGTTGTTCTTGTTGTTGTTGTTCTGGTTGTTCTTGTTGTTCTTGTTGTTCCGGTTGTTCATGTTGTTGTTCTTGTTGTTGTTGTTGTTCTTATTTTTGTTGTTGTTTTTGTTGTTTTTCTTGCTGTTCTTGTTCTTGTTGTTCTTGTTGTTCTTGCTGGTCATGTTGTTTTTGTTGTTCTTGTTGTTGTTGTTGTTGTTGTCCTTGTTGTTCTTGTTGTTCTTGTTGTTCTTGTTGTTCTTGTTGTTCTTGTTGTTCTTGTTGTTCTTGTTGTTCTTGTTGTTCTTGTTGTTCTTGTTGTCCTTGTTGTTCTTGTTGTTCTTGTTGTTCTTGTTGTTCTTCTTGTTGTTGTTCTAGTTGTCCTTGTTGTTGTTGTTGTCCTTGTTGTTCTTGTTGTTGTCGTCCTTGTTGTTCTTGTTGTGCTTATTGTTCTTGTTGCTCTTGTTGTTCTTGTTGCTCTTGTTGTTCTTGTTGTTGTTCTTGTTGTTCTTGTTTTTGTTGTTCTTGTTGTTGTTGTTCTTGTCGTTGTGGTTCTTGTTGTTCCTGTTGTTGTTGTTGTTCTTGTTGTTCTTGTTGTTGTTGTTCATGTGGTTCTTGTTGTTGTTGCTCTTGCTGTTCTCGTTCTTGTTGTTCTTGTTGTTCTTTCTGTTCTTGTTGTTCCTGTTGTTCTCGTTGTTCTTGTTCTTGTTGTTCTTGCTGTTCATGTTGTCTTGTTGTCCTTGTTGTTCTAGTTGTTCTTGTTGTTCTTGTTGTTGTTGTGCTAGTTGTTCTTGTTGTTGTTGTTCTGGTTGTTCTTGTTGTTCTTGTTGTTCCGGTTGTTCATGTTGTTGTTCTTGTTGTTGTTGTTGTTCTTATTTTTGTTGTCGTTGTTGTTGTTTTTCTTGCTGTTCTTGTTCTTGTTGTTCTTGTTGTTCTTGCTGGTCATGTTGTTCTTGTTGTTCTTGTTGTTGTTGTTGTTGTTGTTGTTGTTGTTGTCCTTGTTGTCCTTGTTGTTCTTGTTGTTCTTGTTGTTCTTGTTGTTCTTGTTGTTCTTGTTGTTCTTGTTGTTCTTGTTGTTCTTGTTGTTCTTGTTGTTCTTGTTGTTCTTGTTGTTCTTGTTGTTCTTGTTGTTCTTGTTGTTCTTGTTGTTCTTCTTGTTGTTGTTCTAGTTGTCCTTGTTGTTGTTGTTCAGGTTGTTCTTGTTGTTCTTGTTCTTGTTGTTCTTGCTGTTCATGTTGTCTTGTTGTCCTTGTTGTTCTAGTTGTTCTTGTTGTTCTTGTTGTTGTTGTGGTAGTTGTTCTTGTTGTTGTTGTTCTGGTTGTTCTTGTTGTTCTTGTTGTTCCGGTTGTTCATGTTGTTGTTCTTGTTGTTGTTGTTGTTCTTATTTTTGTTGTCGTTGTTGTTGTTTTTCTTGCTGTTCTTGTTCTTGTTGTTCTTGTTGTTCTTGCTGGTCATGTTGTTCTTGTTGTTCTTGTTGTTGTTGTTGTTGTTGTTGTTGTTGTTGTCCTTGTTGTCCTTGTTGTTCTTGTTGTTCTTGTTGTTCTTGTTGATCTTGTTGTTGTTGTTGCTCTTGTTGCTCTTGTTGTTCTTGTTGCTCTTGTTGTTCTTGTTGTTGTTCTTGTTGTTCTTGTTTTTGTTGTGCTTGATGTTGTTGTTCTTGTCGTTGTGGTTCTTGTTGTTCCTGTTGTTGCTGTTGTTCTTGTTGTTCTTGTTGTTGTTGTTCATGTGGTTCTTGTTGTTGTTGCTCTTGCTGTTCTTGTTGTTCTTGTTGTTCTTGTTGTTCTTGTTGCTCTTGTTGTTCTTGTTGTTCTTGTTGTTCTTGTTGTTCTTGTTGTTCTTGTTGTTCTTGTTGTTCTTGTTGTTCTTGTTGTTCTTGTTGTTCTTGTTGTTCTTGTTGTTCTTGTTGTTCTTGTTGTTCTTGTTGTTCTTGTTGTTCTTGTTGTTCTTGTTGTTCATGTTGTTCTTGTTGTTCTTCTTGTTGTTGTTCTAGTGGTCCTTGTTGTTGTTGTTCTGGTTGTTCTTGTTGTTCTTGTTGTTCTTGTTGTTCTTGTTGTTCTTGCTGTTCATGTTGTCTTGTTGTCCTTGTTGTTCTAGTTGTTCTTGCTGTTCTTGTTGTTCTTGCTGTTCATGTTGTTGTTGTTCTAGTTGTTCTTGTTGTTGTTGTTCTGGTTGTTCTTGTTGTTCTTGTTGTTCCGGTTGATCATGTTGTTGTTCTTGTTGTTGTTGTTGTTCTTATTTTTGTTGTTGTTTTTGTTGTATTTCTTGCTGTTCTTGTTCTTGTTGTTCTTGTTGTTCTTGTTGTTCTTGTTGTTCTTGTTGTTCTTGTTGCTCTTGTTGCTCTTGTTGATCTTGTTGTTCTTGTTGCTCTTGTCGTTCTTGTTGCTCTTGTTGCTTTTGTTGCTCTTGTTGCTGTTGTTGTTCTTGTTGTTCTGGTTGTTGATGTTCTTGTTGTTCATGTTGTTGTTGATCTTGTTGTTCTTGTTGTTCTTGTTGTTCTTGATGTTCTTGTTGTTCTTGTTGTTCTAGTTGTTGTTGTTGTTGTTCTTGTTGGTGTTCTTGTTGTTCTTCTTGTTGTTCTTGTTGTTCTTGTTCTCCTTCTTGTTGTTCTTGTTGTTCTTGTTGATCTTGTTGTTCTTGTTGTTCTTGTTGTTCTTGTTGTTCTTGTTGTTCTTGTTATTGTTGTTGTTCTTGTTGTTGTTCGTGTTGTTGTTGTTGTTGTTCTTGTTGTTGTTCGTGTTGTTCTTGTTGTAGCTCTTGTTTTTGTTGTTCTTCTTGTTGTTGTTGTTCTTCCTGTTCTTGTTCTTGTTGTTCTTGTTGTTCTTGTTGTTCTTGTTGTTCTTGCTGTTCTTTCTGTTCATGTTGTTCTTGTTGTTCTTTCTGTTCATGTTGTTCTTGTTGTTCTTGTTGTTGTTGTTGTTGTTGTTGTTGTTGTTGTTGTCCTTGTTGTTCTTGTTGTTCTTGTTGTTCTTGTTGTTCTTGTTGTTGTTGTTGTTCTTGTTGTTGTTGTTGTTGTTGTTCTTGGTCTTGTTGATCTTGTTGTTCTTGACGTTCTTGTTGTTCTTGTTGTTCTTGGTGTTCTTGTTGTTCTTGTTGTTCTTGTTGTTCTTGTTGTTCTTGTTGTTTTTGTTGATCTTGTTGTTCTTGTTGTTCTTGTTGTTCTTGTTGTTCTTGTTGTTCTTGTTGTTCTTCTTGCTGTTCTGGTTGTTCTTCTTGCTGTTCTGGTTGTTCTTGTTGCTGTTCTGGTTGTTCTTGTTGTTCTCGTTGTTCTCGTTGTTCTCGTTGTTCTCGTTGTTCTCGTTGTTCTCGTTGTTCTCGTTGTTCTCGTTGTTCTCGTTGTTCTCGTTGTTCTCGTTGTTCTCGTTGTTCTTGTTGTTCTTGTTGTTCTTGTAGTTCTAGTTGTCCTTGTTGTTGTTGTTCTTGTTGTTCTTGCTGTTCATGTTGTCTTGTTGTCCTTGTTGTTCTAGTTGTTCTTGTTGTTCTTGTTGTTCTTGTTGTTCTTGTTGTTGTTGTTCTAGTTGTTCTTGTTGTTGTTGTGGTTGTTCTTGTTGTTCCGGTTGTTCATGTTGTTGTTCTTGTTGTTGTTGTTGTTGTTCTTATTTTTGTTGTTGTTTTTGTTGTTTTTCTTGCTGTTCTTGTTCTTGTTGTTCTTGTTGTTCTTGTTGTTCTTGTTGTTCTTGTTGCTCTTGTTGCTCTTGTTGATCTTGTTGTTCTTGTTGTTCTTGTCGTTCTTGTTGCTCTTGTTGCATTTGTTGCTCTTGTTGCTGTTGTTGTTCTTGTTGTTCTGGTTGTTGATGTTCTTGTTGTTCATGTTGTTGTTGATCTTGTTGTTCTTGTTGTTCTAGTTGTCCTTGTTGTTGTTGTTGTCCTTGTTGTTCTTGTTGTTGTTGTCCTTGTTGTTCTTGGTGTGCTTGTTGTTCTTGTTGCTCTTGTTGTTCTTGTTGCTATTGTTGTTCTTGTTGTTGTTCTTGTTGTTCTTGTTTTTGTTGTTCTTGTTGTTGTTGTTCTTGTCGTTGTGGTTCTTGTTGTTCCTGTTGTTGTTGTTGTTCTTGTTGTTCTTGTTGTTGTTGTTCATGTGGTTCTTGTTGTCGTTGCTCTTGCTGTTCTCGTTCTTGTTGTCCTTGTTGTTCTTTCTGTTCTTGTTGTTCTTGTTGTTGTTGTTGTTCTTGCTGTTCTTGTTGTAGTTGTTGTTTTTGTTGTTCTTGTTGTTGTTGTTGATCCTGTTGTTGTTCTTGTTGTTGTTGTTGTTCTTGCTGTTCTTGTTGTAGTTGTAGTTGTTGTCCTTGTTATTGTTGTAGTTCTTGTTGTTCTTGTTGTTCTTGTTGTTCTTGTTGTTCTTGTTGTTCTTGTTGTTCTTGTTGATCTTGTTGTTCTTGTTGCTCTTGTTGCTCTTGTTGTTCTTGTTGCTCTTGTTGTTCTTGGTGTTCTTGTTGTTCTTGTTGTTCTTGTTGTTCTTGTGGTTCTCGTTGTTCTCGTTGTTCTCGTTGTTCTCGTTGTTCTCGTTGTTCTCGTTGTTCTCGTTGTTCTCGTTGTTCTTGTTGTTCTTGTTGTTCTTGTTGTTCTTGTTGTTCTTGTTGTCCTTGTTGTTCTTGTTGTTCTTGTTGTTCTTGTTGTTCTTGTTGTTCTTGTTGTTCTTGTTGTTCTTGTTGATCTTGTTGTTCTTGTTGTTCTTGTTGTTAATGTTGTTCTTGTTGTTCTTCTTGTTGTTGTTCTAGTTGTCCTTGTTGTTGTTGTTCTGGTTGTTCTTGTTGTTCTTGTTGTTCTTGTTGTTCCTGTTGTTCTTGTTGTTCTTGTTCTTGTTGTTCTTGTTGTTCTTGCTGGTCATGTTGTTCTTGATGTTCTTGTTGTTGTTGTTGTTGTTGTTGTCCTTGTTGTTCTTGTTGTTCTTGTTGTTCTTGTTGTTCTTGTTGTTCTTGTTGTTCTTGTTGTTCTTGTTGTTCTTGTTGTTCTTGTTGTTCTTGTTGTTCTTGTTGTTCTTGTTGTTCTTGTTGTTCTTGTTGTTCTTGTTGTTCTTGTTGTTCTTGTTGTTCTTGTTGTTCTTGTTGTTCTTGTTGTTCTTGTTGTTCTTGTTGTTCTTGTTGTTCTTGTTGTTCTTGTTGTTCTTGTTGTTCTTGTTGTTCTTGTTGTTCTTGTTGTTCTTGTTGTTCTTGTTGTTCTTGTTGTTCTTGTTGTTCTTGTTGTTCTTGTTGTTCTTGTTGTTCTTGTTGTTCTTGTTGTTCTTGTTGTTTTTGTTGTTCTTGTTGTTGTTGTTGTTGTTCTTGTTGTTGTTCTTGTTGTTCTTGTTCTTGTTGTTCTTGTTGTACCGGTTGTTCTTGTTGTTCTTGTTGTTCTTGTTGCTCTTGTTGTTCTTGTTGTTCTTCTTGTTCTTCTTGTTCTTGTTGTTCTTGTTGTTGTTATTGTTGTTGTTGTTGTTGTTGTTCTTGTTGTTCTTGATGTTCTTGTTGTTCTTGTTGTTCTTGTTGTTCTTGTTGTTCTTGTTGTTCTTGTTGTTCTTGTTGTTCTTGTTGTTCTTGTTGTTCTTGTTGTTTTTGCTGTTCATGTTGTTCTTGTTGTTCTTCTTGTTGTTGTTCTAGTTGTCCTCGTTGTTGTTGTTGTCCTTGTTGTCCTTGTTGTTCTTGTTGTTCTTGTTGTTCTTGTTGATCTTGTTGTTGTTGTTGCTCTTGTTGCTCTTGTTGTTCTTGTTGTTGTTCTTGTTGTTCTTGTTTTTGTTGTGCTTGATGTTGTTGTTCTTGTCGTTGTGGTTCTTGTTGTTCGTGTTGTTGTTGTTGTTCTTGTTGTTCTTGTTGTTGTTGTTCATGTGGTTCTTGTTGTTGTTGCTCTTGCTGTTCTTGTTCTTGTTGTCCTTGTTGTTCTTTCTGTTCTTGTTGTTGTTGTTGTTGTTGTTGTTGTCCTTGCCGTTCTTGTTGTTCTTGTTGTTCTTGTTGTTCTTGTTGTTCTTGTTGCTCTTGTTGCTCTTGTTGATCTTGTTGTTCTTGTTGTTCTTGTTGTTCTTGTTGTTCTTGTTGCTCTTGTTGCTCTTGTTGATCTTGTTGTTCTTGTTGTTCTTGTCGTTCTTGTTGCTCTTGTTGCTTTTGTTGCTCTTGTTGCTGTTGTTGTTCTTGTTGTTCATGTTGTTGTTGTTCTTGTTGTTCTTGTTGTTCTTGTTGTTGCTCTCGCTGTTCTTGTTGCTCTTGTTGTTGTTATTGTTGTTGTTGTCCTTGTTGTTCTTGTTGTTCTTGTTGTTCTTGTTGTTCTTGTTGTTCTTGTTGTTCTTGTTGCTCTTGTTGTTCTTGTTGCTCTTGTTGTTCTTGTTGTTCTTGTTGTTCTTGTTGTTCTTGTTGTTCTTGTTGTTCTTGTTGTTCTTGTTTTTCTTGTTGTTCATGTTGCTGTTGTTCTTGTTGATCTTGACGTACTTGTTCTTGTTGTTCTTGTTGATCTTGTTGTACTTGTTCTTGTTGATCTTGTTGTTGTTCTTGTTGTTCTTGTTGTTTTTGCTGTTCATGTTGTTCTTGTTGTTCTTGTTGTTCTTGTTGTTCTTGTTGTTCTTGTTGTTCTTGTTGTTTTTGCTGTTCATGTTGTTCTTGTTGTTCTTGTTGTTCTTGTTGTTCTTGTTGTTCTTCTTGTTGTTGTTCTAGTTGTCCTTGTTGTTGTTGTTGTCCTTGTTGTTCTTGTTGTTGTTGTCCTTGTTGTTCTTGTTGTGCTTGTTGTTCTTGTTGCTCTTGTTGTTCTTGTTGCTCTTGTTGTTCTTGTTGTTGTTGTTCTTGTTGTTCTTGTTTTTGTTGTTCTTGTTGTTGTTGTTCTTGTCGTTGTGGTTCTTGTTGTTCCAGTTGTTGTTGTTGTTCTTGTTGTTCTTGTTGTTGTTGTTCATGTGGTTCTTGTTGTTGTTGCTCTTGCTGTTCTCGTTCTTGTTGTCCTTGTTGTTCTTTCTGTTCTTGTTGTTCTTGTTGTTGTTGTTGTTCTTGCTGTTCTTGTTGTAGTTGTTGTTTTTGCTGTTCTTGTTGTTGTTGTTGATCCTGTTGTTGTTCTTGTTGTTGTTGTTGTTCTTGCTGTTCTTGTTGTAGTTGTAGTTGTTGTCCTTGTTATTGTTGTAGTTCTTGTTGTTCTTGTTGTTCTTGTTGTTCTTGTTGTTCTTGTTGTTCTTGTTGATCTTGTTGTTCTTGTTGCTCTTGTTGCTCTTGTTGTTCTTGTTGCTCTTGTTGTTCTTGTTGTTCTTGTTGTTCCTGTTGTTCTTGTTGTTCTCGTTGTTCTCGTTGTTCTCGTTGTTCTCGTTGTTCTCGTTGTACTCGTTGTTCTCGTTGTTCTCGTTGTTCTTGTTGTTCTTGTTGTTCTTGTTGTTCTTGTTGTTCTTGTTGTTCTTGTTGTTCTTGTTGTTCTTGTTGTTCTTGTTGTTCTTGTTGTTCTTGTTGTTCTTGTTGTTCTTGTTGTTCTTGTTGATCTTGTTGTTCTTGTTGTTCTTGTTGTTAATATTGTTCTTGTTGTTCTTCTTGTTGTTGTTCTAGTTGTCCTTGTTGTTGTTGTTCTGGATGTTCTTGTTGTTCTTGTTCTTGTTGTTCTTGCTGTTCATGTTGTCTTGTTGTCCTTGTTGTTCTAGTTGTTCTTGTTGTTCTTGTTGTTGTTGTGCTAGTTGTTCTTGTTGTTGTTGTTCTGGTTGTTCTTGTTGTTCTTGTTGTTCCGGTTGTTCATGTTGTTGTTCTTGTTGTTGTTGTTGTTCTTATTTTTGTTGTCGTTGTTGTTGTTTTTCTTGCTGTTCTTGTTCTTGTTGTTCTTGTTGTTCTTGCTGGTCATGATGTTCTTGTTGTTCTTGTTGTTGTTGTTGTTGTTGTCCTTGTTGTTCTTGTTGTTCTTGTTGTTCTTGTTGGTCTTGTTGTTCTTGTTGTTCTCGTTGTTCTCGTTGTTCTCGTTGTTCTCGTTGTTCTCGTTGTTCTCGTTGTTCTCGTTGTTCTTGTTGTTCTTGTTGTTCTTGTTGTTCTGGTTGTTCTTGTTGTTCTTGTTGTTCTTGTTGTTCTTGTTGTTCTTGTTGTTCTTGTTGTTCTTGTTGTTCTCGTTGTTCTCGTTGTTCTTGTTGTTCTTGTTGTTCTTGTTGTTCTTGTTGTTCTTGTTGTTCTTGTTGTTCTTGTTGTTCTTGTTGTTCTTGTTGTTCTTGTTGTTCTTGTTGTTCTTGTTGTTCTTGTTGTTCTTGTTGTTCTTGTTGTTCTTGTTGTTCTTGTTGCTCTTGTTGGTCTTGTTGCTCTTGTTGTTCTTGTTGTTCTTGTTGTTCTTGTTGTTCTTGTTATTCTTTTTGTCCTTGTTGTTCTTGCTGTTGTTGTTCCCGTTGTTCTTGTTGTTGTTGTTGTTGTTCTTGTTCTTGCTGTTCATGTTGTTGTGGTTCTGGTAGATGATGTTGTTCTTGTTCTTGTTGTTCTTGTTGCTCTTGTTGTTCTTGTTGTTCTTGTTGTTCTTGCTGTTGTTGTTCCTGTTGTTGTTGTTGTTGTTGTTCTTGCTGTTCTTGTTGCTCTTGTTGTTCTTGTTGTTCTTGTTGTTCTTGTTGTTCTTGTCGTTCCTGTTGTTGTTGTTGTTCTTGTTGTTCTTGTTGTTGTTGTTGTTCTCGTTTTTGTTGTTCTTCTTGTTGTTGTTGTTCTTGCTGTTCTTGTTCTTGTTGCTCTTGTTGTTCTTGATGTTCTTGTTGTTGTTGTTGTTGCTGTTGTTGTTGTTGTTGTTGTCCGTGTTGTTC
The DNA here is from genome assembly GCF_051020955.1 of Megalopta genalis. Taxonomy (NCBI): domain Eukaryota; kingdom Metazoa; phylum Arthropoda; class Insecta; order Hymenoptera; family Halictidae; genus Megalopta; species Megalopta genalis. The sequence goes on from NW_027476100.1 coordinate 786,806, forward strand.
TTGTTGTTCTTGTTGCTCTTGTTGTTCTTGTTGTTCTTGTTGTTCTTGTTGTTCTTGTTGTTCTTGTTGTTCTTGTTGTTCTTGTTGCTCTTGTTGTTCTTGTTGTTCTTGTTGTTCTTGTTGTTCTTGTTGTTCTTGTTGTTCTTGTTGTTCTTGTTGCTCTTGTTGTTCTTGTTGTTCTTGTTGTTCTTGGTGTTCTTGTTGTTCTTGTTGTTCTAGTTGTTGTTGTTGTCGTTGTTGTTCTCGTTGTTCTCGTTGTTCTCGTTGTTCTTGTTGTTCTTTTTGTTCTTGTTGTTCTTGTTGTTCTTGTTGTTCTTGTTGTTCTTGTTGTTCTTGTTGTTCTTGTTGTTCTTGTTGTTCTTGTTGTTCTTGTTGTTCCGGTTGTTCTTGTTGCTCTTGTTGTTCTTGTTGCTCTTGTTGTTCTTGTTGTTCTTCTTGTTCTTGTTGTTCTTGTTGTTGTTATTGTTGTTGTTGTTCTTGTTGTTCTTGTTGTTCTTGTTGTTCTCGTTGTTCTTGTTGTTCTTGTTGTTCTTGTTGTTCTTGTTGTTCTTGCTGTTGTTCTTGTTGTTGTTGTCCTTGTTGTTCTTGTTGTTGTTGTCCTTGTTGTTCTTGTTGATCTTGTTGTTCCTGTTGCTCTTGTTGCTCTTGTTGTTCTTGTTGTTGATCTTGTTGTTCTTGTTTTTGTTGTTCTTGATGTTGTTGTTCTTGTCGTTGTGGTTCTTGTTGTTCCTGTTGTTGTTGTTGTTCTTGTTGTTGTTGTTCATGTGGTTCTTGTTGTTGTTGCTCTTGCTGTTCTTGTTCTTGTTGTCCTTGTTGTTCTTTCTGTTCTTCTTGTTGTTGTTGTTGTTGTTGTTGTCCTTGCCGTTCTTCTTGTTCTTGTTGTTCTTGTTGTTCTTGTTGCTCTTGTTGCTCTTGTTGGTCTTGTTGTTCTTTTTGTTCTTGTCGTTCTTGTTGCTCTTGTTGCTTTTGTTGCTCTTGTTGCTGTTGTTGTTCTTGTTGCTCATGTTGTTGTTGTTCTTGTTGTTCTTGTTGTTCTTGTTGTTGCTCTTGCTGTTCTTGTTGTTCTTGTTGTTGTTATTGTTGTTGTTGTCCTTGTTGTTCTTGTTGTTCTTGTTGTTCTTGCTGTTCTTGTTGTTCTTGTTGTTCATGTTGTTCATGTTGTTCTTGTTGTTCTTGTTGTTCTTGTTGTTCTTGTTGTTCTTGTTGTTCTTGTTGTTCTTGTTGCTCTTGTTGTTCTTGTTGTTCTTGTTTTTCTTGTTGTTCATGTTGCTGTTGTTCTTGTTGATCTTGTTGAACTTGTTCTTGTTGTTCTTGTTGATCTTGTTGTACTTGTTCTTGTTGATCTTGTTGTACTTGTTCTTGTTGTTCTTGTTGATCTTGTTGTACTTGTTCTTGTTGATCTTGTTGTTGTTCTTGTTGTTCTTGTTGTTCTTGTTGTTCTTGTTGTTCTTGTTGTTCTTGTTGTTCTTGTTGTTGTTCTTGTTGTTCTTGTTGTTCTTGTTCTTGTTGTTCTTGTTGTTCCGGTTGTTCTTGTTGCTCTTGTTGTTCTTGTTGCTCTTGTTGTTCTTGTTGTTCTTCTTGTTCTTCTTGTTCTTCTTGTTCTTCTTGTTCTTGTTGTTCTTATTGTTGTTGTTGTTGTTCTTGTTGTTCTTGTTGTTCTTGTTGTTCTCGTTGTTCTTGTTGTTCTTGTTGTTCTTGTTGTTCTTGTTGTTGTTGTCCTTGTTGTTCTTGTTGTTCTTGTTGTTCTTGTTGTTCTTGTTGTTCTTGTTGTTCTTGTTGTTCTTGTTGTTGTTCTTGTTGTTCTTGTTCTTGTTGTTCTTGTTGTTCTTGTTGTTCTTGTTGTTCTTGTTGTTCTTGTTGTTCTTGTTGTTCTTGTTGTTCTTGTTGTTCTTGTTGTTCTTGTTGTTCTTGTTGTTCTTGTTGTTCTTGTTGTTCTTGTTGTTCTTGTTGTTCTTGTTGTTCTTGTTGTTCTTGTTGTTCTTGTTGTTCTTGTTGTTCTTGTTGTTCTTGTTTTTGTTGTTCTTGTTGTTGTTGTTGTTCTTCCTGTTCTTGTTCTTGTTGTTCTTGTTGTTCTTGTTGTTCTTGTTGTTCTTGTTGTTCTTGTTGTTCTTGTTGTTCTTGTTGTTCTTGTTGTTCTTGTTGTTCTTGTTGTTCTTGTTGTTCTTGTTGTTCTTGTTGTTCTTGTTGTTCTTGTTGTTCTTGTTGTTCTTGTTGTTGTTGTTGTTGTTCTTGCTGTTCTTGTTCTTGTTGTTCTTGTGGTTCTTGTTGTTCTTGTTGTTCTTGTTGATCTTGTTGTTCTCGTTGTTCTTGTTGCTCTTGTTGCTCTTGTTGCTCTTGTTGCTCTTGTTGCTCTTGTTGCTCTTGTTGCTCTTCTTGCTCTTGTTGCTCTTGTTGCTCTTGTTGCTGTTGTTGTTCTGGTTGTTGATGTTCTTGTTGTTCATGTTGTTGTTGTTCTTTTTGTTGTTGTTGTTGTTGTTGTTGTTCTTGGTCTTGTTGTTCTTGTTGTTCTTGATGTTCTTGTTGTTCTTGTTGTTCTTGGTGTTCTTGCTGTTCTTGTTGTTCTAGTTGTTGTTGTTGTTGTTGTTGTTCTCGTTGTTCTCGTTGTTCTCGTTGTTCTCGTTGTTCTTGTTGTTCTTTTTGTTCTTGTTGTTCTTGTTGTCCTTGTTGTTGTTGTTGCTGTTGTTGTTCTTGTTGTTCATGTTGTTGTTGTTCTGGTTGATGTTGTTGTTGTTGTTCTTGCTGTTCTTGTTGTTGTTGTTCTTGCTGTTCTTGTTCTTGTTGCTCTTGTTGTTCTTGTTGTTCTTGTTGTTCTTGTTGTTGTTGTTGTTGTTGTTCTTGCTGTTCTTGTTCTTGTTGTTCTTGTGGTTCTTGTTGTTCTTGTTGTTCTTGTTGATCTTGTTGTTCTTGTTGTTCTTGTTGCTCTTGTTGCTCTTGTTGCTCTTGTTGCTCTTGTTGCTCTTGTTGCTCTTGTGGCTCTTGTTGCTCTTGTTGCTGTTGTTGTTCTGGTTGTTGATGTTCTTGTTGATCATGTTGTTGTTGTTCTTTTTGTTCTTGTTGTTGTTGTTGTTCTTGGTTTTGTTGTTCTTGTTGTTCTTGATGTTCTTGTTGTTCTTGTTGTTCTTGGTGTTCTTGCTGTTCTTGTTGTTCTAGTTGCTGTTGTTGTTGTTGTTCTCGATGTTCTCGTTGTTCTCGTTGTTCTCGTTGTTCTTGTTGTTCTTTTTGTTCTTGTTGTTCTTGTTGTCCTTGTTGTTGTTGTTGCTGTTGTTGTTCTTGTTGTTCATGTTGTTGTTGTTCTGGTTGATGATGTTGTTGTTGTTCTTGCTGTTCTTGTTGTTGTTGTTCTTGCTGTTCTTGTTCTTGTTGCTCTTGTTGTTCTTGATGTTCTTGTTGTTCTTGTTGTTCTTGCTGTTCTTTCTGTTCATGTTGTTCTTGTTGTTGTTGTTCTTGTTGTCGTTCGTGTTGTTCTTGCTGTTGTTCTTGTTGTTGTTGTCCTTGTTGTTCTTGTTGTTGTTGTTGTTCTTGTTGTTCTTGTTGTTCTTGTTGTTCTTGTTGTTGTTGTTGTTCTTGTTGTTGTTCGTGTTGTTCTTGTTGTTGTTCTTGTTTTTGTTGTTCTTGTTGTTGTTGTTGTTCTTCCTGTTCTTGCTCTTGTTGTTCTTGTTGTTCGTGTTGTTCTTGTTGTTCTTGTTGTTCTTGCTGTTCTTTCTGTTCATGTTGTTCTTGTTGTTCTTCTTGTTGTTGTTGTTGTTGTCCTTGTTGTTCTTGTTGTTCTTGTTGTTCTTGTTGTTCTTGTTGTTCTTGTTGTTCTTGTTGTTCTTGTTGTTCTTGTTGTTCTTGTTGTTCTTGTTGTTCTTGTTGTTCTTGTTGTTCTTGTTGTTCTTGTTGTTCTTGCTGTTCTTGCTGTTCATGTTGTTCTTGTTGTTCTTGTTGTTGTTGTTGTTGTTGTCCTTGTTGTTCTTGTTGTTCTTGTTGTTCTTGTTGTTCTTGTTGTTCTTGTTGTTCTTGTTGTTCTTGTTGTTCTTGTTGTTCTTGTTGTTCTTGTTGTTCTTGTTGTTCTTGTTGTTCTTGTTGTTCTTGTTGTTCTTGTTGTTCTTGTTGTTCTTGTTGTTCTTGTTGTTGTTCTTGCTGTTCTTGTTCTTGTTGTTCTTGTGGTTCTTGTTGTTCTTGATGTTCTTGTTGATCTTGTTGTTCTTGTTGTTCTTGTTGCTCTTGTTGCTCTTGTTGCTCTTGTTGCTCTTGTTGCTCTTGTTGCTCTTGTTGCTCTTGTTGCTGTTGTTGCTGTTGTTGTTCTGGTTGTTGATGTTCATGTTGTTCATGTTGTTGTTGTTCTTTTTGTTCTTGTTGTTGTTCTTCTTGGTCTTGTTGTTCTTGTTGTTCTTGATGTTCTTGTTGTTCTTGTTGTTCTTGGTGTTCTTGTTGTTCTTGTTGTTCTTGTTGTTCTTGCTGTTCTTGCTGTTCATGTTGTTCTTGTTGTTCTTCTTGTTGTTGTTGTTGTTGTCCTTGTTGTTCTTCTTGTTCTTGTTGTTCTTGTTGTTCTTGTTGATCTTGTTGTTCTTGTTGTTCTTGTCGTTCTTGTTGCTCTTGTTGCTTTTGTTGCTCTTGTTGCTGTTGTTGTTCTTGTTGTTCTGGTTGTTGATGTTCTTGTTGTTCATGTTGTTGTTGATCTTGTTGTTCTTGTTGTTCTTGTTGTTCTTGTTGTTGTTGTTCTGGTTGATGTTGTTGTTCTTGTTCTTGTTTTTCTTGTTGTTCTTGTTGTTCTTGTTGTTCTTGTTGTTATTGTTGCTCTTGTTGCTCTTGTTGTTCTTGTTGTTCTTGTTGTTCTTGTTATTCTTTTTGTCCTTGTTGTTCTTGCTGTTGTTGTTCCCGTTGTTCTTGTTGTTGTTGTTGTTGTTCTTGTTCTTGCTGTTCATGTTGTTGTGGTTCTGGTAGATGATGTTGTTCTTGTTCTTGTTGTTCTTGTTGCTCTTGTTGTTCTTGTTGTTCTTGTTGTTCTTGCTGTTGTTGTTCCTGTTGTTCTTGTTGTTGTTGTTGTTGTTGTTGTTCTTGCTGTTCTTGTTGCTCTTGTTGTTCTTGTTGCTCTTGTTGTTCTTGTTGTTCTTGTCGTTCCTGTTGTTGTTGTTGTTCTTGTTGTTCTTGTTGTTGTTGTTGTTCTTGTTTTTGTTGTTCTTCTTCTTGTTGTTGTTGTTCTTGCTGTTCTTGTTCTTGTTGCTCTTGTTGTTCTTGATGTTCTTGTTGTTGTTGTTGTTGCTGTTGTTGTTGTTGTTGTTGTCCTTGTTGTTCTTGTTGTTCTTGTTGCTCTTGTTGTTCTTGTTGTTCTTGTTGTTCTTGTTGTTCTTGTTGTTCTTGTTGTTCTTGTTGTTCTTGTTGTTCTTGTTGTTCTTGTTGTTCTTGTTGTTCTTGTTGTTCTTGTTTTTCTTGTTGTTCTTGTTGTTCTTGTTGTTCTTGCTGTTCTTGTTCTTGTTGTTCTTGTTGTTCTTGTTGTTCTTGTTGTTCTTGCTGTTCTTGCTGTTCATGTTGTTCTTGTTGTTCTTGTTGTTGTTGTTGTTGTTGTTGTCCTTGTTGTTCATGTTGTTGTTGTTCTGGTTGATGATGTTGTTGTTGTTCTTGCTGTTCTTGTTGTTGTTGTTCTTGCTGTTCTTGTTCTTGTTGCTCTTGTTGTTCTTGTTGTTCTTGTTGTTCTTGTTGTTCTTGCTGTTCTTTCTGTTCATGTTGTTCTTGTTGTCGTTCGTGTTGTTCTTGCTGTTGTTCTTGTTGTTGTTGTCCTTGTTGTTCTTGTTGTTGTTGTCCTTGTTGTTCTTGTTGATCTTGTTGTTCTTGTTGCTCTTGTTGCTCTTGTTGTTCTTGTTGTTGATCTTGTTGTTCTTGTTTTTGTTGTTCTTGATGTTGTTGTTCTTGTCGTTGTGGTTCTTGTTGTTCCTGTTGTTGTTGTTGTTCTTGTTGTTCTTGTTGTTGTTGTTCATGTGGTTCTTGTTGTTGTTGCTCTTGCTGTTCTTGTTCTTGTTGTCCTTGTTGTTCTTTCTGTTCTTGTTGTTGTTGTTGTTGTTGTTGTTGTTGTTGTCCTTGCCGTTCTTCTTGTTCTTGTTGTTCTTGTTGTTCTTGTTGTTCTTGTTGTTCTTGTTGTTCTTGTTGTTCTTGTTGTTCTTGTTGTTCTTGTTGTTCTTGTTGTTCTTGTTGTTCTTGTTGCTCTTGCTGTTCTTGTTGTTCTTGTTGTTCTTGTTGTTCTTGTTGTTCTTGTTGTTCTTGTTGTTCTTGTTGTTCTTGTTGTTCTTGTTGTTCTTGTTGTTCTTGTTGTTCTTGTTGTTGTTGTTGTTCTTGTTGTTGTTCGTGTTGTTCTTGTTGTTGTTCTTGTTTTTGTTGTTCTTGTTGTTGTTGTTGTTCTTCCTGTTCTTGCTCTTGTTGTTCTTGTTGTTCTTGTTGTTCTTGTTGTTCTTGTTGTTCTTGCTGTTCTTTCTGTTCTTGTCGTTCTTGTTGTTCTTGTTGTTCTTGGTGTTCTTGTTGTTCTTGTTGTTCTTGTTGTTCTTGTTGTTCTTGTTGTTCTTGTTGTTTTTGTTGATCTTGTTGTTCTTGTTGTTCTTGTTGTTCTTGTTGTTCTTGTTGTTCTTGTTGTTCTTGTTGATCTTGTTGTTCTTGTTGTTCTTCTTGCTGTTCTGGTTGTTCTTCTTGCTGTTCTGGTTGTTCTTGTTGCAGTTCTGGTTGTTCTTGTTGTTCTCGTTGTTCTCGTTGTTCTCGTTGTTCTCGTTGTTCTCGTTGTTCTCGTTGTTCTCGTTGTTCTCGTTGTTCTCGTTGTTCTCGTTGTTCTTGTTGTTCTTGTTGTTCTTGTTGTTCTAGTTGTCCTTGTTGTTGTTGTTCTTGTTGTTCTTGCGGTTCATGTTGTCTTGTTGTCCTTGTTGTTCTAGTTGTTCTTGTTGTTCTTGTTGTTCTTGTTGTTCTTGTTGTTGTTGTTCTAGTTGTTCTTGTTGTTGTTGTTCTGGTTGTTCTTGTTGTTCCGGTTGTTCATGTTGTTGTTCTTGTTGTTGTTGTTGTTCTTATTTTTGTTGTTGTTTTTGTTGTTTTTCTTGCTGTTCTTGTTCTTGTTGTTCTTGTTGTTCTTGTTGTTCTTGTTGCTCTTGTTGCTCTTGTTGCTCTTGTTGCTCTTGTTGTTCTTGTTGTTCTAGTTGTTGTTGTTGTTGTTCTTGTTGTTGTTCTTGTTGTTCTTCTTGTTGTTCTTGTTGTTGTTCTTGTTGTTCTTGTTGATCTTGTTGTTCTTGTTGTTCTTGGTGTTCTTGTTGTTCTTGTTGTTCTAGTTGTTGTTGTTGTTGTTGTTCTTGTTCTTGTTGTTCATGTTGTTCTTGTTGCTCTTGTTGCTCTTGTTGCTCTTGTTGCTCTTGTTGCTCTTGTTGCTGTTGTTGCTGTTGTTGTTCTGGTTGTCGATGTTCTTGTTGTTTATGTTGTTGTTGTTCTTTTTGTTCTTGTTGTTGTTGTTGTTGTTGTTCTTGGACTTGTTGTTCTTGTTGTTCTTGATGTTCTTGTTGTTCTTGTTGTTCTTGTTGTTCTTGTTGTTCTTGTTGTTCTTGGCGTTCTTGTTGTTCTTGTTGTTCTAGTTGTTGTTGTTGTTGTTGTTGTTGTTGTTCTTGTTGTTGTTCTCGTTGTTCTCGTTGTTCTTGTTGTTCTTTTTGTTCTTGTTGTTCTTGTTGTCCTTGTTGTTGTTGTTGCTGTTGTTGTTCTTGTTGTTCATGTTGTTGTTGTTCTGGTTGATGTTGTTGTTCTTGTTCTTGCTTTCCTTGTTGTTGTTGTTGTTCTTGTTGTTCTTGTTGTTCTTGTTGCTCTTGTTCTTCTTGTTGTTCTTCTTGTTCTTGTTATTCTTTTTGTCCTTGTTGTTCTTGCTGTTGTTGTTCACGTTGTTCTTGTTGTTGCTGTTCTTGTTGTTGTTGTTGTTGTTCTTGTTCTTGCTGTTCATGTTGTTGTGGTTCTGGTAGATGTGGTTGTTCTTGTTCTTGTTGTTCTTGTTGCTCTTGTTGTCCTTGTTGCTGTTGTTGCTGTTGTTGTTCTTGTTGTTCATGTTGTTGTTGTTCTGGTTGATGTTGTTGTTCTTGCTCTTGTTGCTCTTGTTGTTCTTGTTGTTCTTGTTGTTCTTGTTGCTCTTGTTGCACTTGTTCTTCTTGTTGTTCTTCTTGTTCTTGTTATTCTTTCTGTCCTTGTTGTTCTTGCTGTTGTTGTTCACGTTGCTCTTGTTGTTGTTGTTCTTGTTGTTGTTGTTGTTCTTGTTCTTGCTGTTCATGTTGTTGTGGTTCTGGTAGATGTTGTTGTTCTTGTTCTTGTTGTTCTTGTTGTTCTTGTTATTATTGTTGTTCTCGTTGTTCTCGTTGTTCTCGTTGTTCTCGTTGTTCTCGTTGTTCTCGTTGTTCTCGTTGTTCTCGTTGTTCTCGTTGTTCTCGTTGTTCTCGTTGTTCTTGTTGTTCTTGTTGTTCTTGTTGTTCTTGTTGTTCTTGTTGTTCTTGTTGTTCTTGTTGTTATTGTTGCTCTTGTTGTTCTTGTTGTTCTTGTTGTTCTTGTTGTTCTTGTTGTTCTTGTTGTTCTTGTTGTTCTTGTTGTTCTTGTTGTTCTTGTTGTTCTTGTTGTTCTTGTTGTTCTTGTTGTTCATGTTGTTCTTGTTGTTCTTCTTGTTGTTGTTCTAGTTGTCCTTGTTGTTGTTGTTCTGGTTGTTCTTGTTGTTCTTGTTGTTCTTGTTGTTCCGGTGGTTCTTGTTGTTCTTGTTGTTCTTGCTGTTCATGTTGTCTTGTTGTCCTTGTTGTTCTAGTTGTTCTTGTTGTTCTTGTTGTTCTTGTTGTTGTTGTTCTAGTTGTTCTTGTTGTTGTTGTTCTGGTTGTTCTTGTTGTTCTTGTTGTTCCGGTTGTTCATGTTGTTGTTCTTGTTGTTGTTGTTGTTCTTATTTTTGTTGTTGTTTTTGTTGTTTTTCTTGCTGTTCTTGTTCTTGTTGTTCTTGTTGTTCTTGCTGGTCATGTTGTTTTTGTTGTTCTTGTTGTTGTTGTTGTTGTTGTCCTTGTTGTTCTTGTTGTTCTTGTTGTTCTTGTTGTTCTTGTTGTTCTTGTTGTTCTTGTTGTTCTTGTTGTTCTTGTTGTTCTTGTTGTTCTTGTTGTCCTTGTTGTTCTTGTTGTTCTTGTTGTTCTTGTTGTTCTTCTTGTTGTTGTTCTAGTTGTCCTTGTTGTTGTTGTTGTCCTTGTTGTTCTTGTTGTTGTCGTCCTTGTTGTTCTTGTTGTGCTTATTGTTCTTGTTGCTCTTGTTGTTCTTGTTGCTCTTGTTGTTCTTGTTGTTGTTCTTGTTGTTCTTGTTTTTGTTGTTCTTGTTGTTGTTGTTCTTGTCGTTGTGGTTCTTGTTGTTCCTGTTGTTGTTGTTGTTCTTGTTGTTCTTGTTGTTGTTGTTCATGTGGTTCTTGTTGTTGTTGCTCTTGCTGTTCTCGTTCTTGTTGTTCTTGTTGTTCTTTCTGTTCTTGTTGTTCCTGTTGTTCTCGTTGTTCTTGTTCTTGTTGTTCTTGCTGTTCATGTTGTCTTGTTGTCCTTGTTGTTCTAGTTGTTCTTGTTGTTCTTGTTGTTGTTGTGCTAGTTGTTCTTGTTGTTGTTGTTCTGGTTGTTCTTGTTGTTCTTGTTGTTCCGGTTGTTCATGTTGTTGTTCTTGTTGTTGTTGTTGTTCTTATTTTTGTTGTCGTTGTTGTTGTTTTTCTTGCTGTTCTTGTTCTTGTTGTTCTTGTTGTTCTTGCTGGTCATGTTGTTCTTGTTGTTCTTGTTGTTGTTGTTGTTGTTGTTGTTGTTGTTGTCCTTGTTGTCCTTGTTGTTCTTGTTGTTCTTGTTGTTCTTGTTGTTCTTGTTGTTCTTGTTGTTCTTGTTGTTCTTGTTGTTCTTGTTGTTCTTGTTGTTCTTGTTGTTCTTGTTGTTCTTGTTGTTCTTGTTGTTCTTCTTGTTGTTGTTCTAGTTGTCCTTGTTGTTGTTGTTCAGGTTGTTCTTGTTGTTCTTGTTCTTGTTGTTCTTGCTGTTCATGTTGTCTTGTTGTCCTTGTTGTTCTAGTTGTTCTTGTTGTTCTTGTTGTTGTTGTGGTAGTTGTTCTTGTTGTTGTTGTTCTGGTTGTTCTTGTTGTTCTTGTTGTTCCGGTTGTTCATGTTGTTGTTCTTGTTGTTGTTGTTGTTCTTATTTTTGTTGTCGTTGTTGTTGTTTTTCTTGCTGTTCTTGTTCTTGTTGTTCTTGTTGTTCTTGCTGGTCATGTTGTTCTTGTTGTTCTTGTTGTTGTTGTTGTTGTTGTTGTTGTTGTCCTTGTTGTCCTTGTTGTTCTTGTTGTTCTTGTTGTTCTTGTTGATCTTGTTGTTGTTGTTGCTCTTGTTGCTCTTGTTGTTCTTGTTGCTCTTGTTGTTCTTGTTGTTGTTCTTGTTGTTCTTGTTTTTGTTGTGCTTGATGTTGTTGTTCTTGTCGTTGTGGTTCTTGTTGTTCCTGTTGTTGCTGTTGTTCTTGTTGTTCTTGTTGTTGTTGTTCATGTGGTTCTTGTTGTTGTTGCTCTTGCTGTTCTTGTTGTTCTTGTTGTTCTTGTTGTTCTTGTTGCTCTTGTTGTTCTTGTTGTTCTTGTTGTTCTTGTTGTTCTTGTTGTTCTTGTTGTTCTTGTTGTTCTTGTTGTTCTTGTTGTTCTTGTTGTTCTTGTTGTTCTTGTTGTTCTTGTTGTTCTTGTTGTTCTTGTTGTTCTTGTTGTTCATGTTGTTCTTGTTGTTCTTCTTGTTGTTGTTCTAGTGGTCCTTGTTGTTGTTGTTCTGGTTGTTCTTGTTGTTCTTGTTGTTCTTGTTGTTCTTGTTGTTCTTGCTGTTCATGTTGTCTTGTTGTCCTTGTTGTTCTAGTTGTTCTTGCTGTTCTTGTTGTTCTTGCTGTTCTTGTTGTTGTTGTTCTAGTTGTTCTTGTTGTTGTTGTTCTGGTTGTTCTTGTTGTTCTTGTTGTTCCGGTTGATCATGTTGTTGTTCTTGTTGTTGTTGTTGTTCTTATTTTTGTTGTTGTTTTTGTTGTATTTCTTGCTGTTCTTGTTCTTGTTGTTCTTGTTGTTCTTGTTGTTCTTGTTGTTCTTGTTGTTCTTGTTGCTCTTGTTGCTCTTGTTGATCTTGTTGTTCTTGTTGCTCTTGTCGTTCTTGTTGCTCTTGTTGCTTTTGTTGCTCTTGTTGCTGTTGTTGTTCTTGTTGTTCTGGTTGTTGATGTTCTTGTTGTTCATGTTGTTGTTGATCTTGTTGTTCTTGTTGTTCTTGTTGTTCTTGATGTTCTTGTTGTTCTTGTTGTTCTAGTTGTTGTTGTTGTTGTTCTTGTTGGTGTTCTTGTTGTTCTTCTTGTTGTTCTTGTTGTTCTTGTTCTCCTTCTTGTTGTTCTTGTTGTTCTTGTTGATCTTGTTGTTCTTGTTGTTCTTGTTGTTCTTGTTGTTCTTGTTGTTCTTGTTATTGTTGTTGTTCTTGTTGTTGTTCGTGTTGTTGTTGTTGTTGTTCTTGTTGTTGTTCGTGTTGTTCTTGTTGTAGCTCTTGTTTTTGTTGTTCTTCTTGTTGTTGTTGTTCTTCCTGTTCTTGTTCTTGTTGTTCTTGTTGTTCTTGTTGTTCTTGTTGTTCTTGCTGTTCTTTCTGTTCATGTTGTTCTTGTTGTTCTTTCTGTTCATGTTGTTCTTGTTGTTCTTGTTGTTGTTGTTGTTGTTGTTGTTGTTGTTGTTGTCCTTGTTGTTCTTGTTGTTCTTGTTGTTCTTGTTGTTCTTGTTGTTGTTGTTGTTCTTGTTGTTGTTGTTGTTGTTGTTCTTGGTCTTGTTGATCTTGTTGTTCTTGACGTTCTTGTTGTTCTTGTTGTTCTTGGTGTTCTTGTTGTTCTTGTTGTTCTTGTTGTTCTTGTTGTTCTTGTTGTTTTTGTTGATCTTGTTGTTCTTGTTGTTCTTGTTGTTCTTGTTGTTCTTGTTGTTCTTGTTGTTCTTCTTGCTGTTCTGGTTGTTCTTCTTGCTGTTCTGGTTGTTCTTGTTGCTGTTCTGGTTGTTCTTGTTGTTCTCGTTGTTCTCGTTGTTCTCGTTGTTCTCGTTGTTCTCGTTGTTCTCGTTGTTCTCGTTGTTCTCGTTGTTCTCGTTGTTCTCGTTGTTCTCGTTGTTCTCGTTGTTCTTGTTGTTCTTGTTGTTCTTGTAGTTCTAGTTGTCCTTGTTGTTGTTGTTCTTGTTGTTCTTGCTGTTCATGTTGTCTTGTTGTCCTTGTTGTTCTAGTTGTTCTTGTTGTTCTTGTTGTTCTTGTTGTTCTTGTTGTTGTTGTTCTAGTTGTTCTTGTTGTTGTTGTGGTTGTTCTTGTTGTTCCGGTTGTTCATGTTGTTGTTCTTGTTGTTGTTGTTGTTGTTCTTATTTTTGTTGTTGTTTTTGTTGTTTTTCTTGCTGTTCTTGTTCTTGTTGTTCTTGTTGTTCTTGTTGTTCTTGTTGTTCTTGTTGCTCTTGTTGCTCTTGTTGATCATGTTGTTCTTGTTGTTCTTGTCGTTCTTGTTGCTCTTGTTGCATTTGTTGCTCTTGTTGCTGTTGTTGTTCTTGTTGTTCTGGTTGTTGATGTTCTTGTTGTTCATGTCGTTGTTGATCTTGTTGTTCTTGTTGTTCTAGTTGTCCTTGTTGTTGTTGTTGTCCTTGTTGTTCTTGTTGTTGTTGTCCTTGTTGTTCTTGGTGTGCTTGTTGTTCTTGTTGCTCTTGTTGTTCTTGTTGCTATTGTTGTTCTTGTTGTTGTTCTTGTTGTTCTTGTTTTTGTTGTTCTTGTTGTTGTTGTTCTTGTCGTTGTGGTTCTTGTTGTTCCTGTTGTTGTTGTTGTTCTTGTTGTTCTTGTTGTTGTTGTTCATGTGGTTCTTGTTGTCGTTGCTCTTGCTGTTCTCGTTCTTGTTGTCCTTGTTGTTCTTTCTGTTCTTGTTGTTCTTGTTGTTGTTGTTGTTCTTGCTGTTCTTGTTGTAGTTGTTGTTTTTGTTGTTCTTGTTGTTGTTGTTGATCCTGTTGTTGTTCTTGTTGTTGTTGTTGTTCTTGCTGTTCTTGTTGTAGTTGTAGTTGTTGTCCTTGTTATTGTTGTAGTTCTTGTTGTTCTTGTTGTTCTTGTTGTTCTTGTTGTTCTTGTTGTTCTTGTTGTTCTTGTTGATCTTGTTGTTCTTGTTGCTCTTGTTGCTCTTGTTGTTCTTGTTGCTCTTGTTGTTCTTGGTGTTCTTGTTGTTCTTGTTGTTCTTGTTGTTCTTGTGGTTCTCGTTGTTCTCGTTGTTCTCGTTGTTCTCGTTGTTCTCGTTGTTCTCGTTGTTCTCGTTGTTCTTGTTGTTCTTGTTGTTCTTGTTGTTCTTGTTGTTCTTGTTGTCCTTGTTGTTCTTGTTGTTCTTGTTGTTCTTGTTGTTCTTGTTGTTCTTGTTGTTCTTGTTGTTCTTGTTGATCTTGTTGTTCTTGTTGTTCTTGTTGTTAATGTTGTTCTTGTTGTTCTTCTTGTTGTTGTTCTAGTTGTCCTTGTTGTTGTTGTTCTGGTTGTTCTTGTTGTTCTTGTTGTTCTTGTTGTTCCTGTTGTTCTTGTTGTTCTTGTTCTTGTTGTTCTTGTTGTTCTTGCTGGTCATGTTGTTCTTGATGTTCTTGTTGTTGTTGTTGTTGTTGTTGTCCTTGTTGTTCTTGTTGTTCTTGTTGTTCTTGTTGTTCTTGTTGTTCTTGTTGTTCTTGTTGTTCTTGTTGTTCTTGTTGTTCTTGTTGTTCTTGTTGTTCTTGTTGTTCTTGTTGTTCTTGTTGTTCTTGTTGTTCTTGTTGTTCTTGTTGTTCTTGTTGTTCTTGTTGTTCTTGTTGTTCTTGTTGTTCTTGTTGTTCTTGTTGTTCTTGTTGTTCTTGTTGTTCTTGTTGTTCTTGTTGTTCTTGTTGTTCTTGTTGTTCTTGTTGTTCTTGTTGTTCTTGTTGTTCTTGTTGTTCTTGTTGTTCTTGTTGTTCTTGTTGTTCTTGTTGTTCTTGTTGTTCTTGTTGTTCTTGTTGTTCTTGTTGTTTTTGTTGTTCTTGTTGTTGTTGTTGTTGTTCTTGTTGTTGTTCTTGTTGTTCTTGTTCTTGTTGTTCTTGTTGTTCCGGTTGTTCTTGTTGTTCTTGTTGTTCTTGTTGCTCTTGTTGTTCTTGTTGTTCTTCTTGTTCTTCTTGTTCTTGTTGTTCTTGTTGTTGTTATTGTTGTTGTTGTTGTTGTTGTTCTTGTTGTTCTTGATGTTCTTGTTGTTCTTGTTGTTCTTGTTGTTCTTGTTGTTCTTGTTGTTCTTGTTGTTCTTGTTGTTCTTGTTGTTCTTGTTGTTCTTGTTGTTCTTGTTGATCTTGTTGTTCTTGTTGCTCTTGTTGCTCTTGTTGTTCTTGTTGCTCTTGTTGTTCTTGGTGTTCTTGTTGTTCTTGTTGTTCTTGTTGTTCTTGTGGTTCTCGTTGTTCTCGTTGTTCTCGTTGTTCTCGTTGTTCTCGTTGTTCTCGTTGTTCTCGTTGTTCTCGTTGTTCTTGTTGTTCTTGTTGTTCTTGTTGTTCTTGTTGTTCTTGTTGTCCTTGTTGTTCTTGTTGTTCTTGTTGTTCTTGTTGTTCTTGTTGTTCTTGTTGTTCTTGTTGTTCTTGTTGATCTTGTTGTTCTTGTTGTTCTTGTTGTTAATGTTGTTCTTGTTGTTCTTCTTGTTGTTGTTCTAGTTGTCCTTGTTGTTGTTGTTCTGGTTGTTCTTGTTGTTCTTGTTGTTCTTGTTGTTCCTGTTGTTCTTGTTGTTCTTGTTCTTGTTGTTCTTGTTGTTCTTGCTGGTCATGTTGTTCTTGATGTTCTTGTTGTTGTTGTTGTTGTTGTTGTCCTTGTTGTTCTTGTTGTTCTTGTTGTTCTTGTTGTTCTTGTTGTTCTTGTTGTTCTTGTTGTTCTTGTTGTTCTTGTTGTTCTTGTTGTTCTTGTTGTTCTTGTTGTTCTTGTTGTTCTTGTTGTTCTTGTTGTTCTTGTTGTTCTTGTTGTTCTTGTTGTTCTTGTTGTTCTTGTTGTTCTTGTTGTTCTTGTTGTTCTTGTTGTTCTTGTTGTTCTTGTTGTTCTTGTTGTTCTTGTTGTTCTTGTTGTTCTTGTTGTTCTTGTTGTTCTTGTTGTTCTTGTTGTTCTTGTTGTTCTTGTTGTTCTTGTTGTTCTTGTTGTTCTTGTTGTTCTTGTTGTTCTTGTTGTTCTTGTTGTTCTTGTTGTTCTTGTTGTTTTTGTTGTTCTTGTTGTTGTTGTTGTTGTTCTTGTTGTTGTTCTTGTTGTTCTTGTTCTTGTTGTTCTTGTTGTTCCGGTTGTTCTTGTTGTTCTTGTTGTTCTTGTTGCTCTTGTTGTTCTTGTTGTTCTTCTTGTTCTTCTTGTTCTTGTTGTTCTTGTTGTTGTTATTGTTGTTGTTGTTGTTGTTGTTCTTGTTGTTCTTGATGTTCTTGTTGTTCTTGTTGTTCTTGTTGTTCTTGTTGTTCTTGTTGTTCTTGTTGTTCTTGTTGTTCTTGTTGTTCTTGTTGTTCTTGTTGTTTTTGCTGTTCATGTTGTTCTTGTTGTTCTTCTTGTTGTTGTTCTAGTTGTCCTCGTTGTTGTTGTTGTCCTTGTTGTCCTTGTTGTTCTTGTTGTTCTTGTTGTTCTTGTTGATCTTGTTGTTGTTGTTGCTCTTGTTGCTCTTGTTGTTCTTGTTGTTGTTCTTGTTGTTCTTGTTTTTGTTGTGCTTGATGTTGTTGTTCTTGTCGTTGTGGTTCTTGTTGTTCGTGTTGTTGTTGTTGTTCTTGTTGTTCTTGTTGTTGTTGTTCATGTGGTTCTTGTTGTTGTTGCTCTTGCTGTTCTTGTTCTTGTTGTCCTTGTTGTTCTTTCTGTTCTTGTTGTTGTTGTTGTTGTTGTTGTTGTCCTTGCCGTTCTTGTTGTTCTTGTTGTTCTTGTTGTTCTTGTTGTTCTTGTTGCTCTTGTTGCTCTTGTTGATCTTGTTGTTCTTGTTGTTCTTGTTGTTCTTGTTGTTCTTGTTGCTCTTGTTGCTCTTGTTGATCTTGTTGTTCTTGTTGTTCTTGTCGTTCTTGTTGCTCTTGTTGCTTTTGTTGCTCTTGTTGCTGTTGTTGTTCTTGTTGTTCATGTTGTTGTTGTTCTTGTTGTTCTTGTTGTTCTTGTTGTTGCTCTCGCTGTTCTTGTTGCTCTTGTTGTTGTTATTGTTGTTGTTGTCCTTGTTGTTCTTGTTGTTCTTGTTGTTCTTGTTGTTCTTGTTGTTCTTGTTGTTCTTGTTGCTCTTGTTGTTCTTGTTGCTCTTGTTGTTCTTGTTGTTCTTGTTGTTCTTGTTGTTCTTGTTGTTCTTGTTTTTCTTGTTGTTCATGTTGCTGTTGTTCTTGTTGATCTTGACGTACTTGTTCTTGTTGTTCTTGTTGATCTTGTTGTACTTGTTCTTGTTGATCTTGTTGTTGTTCTTGTTGTTCTTGTTGTTTTTGCTGTTCATGTTGTTCTTGTTGTTCTTGTTGTTCTTGTTGTTCTTGTTGTTCTTGTTGTTCTTGTTGTTTTTGCTGTTCATGTTGTTCTTGTTGTTCTTGTTGTTCTTGTTGTTCTTGTTGTTCTTCTTGTTGTTGTTCTAGTTGTCCTTGTTGTTGTTGTTGTCCTTGTTGTTCTTGTTGTTGTTGTCCTTGTTGTTCTTGTTGTGCTTGTTGTTCTTGTTGCTCTTGTTGTTCTTGTTGCTCTTGTTGTTCTTGTTGTTGTTGTTCTTGTTGTTCTTGTTTTTGTTGTTCTTGTTGTTGTTGTTCTTGTCGTTGTGGTTCTTGTTGTTCCAGTTGTTGTTGTTGTTCTTGTTGTTCTTGTTGTTGTTGTTCATGTGGTTCTTGTTGTTGTTGCTCTTGCTGTTCTCGTTCTTGTTGTCCTTGTTGTTCTTTCTGTTCTTGTTGTTCTTGTTGCTCTTGTTGGTCTTGTTGCTCTTGTTGTTCTCGTTGTTCTTGTTGTTCTTGTTGTTCTTGTTGTTCTTGTTGTTCTTGTTGTTCTTGTTGTTCTTGTTGTTCTTGTTGTTCTTGTTGTTCTTGTTGTTCTTGTTGTTCTTGTTGTTCTTGTTGTTCTTGTTGTTCTTGTTGTTCTTGTTGTTCTTGTTGTTCTTGTTGCTCTTGTTGGTCTTGTTGCTCTTGTTGTTCTTGTTGTTCTTGTTGTTCTTGTTGTTCTTGTTATTCTTTTTGTCCTTGTTGTTCTTGCTGTTGTTGTTCCCGTTGTTCTTGTTGTTGTTGTTGTTGTTCTTGTTCTTGCTGTTCATGTTGTTGTGGTTCTGGTAGATGATGTTGTTCTTGTTCTTGTTGTTCTTGTTGCTCTTGTTGTTCTTGTTGTTCTTGTTGTTCTTGCTGTTGTTGTTCCTGTTGTTGTTGTTGTTGTTGTTCTTGCTGTTCTTGTTGCTCTTGTTGTTCTTGTTGTTCTTGTTGTTCTTGTTGTTCTTGTCGTTCCTGTTGTTGTTGTTGTTCTTGTTGTTCTTGTTGTTGTTGTTGTTCTCGTTTTTGTTGTTCTTCTTGTTGTTGTTGTTCTTGCTGTTCTTGTTCTTGTTGCTCTTGTTGTTCTTGATGTTCTTGTTGTTGTTGTTGTTGCTGTTGTTGTTGTTGTTGTTGTCCGTGTTGTTCTTGTTGTTCTTGTTGCTCTTGTTGT
Source organism: Megalopta genalis (assembly GCF_051020955.1). Lineage (NCBI taxonomy): Eukaryota > Metazoa > Arthropoda > Insecta > Hymenoptera > Halictidae > Megalopta > Megalopta genalis. Next base: position 804,378 of record NW_027476100.1, read on the forward strand.
TCTTGTTGTTCTTGTTGTTCTTGTTGTTCTTGTTGTTCTTGTTGTTCTTGTTGTTCTTGTTGCTCTTGTTGTTCTTGTTGTTCTTGTTGTTCTTGTTGTTCTTGTTGTTCTTGTTGTTCTTGTTGTTCTTGTTGCTCTTGTTGTTCTTGTTGTTCTTGTTGTTCTTGGTGTTCTTGTTGTTCTTGTTGTTCTAGTTGTTGTTGTTGTTGTTGTTGTTCTCGTTGTTCTCGTTGTTCTCGTTGTTCTTGTTGTTCTTTTTGTTCTTGTTGTTCTTGTTGTTCTTGTTGTTCTTGTTGTTCTTGTTGTTCTTGTTGTTCTTGTTGTTCTTGTTGTTCTTGTTGTTCTTGTTGTTCTTGCTGTTCTTGTTCTTGTTGATCTTGCTGTTCTTGTTTTTCTTGTTGCTCTTGTTGCTCTTGTTGCTCTTGTTGCTCTTGTTGCTCTTGTTGCTGTTGTTGTTCTTGTTGTTCTGATTATTGATGTTCTTGTTGTTCATGTTGTTGTTGTTCTTGTTGTTCTTGTTGTTCTTGTTGTTCTTGTTGTTCTTGTTGTTCTTGTTGTTCTTGTTGTTCTTGTTGTTCTTGTTGTTCTTGTTGTTCTTGTTGTTCTTGTTGTTCTTGTTGTTCTTGGTGTTCTTGTTGTTCTTGTTGTTCTAGTTGTTGTTGTTGTTGTTGTTCTCGTTGTTCTCGTTGTTCTCGTTGTTCTTGTTGTTCTTTTTGTTCTTGTTGTTCTTGTTGTCCTTGTTGTTGTTGTTGCTGTTGTTGTTCTTGTTGTTCATGTTGTTGTTGTTCTGGTTGATGTTGTTGTTCTTGTTCTTGTTTTTCTTGTTTTTCTTGTTGTTCTTGTTGTTCTCGTTGTTCTCGTTGTTCTTGTTGTTCTTGTTGTTCTTGTTGTTCTTGTTGTTCTTGTTGTTCTTGTTGTTCTTGTTGTTCTTGTTGTTCTTGTTGTTCTTGTTGTTCTTGTTGTTCTTGTTGTTCTTGTTGTTCTTGTTGTTCTTGTTGTTCTTGTTGTTCTTGTTGTTCTTGTTGTTCTTGTTGTTCTTGTTGTTCTTGTTGTTCTTGTTGTTCTTGTTGTTCATGTTGTTCTTGTTGTTCTTCTAGTTGTTGTTCTAGTGGTCCTTGTTGTTGTTGTTCTGGTTGTTCTTGTTGTTCTTGTTGTTCTTGTTGTTCTTGTTGTTCTTGTTGTTCTTGTTGTTCTTGCTGTTCATGCTGTCTTGTTGTCCTTGTTGTTCTAGTTGTTCTTGCTGTTCTTGTTGTTCTTGTTGTTCTTGTTGTTGTTTTTCTAGTTGTTCTTGTTGTTGTTGTTCTGGTTGTTCTTGTTGTTCTTGCTGTTCCGGTTGTTCATGTTGTTGTTCTTCTTGTTGTTGTTGTTCTTATTTTTGTTGTTGTTTTTGTTGTTTTTCTTGCCGTTCTTGTTCTTGTTGTTCTTGTTGTTCTTGTTGTTCTTGTTGTTCTTGTTGTTCTTGTTGTTCTTGTTGCTCTTGTTGCTCTTGTTGATCTTGTTGTTCATGTTGCTCTTGTCGTTCTTGTTGCTCTTGTTGCTTTTGTTGCTCTTGTTGCTGTTGTTGTTCTTGTTGTTCTGGTTGTTGATGTTCTTGTTGTTCATGTTGTTGTTGATCTTGTTCTTGTTGTTCTTGTTGTTCTTGGTGTTCTTGTTGTTCTTGTTGTTCTTGTTGTTCTAGTTGTTGTTGTTGTTGTTCTTGTTGGTGTTCTTGTTGTTCTTCTTGTTGTTCTTGTTGTTCTTGTTCTCCTTCTTGTTGTTCTTGTTGTTCTTGTTGATCTTGTTGTTCTTGTTGTTCTTGGTGTTCTTGTTGTTCTTGTTGTTCTAGTTGTTGTTGTTGTTGTTCTTGTTGTTCTTGTTGTTCTTGTTGCTCTTGTTGCTCTTGTTGCTCTTGTTGCTCTTGTTGCTCTTGTTGCTCTTGTTGCTGTTGTTGCTGTTGTTGTTCTGGTTGTTGATGTTCTTGTTGTTTATGTTGTTGTTGTTCTTTTTGTTGTTGTTGTTGTTGTTGTTCTTGGTCTCGTTGTTCTCGTTGTTCTTGTTGTTCTTCTTGTTGTTGTTGTTCTTGTTGTTCTTGTTGTTCTTGTTGTTCTTGTTGTTCTTGTTGTTCTTGTTGTTCTTGTTGTTCTTGTTGTTCTTGTTGTTTTTGTTGTTAATGTTGCTCTTGTTGTTCTTGTTGTTGTTGTTCTTGTTGTTCTTGCTGGTCATGTTGTTCTTGTTGTTCTTGTTGTTGTTGTTGTTGTTGTTGTCCTTGTTGTTCTTGTTGTTCTTGTTGTTCTTGTTGTTCTTGTTGTTCTTGTTGTTCTTGTTGTTCCGGTTGTTCTTGTTGCTCTTGTTGTTCTTGTTGCTCTTGTTGTTCTTGTTGTTCTTCTTGTTCTTGTTGTTCTTGTTGTTGTTATTGTTGTTGTTGTTCTTGTTGTTCTTGTTGTTCTTGTTGTTCTCGTTGTTCTTGTTGTTCTTGTTGTTCTTGTTGTTCTTGCTGTTGTTCTTGTTGTTGTTGTCCTTGTTGTTCTTGTTGTTGTTGTCCTTGTTGTTCTTGTTGATCTTGTTGTTCCTGTTGCTCTTGTTGCTCTTGTTGTTCTTGTTGTTGATCTTGTTGTTCTTGTTTTTGTTGTTCTTGATGTTGTTGTTCTTGTCGTTGTGGTTCTTGTTGTTCCTGTTGTTGTTGTTGTTCTTGTTGTTGTTGTTCATGTGGTTCTTGTTGTTGTTGCTCTTGCTGTTCTTGTTCTTGTTGTCCTTGTTGTTCTTTCTGTTCTTCTTCTTGTTGTTGTTGTTGTTGTTGTCCTTGCCGTTCTTCTTGTTCTTGTTGTTCTTGTTGTTCTTGTTGCTCTTGTTGCTCTTGTTGGTCTTGTTGTTCTTTTTGTTCTTGTCGTTCTTGTTGCTCTTGTTGCTTTTGTTGCTCTTGTTGCTGTTGTTGTTCTTGTTGCTCATGTTGTTGTTGTTCTTGTTGTTCTTGTTGTTCTTGTTGTTGCTCTTGCTGTTCTTGTTGTTCTTGTTGTTGTTATTGTTGTTGTTGTCCTTGTTGTTCTTGTTGTTCTTGTTGTTCTTGCTGTTCTTGTTGTTCTTGTTGTTCATGTTGTTATTGTTGTTCTTGTTGTTCTTGTTGTTCTTGTTGTTCTTGTTGTTCTTGTTGTTCTTGTTGTTCTTGTTGCTCTTGTTGTTCTTGTTGTTCTTGTTTTTCTTGTTGTTCATGTTGCTGTTGTTCTTGTTGATCTTGTTGTACTTGTTCTTGTTGTTCTTGTTGATCTTGTTGTACTTGTTCTTGTTGATCTTGTTGTACTTGTTCTTGTTGTTCTTGTTGATCTTGTTGTACTTGTTCTTGTTGATCTTGTTGTTGTTCTTGTTGTTCTTGTTGTTCTTGTTGTTCTTGTTGTTCTTGTTGTTCTTGTTGTTCTTGTTGTTGTTCTTGTTGTTCTTGTTGTTCTTGTTCTTGTTGTTCTTGTTGTTCCGGTTGTTCTTGTTGCTCTTGTTGTTCTTGTTGCTCTTGTTGTTCTTGTTGTTCTTCTTGTTCTTCTTGTTCTTCTTGTTCTTCTTGTTCTTGTTGTTCTTATTGTTGTTGTTGTTGTTCTTGTTGTTCTTGTTGTTCTTGTTGTTCTCGTTGTTCTTGTTGTTCTTGTTGTTCTTGTTGTTCTTGTTGTTGTTGTCCTTGTTGTTCTTGTTGTTCTTGTTGTTCTTGTTGTTCTTGTTGTTCTTGTTGTTCTTGTTGTTGTTCTTGTTGTTCTTGTTCTTATTGTTCTTGTTGTTCTTGTTGTTCTTGTTGTTCTTGTTGTTCTTGTTGTTCTTGTTGTTCTTGTTGTTCTTGTTGTTCTTGTTGTTCTTGTTGTTCTTGTTGTTCTTGTTGTTCTTGTTGTTCTTGTTGTTCTTGTTGTTCTTGTTGTTCTTGTTGTTCTTGTTGTTCTTGTTTTTGTTGTTCTTGTTGTTGTTGTTGTTCTTCCTGTTCTTGTTCTTGTTGTTCTTGTTGTTCTTGTTGTTCTTGTTGTTCTTGTTGTTCTTGTTGTTCTTGTTGTTCTTGTTGTTCTTGTTGTTCTTGTTGTTCTTGTTGTTCTTGTTGTTCTTGTTGTTCTTGTTGTTCTTGTTGTTCTTGTTGTTCTTGTTGTTCTTGTTGTTCTTGTTGTTGCTGTTGTTGTTCTTGCTGTTCTTGTTCTTGTTGTTCTTGTGGTTCTTGTTGTTCTTGTTGTTCTTGTTGATCTTGTTGTTCTCGTTGTTCTTGTTGCTCTTGTTGCTCTTGTTGCTCTTGTTGCTCTTGTTGCTCTTGTTGCTCTTGTTGCTCTTCTTGCTCTTGTTGCTCTTGTTGCTCTTGTTGCTGTTGTTGTTCTGGTTGTTGATGTTCTTGTTGTTCATGTTGTTGTTGTTCTTTTTGTTGTTGTTGTTGTTGTTGTTGTTCTTGGTCTTGTTGTTCTTGTTGTTCTTGATGTTCTTGTTGTTCTTGTTGTTCTTGGTGTTCTTGCTGTTCTTGTTGTTCTAGTTGTTGTTGTTGTTGTTGTTCTCGTTGTTCTCGTTGTTCTCGTTGTTCTCGTTGTTCTTGTTGTTCTTTTTGTTCTTGTTGTTCTTGTTGTCCTTGTTGTTGTTGTTGCTGTTGTTGTTCTTGTTGTTCATGTTGTTGTTGTTCTGGTTGATGTTGTTGTTGTTGTTCTTGCTGTTCTTGTTGTTGTTGTTCTTGCTGTTCTTGTTCTTGTTGCTCTTGTTGTTCTTGTTGTTCTTGTTGTTCTTGTTGTTGTTGTTGTTGTTGTTCTTGCTGTTCTTGTTCTTGTTGTTCTTGTGGTTCTTGTTGTTCTTGTTGTTCTTGTTGATCTTGTTGTTCTTGTTGTTCTTGTTGCTCTTGTTGCTCTTGTTGCTCTTGTTGCTCTTGTTGCTCTTGTTGCTCTTGTTGCTCTTGTTGCTGTTGTTGTTCTGGTTGTTGATGTTCTTGTTGATCATGTTGTTGTTGTTCTTTTTGTTCTTGTTGTTGTTGTTGTTCTTGGTTTTGTTGTTCTTGTTGTTCTTGATGTTCTTGTTGTTCTTGTTGTTCTTGGTGTTCTTGCTGTTCTTGTTGTTCTAGTTGCTGTTGTTGTTGTTGTTCTCGATGTTCTCGTTGTTCTCGTTGTTCTCGTTGTTCTTGTTGTTCTTTTTGTTCTTGTTGTTCTTGTTGTCCTTGTTGTTGTTGTTGCTGTTGTTGTTCTTGTTGTTCATGTTGTTGTTGTTCTGGTTGATGATGTCGTTGTTGTTCTTGCTGTTCTTGTTGTTGTTGTTCTTGCTGTTCTTGTTCTTGTTGCTCTTGTTGTTCTTGATGTTCTTGTTGTTCTTGTTGTTCTTGCTGTTCTTTCTGTTCATGTTGTTCTTGTTGTTGTTGTTCTTGTTGTCGTTCGTGTTGTTCTTGCTGTTGTTCTTGTTGTTGTTGTCCTTGTTGTTCTTGTTGTTGTTGTTGTTCTTGTTGTTCTTGTTGTTCTTGTTGTTCTTGTTGTTGTTGTTGTTCTTGTTGTTGTTCGTGTTGTTCTTGTTGTTGTTCTTGTTTTTGTTGTTCTTGTTGTTGTTGTTGTTCTTCCTGTTCTTGCTCTTGTTGTTCTTGTTGTTCGTGTTGTTCTTGTTGTTCTTGTTGTTCTTGCTGTTCTTTCTGTTCATGTTGTTCTTGTTGTTCTTGTTGTTGTTGTTGTTGTTGTCCTTGTTGTTCTTGTTGTTCTTGTTGTTCTTGTTGTTCTTGTTGTTCTTGTTGTTCTTGTTGTTCTTGTTGTTCTTGTTGTTCTTGTTGTTCTTGTTGTTCTTGTTGTTCTTGTTGTTCTTGTTGTTCTTGCTGTTCTTGCTGTTCATGTTGTTCTTGTTGTTCTTGTTGTTGTTGTTGTTGTTGTCCTTGTTGTTCTTGTTGTTCTTGTTGTTCTTGTTGTTCTTGTTGTTCTTGTTGTTCTTGTTGTTCTTGTTGTTCTTGTTGTTCTTGTTGTTCTTGTTGTTCTTGTTGTTCTTGTTGTTCTTGTTGTTCTTGTTGTTCTTGTTGTTCTTGTTGTTCTTGTTGTTGTTCTTGCTGTTCTTGTTCTTGTTGTTCTTGTGGTTCTTGTTGTTCTTGTTGTTCTTGTTGATCTTGTTGTTCTTGTTGTTCTTGTTGCTCTTGTTGCTCTTGTTGCTCTTGTTGCTCTTGTTGCTCTTGTTGCTCTTGTTGCTCTTGTTGCTGTTGTTGCTGTTGTTGTTCTGGTTGTTGATGTTCATGTTGTTCATGTTGTTGTTGTTCTTTTTGTTCTTGTTGTTGTTCTTCTTGGTCTTGTTGTTCTTGTTGTTCTTGATGTTCTTGTTGTTCTTGTTGTTCTTGGTGTTCTTGTTGTTCTTGTTGTTCTTGTTGTTCTTGCTGTTCTTGCTGTTCATGTTGTTGTGGTTCTGGTAGATGATGTTGTTCTTGTTCTTGTTGTTCTTGTTGCTCTTGTTGTTCTTGTTGTTCTTGTTGTTCTTGCTGTTGTTGTTCCTGTTGTTCTTGTTGTTGTTGTTGTTGTTGTTGTTCTTGCTGTTCTTGTTGCTCTTGTTGTTCTTGTTGCTCTTGTTGTTCTTGTTGTTCTTGTCGTTCCTGTTGTTGTTGTTGTTCTTGTTGTTCTTGTTGTTGTTGTTGTTCTTGTTTTTGTTGTTCTTCTTCTTGTTGTTGTTGTTCTTGCTGTTCTTGTTCTTGTTGCTCTTGTTGTTCTTGATGTTCTTGTTGTTGTTGTTGTTGCTGTTGTTGTTGTTGTTGTTGTCCTTGTTGTTCTTGTTGTTCTTGTTGCTCTTGTTGTTCTTGTTGTTCTTGTTGTTCTTGTTGTTCTTGTTGTTCTTGTTGTTCTTGTTGTTCTTGTTGTTCTTGTTGTTCTTGTTGTTCTTGTTGTTCTTGTTGTTCTTGTTTTTCTTGTTGTTCTTGTTGTTCTTGTTGTTCTTGCTGTTCTTGTTCTTGTTGTTCTTGTTGTTCTTGTTGTTCTTGTTGTTCTTGTTGTTCTTGCTGTTCTTGCTGTTCATGTTGTTCTTGTTGTTCTTGTTGTTGTTGTTGTTGTTGTTGTCCTTGTTGTTCATGTTGTTGTTGTTCTGGTTGATGATGTTGTTGTTGTTCTTGCTGTTCTTGTTGTTGTTGTTCTTGCTGTTCTTGTTCTTGTTGCTCTTGTTGTTCTTGTTGTTCTTGTTGTTCTTGTTGTTCTTGCTGTTCTTTCTGTTCATGTTGTTCTTGTTGTCGTTCGTGTTGTTCTTGCTGTTGTTCTTGTTGTTGTTGTCCTTGTTGTTCTTGTTGTTGTTGTCCTTGTTGTTCTTGTTGATCTTGTTGTTCTTGTTGCTCTTGTTGCTCTTGTTGTTCTTGTTGTTGATCTTGTTGTTCTTGTTTTTGTTGTTCTTGATGTTGTTGTTCTTGTCGTTGTGGTTCTTGTTGTTCCTGTTGTTGTTGTTGTTCTTGTTGTTCTTGTTGTTGTTGTTCATGTGGTTCTTGTTGTTGTTGCTCTTGCTGTTCTTGTTCTTGTTGTCCTTGTTGTTCTTTCTGTTCTTCTTGTTGTTGTTGTTGTTGTTGTTGTTGTTGTCCTTGCCGTTCTTCTTGTTCTTGTTGTTCTTGTTGTTCTTGTTGTTCTTGTTGTTCTTGTTGTTCTTGTTGTTCTTGTTGTTCTTGTTGTTCTTGTTGTTCTTGCTGTTCTTGTTGTTCTTGTTGTTCTTGTTGTTCTTGTTGTTCTTGTTGTTCTTGTTGTTCTTGTTGTTCTTGTTGTTCTTGTTGTTCTTGTTGTTCTTGTTGTTCTTGTTGTTGTTGTTGTTCTTGTTGTTGTTCGTGTTGTTCTTGTTGTTGTTCTTGTTTTTGTTGTTCTTGTTGTTGTTGTTGTTCTTCCTGTTCTTGCTCTTGTTGTTCTTGTTGTTCTTGTTGTTCTTGTTGTTCTTGTTGTTCTTTCTGTTCATGTTGTTCTTGTTGTTCTTGTTGTTGTTGTTGTTGTTGTCCTTGTTGTTCTTGTTGTTCTTGTTGTTCTTGTTGTTCTTGTTGTTCTTGTTGTTCTTGTTGTACTTGTTGTTCTTGTTGTTCTTGTTGTTCTTGTTGTTCTTGTTGTTCTTGTTGTTCTTGTTGTTCTTGTTGTTCTTGTTGTTCTTGCTGTTCTTGCTGTTCATGTTGTTCTTGTTGTTCTTGTTGTTGTTGTTGTTGTTGTCCTTGTTGTTCTTGTTGTTCTTGTTGTTCTTGTTGTTCTTGTTGTTCTTGTTGTTCTTGTTGTTCTTGTTGTTCTTGTTGTTCTTGTTGTTCTTGTTGTTCTTGTTGTTCTTGTTGTTCTTGTTGTTCTTGTTGTTCTTGTTGTTCTTGTTGTTCTTGTTGTTCTTGTTGTTCTTGTTGTTCTTGTTGTTGTTCTTGCTGTTCTTGTTCTTGTTGTTCTTGTGGTTCTTGTTGTTCTTGTTGTTCTTGTTGATCTTGTTGTTCTTGTTGTTCTTGTTGCTCTTGTTGCTCTTGTTGCTCTTGTTGCTCTTGTTGCTCTTGTTGCTCTTGTTGCTCTTGTTGCTGTTGTTGTTCTGGTTGTTGATGTTCATGTTGTTCATGTTATTGTTATTCTTTTTGTTCTTGTTGTTGTTGTTGTTCTTGGTCTTGTTGTTCTTGTTGTTCTTGATGTTCTTGTTGTTCTTGTTGTTCTTGTTGTTCTTGTTGTTCTTGTTGTTCTTGTTGTTCTTGCTGTTCTTGCTGTTCATGTTGTTGTTGTTGTTGTTGTCCTTGTTGTTCTTGTTGTTCTTGTTGTTCTTGTTGTTCTTGTTGTTCTTGTTGTTCTTGCTGTTCTTGTTCTTGTTGTTCTTGTTGTTCTTGTTGTTCTTGTTGTTCTTGCTGTTCTTGCTGTTCATGTTGTTCTTGTTGTTCTTGTTGTTGTTGTTGTTGTTGTCCTTGTTGTTCTTGTTGTTCTTGTTGTTCTTGTTGTTCTTGTTGTTCTTGTTGTTCTTGTTGCTCTTGTTGCTCTTGTTGCTCTTGTTGCTCTTGTTGCTCTTGTTGCTCTTGTTGCTGTTGTTGCTGTTGTTGTTCTGGTTGTTGATGTTCTTGTTGTTTATGTTGTTGTTGTTCTTTTTGTTGTTGTTGTTGTTGTTGTTCTTGGTCTCGTTGTTCTCGTTGTTCTTGTTGTTCTTCTTGTTGTTGTTGTTCTTGTTGTTCTTGTTGTTCTTGTTGTTCTTGTTGTTCTTGTTGTTCTTGTTGTTCTTGTTGTTCTTGTTGTTCTTGTTGTTCTTGTTGTTCTTGTTGTTCTTGTTGTTCTTGTTGTTCTTGTTGTTCTTGTTGTTATTGTTGCTCTTGTTGCTCTTGTTGTTCTTGTTGTTCTTCTTGTTCTTGTTATTCTTTTTGTCCTTGTTGTTCTTGCTGTTGTTGTTCCCGTTGTTCTTGTTGTTGTTGTTGTTGTTCTTGTTCTTGTTGTTCATGTTGTTGTGGTTCTGGTAGATGTTGTTGTTCTTGTGATTGTTGTTCTTGTTGCTCATGTTTTTCTTGTTGTTCTTGTTGTTCTTGCTGTTGTTGTTCCTGTTGTTCTTGTTGTTGTTGTTGTTGTTGTTGTTGTTCTTGCTGTTCTTGTTGTTGTTGTTCTTGCTGTTCTTGTTCTTGTTGCTCTTGTTGTTCTTGTTGTTCTTGTTGTTCTTGTTGTTCTTGTTGTTCTTGTTGTTCTTGTTGTTCTTGTTGTTCTTGTTGTTGTTGTTGTTCTTGTTGTTCTTGTTGTTCTTGTTGTTCTTGTTGTTCTTGTTGTTCTTGTTGTTGTTGTTGTTCTTGTTGTTGTTCGTGTTGTTCTTGTTGTTGTTCTTGTTTTTGTTGTTCTTGTTGTTGTTGTTGTTCTTCCTGTTCTTGTTCTTGTTGTTCTTGTTGTTCTTGTTGTTCTTGTTGTTCTTGTTGTTCTTGTTGTTCTTGTTGTTCTTGTTGTTCTTGCTGTTCTTTCTGTTCATGTTGTTCTTGTTGTTCTTGTTGTTGTTGTTGTTGTCCTTGTTGTTCTTGGTGTTCTTGTTGTTCTTGTTGTTCTTGTTGTTCTAGTTGTTGTTGTTGTTGTTGTTCTTGTTGTTCTGGTAGTTGATGTTCTTGTTGTTCATGTTGTTGTTGTTCTTGATGTTCTTGTTGTTCTTGTTGATCTTGTTGTTCTTGTTGTTCTTGGTGTTCTTGTTGTTCTTGTTGTTCTAGTTGTTGTTGTTGTTGTTGTTCTTGTTGTTCTTGTTGTTCTTGTTGCTCTTGTTGCTCTTGTTGCTCTTGTTGCTCTTGTTGCTCTTGTTGCTCTTGTTGCTCTTGTTGCTCTTGTTGCTCTTGTTGCTCTTGTTGCTGTTGTTGTCCTGGTTGTTGATGTTCTTGTTGTTCATGTTGTTGTTGTTCTTTTTGTTGTTGTTGTTGTTGTTCTTGGTCTTGTTGATCTTGTTGTTCTTGACGTTCTTGTTGTTCTTGTTGTTCTTGTTGTTCTAGTTGTTGTTGTTGTTGTTGTTGTTGTTGTTGTTCTCGTTGTTCTCGTTGTTCTCGTTGTTCTTGTTGTTCTTTTTGTTCTTGTTGTTCTTGTTGTCCTTGTTGTTGTTGTTGCTGTTGTTGTTCTTGTTGTTCATGTTGTTGTTGTTCTGGTTGATGTTGTTGTTCTTGTTCTTGTTTTTCTTGTTTTTCTTGTTGTTCTTGTTGTTCTTGTTGTTCTTGTTGTTCTTGTTGCTCTTGTTGTTCTTGTTGTTCTTCTTGTTCTTGTTATTCTTTTTGTCCTTGTTGCTCTTGCTGTTGTTGTTCCCGTTGTTCTTGTTGTTGTTGTTCTTGCTGTTCTTGTTGTAGTTGTTGTTTTTGTTGATCTTGTTGTTCTTGTTGTTCTTGTTGTTCTTGTTGTTCTTGTTGTTCTTGATGTTCTTGTTGTTCTTGTTGTTCTTGTTGTTCTTGTTGTTGTTCTCGTTGATCTCGTTGTTCTCGTTGTTCTCGTTGTTCTTGTTGTTCTTTTTGTTCTTGTTGTTCTTGTTGTCCTTGTTGTTGTTGTTGCTGTTGTTGTTCTTGTTGTTCATGTTGTTGTTGTTCTGGTTGATGTTGTTGTTCTTGTTCTTGTTTTCCTTGTTGTTCTTGTTGTTCTTGTTGTTCTTGTTGTTCTTGTTGTTCTTGTTGTTCTTGTTGTTCTTGTTGTTATTGTTGCTCTTGTTGCTCTTGTTGCTCTTGTTGTTCTTGTTGTTCTTCTTGTTCTTGTTATTCTTTTTGTCCTTGTTGTTCTTGCTGTTGTTGTTCCCGTTGTTCTTGTTGTTGTTGTTCTTGTTGTTGTTGTTGTTGTTCTTGTTCTTGTTGTTCATGTTGTTGTGGTTCTGGTAGATGTTGTTGTTCTTGTGATTGTTGTTCTTGTTGCTCATGTTTTTCTTGTTGTTCTTGTTGTTCTTGCTGTTGTTGTTCCTGTTGTTCTTGTTGTTGTTGTTGTTGTTGTTGTTCTTGCTGTTCTTGTTGTTGTTGTTCTTGCTGTTCTTGTTCTTGTTGCTCTTGTTGTTCTTGTTGTTCTTGTTGTTCTTGTTGTTCTTGTTGTTCTTGTTGTTCTTGTTGTTCTTGTTGTTCTTGTTGTTCTTGTTCTTGTTGTTGTTGTCGTTCTTGTTGTTGTTCGTGTTGTTCTTGTTGTTGTTCTTGTTTTTGTTGTTCTTGTTGTTGTTGTTGTTCTTCCTGTTCTTGTTCTTGTTGTTCTTGTTGTTCTTGTTGTTCTTGTTGTTCTTGTTGTTCTTGTTGTTCTTGCTGTTCTTTCTGTTCATGTTGTTCTTGTTGTTCTTGTTGTTGTTGTTGTTGTCCTTGTTGTTCTTGGTGTTCTTGTTGTTCTTGTTGTTCTAGTTGTTGTTGTTGTTGTTGTTCTTGTTGTTCTGGTAGTTGATGTTCTTGTTGTTCATGTTGTTGTTGTTCTTGATGTTCTTGTTGTTCTTGTTGATCTTGTTGTTCTTGTTGTTCTTGGTGTTCTTGTTGTTCTTGTTGTTCTAGTTGTTGTTGTTGTTGTTGTTCTTGTTGTTCTTGTTGTTCTTGTTGCTCTTGTTGCTCTTGTTGCTCTTGTTGCTCTTGTTGCTCTTGTTGCTCTTGTTGCTCTTGTTGCTCTTGTTGTTCTTGTTGTTCTTCTTGTTCTTGTTATTCTTTTTGTCCTTGTTGCTCTTGCTGTTGTTGTTCCCGTTGTTCTTGTTGTTGTTGTTCTTGCTGTTCTTGTTGTAGTTGTTGTTTTTGTTGATCTTGTTGTTCTTGTTGTTCTTGTTGTTCTTGTTGTTCTTGATGTTCTTGTTGCTCTTGTTGTTCTTGTTGTTCTTGTTGTTCTTGTTGTTCTTGTTGTTCTTGTTGTTTTTGTTGATCTTGTTGTTCTTGTTGTTCTTGTTGTTCCGGTTGTTCATGTTGTTGTTCTTGTTGTTGTTGTTCTTCTTATTTTTGTTGTTTTTCTTGCTGTTCTTGTTCTTGTTGTTCTTGTTGTTCTTGTTGTTCTTGTTATTCTTGTTGTTCTTGTTGCTCTTGTTGCTCTTGTTGATCTTGTTGTTCTTGTTGTTCTTGTCGTTCTTGTTGCTCTTGTTGCTTTTGTTGCTCTTATTGCTGTTGTTGTTCTTGTTGTTCTGGTTGTTGATGTTCTTGTTGTTCACGTTGTTGTTGATCTTGTTGTTCTTGGTGTTCTTGTTGTTCTTGTTGTTCTAGTTGTTGTTGTTGTTGTTCTTGTTGGTGTTCTTGTTGTTCTTCTTGTTGTTCTTGTTGTTCTTGTTCTCCTTCTTGTTGTTCTTGTTGTTCTTGTTGATCTTGTTGTTCTTGTTGTTCTTGGTGTTCTTGTTGCTCTTGTTGCTCTTGTTGCTGTTGTTGCTGTTGTTGTTCTGGTTGTTGATGTTCTTGTTGTTTATGTTGTTGTTGTTCTTTTTGTTGTTGTTGTTGTTGTTGTTGTTCTTGGTCTTGTTGTTCTTGTTGTTCTTGATGATCTTGTTGTTCTTGTTGTTCTTGTTGTTCTTGTTGTCCTTGTTGTTCTTGTTGTTCTTGTTGTTCTAGTTGTTGTTGTTGTTGTTGTTGTTGTTGTTCTTGTTGTTGTTCTCGTTGTTCTCGTTGTTCTCGTTGTTCTCGTTGTTCTTGTTGTTCTTTTTGTTCTTGTTGTTCTTGTTGTCCTTGTTGCTGTTGTTGCTGTTGTTGTTCTTGTTGTTCATGTTGTTGTTGTTCTGGTTGATGTTGTTGTTCTTGTTCTTGTTTTTCTTGTTGTTCTTGTTGTTCTTGTTGTTCTTGTTGCTCTTGTTGCTCTTGTTCTTCTTGTTGTTCTTCTTGTTCTTGTTATTCTTTTTGTCCTTGTTGTTCTTGCTGTTCTTTCTGTTCATGTTGTTCTTGTTGTTCTTGTTGTTCTTGTTGTTCTTGCTGTTCTTTCTGTTCATGTTGTTCTTGTTGTTCGTGTTGTTCTTGTTGTTGTTCTTGTTTGTGTTGTTCTTCTTGTTGTTGTTGTTCTTCCTGTTCTTGTTCTTGTTGTTCTTGTTGTTCTTGTTGTTCTTGTTGTTCTTGCTGTTCTTTCTGTTCATGTTGTTCTTGTTGTTCTTGTTGTTGTTGTTGTTGTCCTTGTTGTTCTTGTTGTTCATGTTGTTCTTGTTGTTCTTTTTGTTCTTGTTGTTCTTGTTGTCCTTGTTGTTGTTGTTGCTGTTGTTGTTCTTGTTGTTCATGTTGTTGTTGTTCTGGTTGATGTTGTTGTTCTTGTTCTTGTTTTTCTTGTTGTTCTTGTTGTTCTTGTTGTTCTTGTTGCTCTTGTTGCTCTTGTTCTTCTTGTTGTTCTTCTTGTTCTTGTTATTCTTTTTGTCCTTGTTGTTCTTGCTGTTGTTGTTCACGTTGTTCTTGTTGTTGTTGTTCTTGTTGTTGTTGTTGTTGTTCTTGTTCTTGCTGTTCATGTTGTTGTGGTTCTGGTAGATGTTGTTGTTCTGGTTCTTGTTGTTCTTGATGCTCTTGTTGTTCTTGTTGTGCTTGTTGTTCTTGTTGTTCTTGTTGCTCTTGTTGTTCTTGTTGTTGTTGTTGTTCTTGTTGTTGTTCGTGTTGTTCTTGTTGTTGTTCTTGTTGTTGTTCGTGTTGTTCTTGTTGTTGTTCTTGTTTTTGTTGTTCTTGTTGTTGTTGTTGTTCTTCCTGTTTTTGTTCTTGTTGTTCTTGTTGTTCTTGTTGTTCTTGTTGTTCTTGTTGTTCTTGCTGTTCTTTCTGTTCATGTTGTTCTTGTTGTTCTTGTTGTTGTTGTTGTTGTCCTTGTTGTTCTTGTTGTTCTTGTTGTTCTTGTTGTTCTTGTTGTTCTTGTTGTTCTTGTTGTTCTTGTTGTTCTTGTTGTTGTTGTTGTTCTTGTTGTTGTTGTTGTTGTTCTTGGTCTTGTTGATCTTGTTGTTCTTGTCGTTCTTGTTGTTCTTGTTGTTCTTGGTGTTCTTGTTGTTCTTGTTGTTCTTGTTGTTCTTGTTGTTCTTGTTGTTCTTGTTGTTTTTGTTGATCTTGTTGTTCTTGTTGTTCTTGTTGTTCTTGTTGTTCTTGTTGTTCTTGTTGTTCTTGATGTTCTTGTTGTTCTTGTTGTTCTTCTTGCTGTTCTGGTTGTTCTTCTTGCTGTTCTGGTTGTTCTTGTTGCAGTTCTGGTTGTTCTTGTTGTTCTCGTTGTTCTCGTTGTTCTCGTTGTTCTCGTTGTTCTCGTTGTTCTCGTTGTTCTCGTTGTTCTCGTTGTTCTCGTTGTTCTCGTTGTTCTTGTTGTTCTTGTTGTTCTTGTTGTTCTAGTTGTCCTTGTTGTTGTTGTTCTTGTTGTTCTTGCGGTTCATGTTGTCTTGTTGTCCTTGTTGTTCTAGTTGTTCTTGTTGTTCTTGTTGTTCTTGTTGTTCTTGTTGTTGTTGTTCTAGTTGTTCTTGTTGTTGTTGTTCTGGTTGTTCTTGTTGTTCCGGTTGTTCATGTTGTTGTTCTTGTTGTTGTTGTTGTTCTTATTTTTGTTGTTGTTTTTGTTGTTTTTCTTGCTGTTCTTGTTCTTGTTGTTCTTGTTGTTCTTGTTGTTCTTGTTGCTCTTGTTGCTCTTGTTGCTCTTGTTGCTCTTGTTGATCTTGTCGTTCTTGTTGCTCTTGTTGCTTTTGTTGCTCTTGTTGCTGTTGTTGTTCTTGTTGTTCTGGTTGTTGATGTTCTTGTTGTTCATGTTGTTGTTGATCTTGTTGTTCTTGTTGTTCTTGTTGTTCTTGTTGTTCTTGGTGTTCTTGTTGTTCTTGTTGTTCTAGTTGTTGTTGTTGTTGTTCTTGTTGTTGTTCTTGTTGTTCTTCTTGTTGTTCTTGTTGTTGTTCTTGTTGTTCTTGTTGATCTTGTTGTTCTTGTTGTTCTTGGTGTTCTTGTTGTTCTTGTTGTTCTAGTTGTTGTTGTTGTTGTTGTTCTTGTTCTTGTTGTTCATGTTGTTCTTGTTGCTCTTGTTGCTCTTGTTGCTCTTGTTGCTCTTGTTGCTCTTGTTGCTGTTGTTGCTGTTGTTGTTCTGGTTGTCGATGTTCTTGTTGTTTATGTTGTTGTTGTTCTTTTTGTTCTTGTTGTTGTTGTTGTTGTTGTTCTTGGACTTGTTGTTCTTGTTGTTCTTGATGTTCTTGTTGTTCTTGTTGTTCTTGTTGTTCTTGTTGTTCTTGTTGTTCTTGGCGTTCTTGTTGTTCTTGTTGTTCTAGTTGTTGTTGTTGTTGTTGTTGTTGTTGTTCTTGTTGTTGTTCTCGTTGTTCTCGTTGTTCTTGTTGTTCTTTTTGTTCTTGTTGTTCTTGTTGTCCTTGTTGTTGTTGTTGCTGTTGTTGTTCTTGTTGTTCATGTTGTTGTTGTTCTGGTTGATGTTGTTGTTCTTGTTCTTGCTTTCCTTGTTGTTGTTGTTGTTCTTGTTGTTCTTGTTGTTCTTGTTGCTCTTGTTCTTCTTGTTGTTCTTCTTGTTCTTGTTATTCTTTTTGTCCTTGTTGTTCTTGCTGTTGTTGTTCACGTTGTTCTTGTTGTTGTTGTTCTTGTTGTTGTTGTTGTTGTTCTTGTTCTTGCTGTTCATGTTGTTGTGGTTCTGGTAGATGTGGTTGTTCTTGTTCTTGTTGTTCTTGTTGCTCTTGTTGTCCTTGTTGCTGTTGTTGCTGTTGTTGTTCTTGTTGTTCATGTTGTTGTTGTTCTGGTTGATGTTGTTGTTCTTGCTCTTGTTGCTCTTGTTGTTCTTGTTGTTCTTGTTGTTCTTGTTGCTCTTGTTGCACTTGTTCTTCTTGTTGTTCTTCTTGTTCTTGTTATTCTTTCTGTCCTTGTTGTTCTTGCTGTTGTTGTTCACGTTGCTCTTGTTGTTGTTGTTCTTGTTGTTGTTGTTGTTCTTGTTCTTGCTGTTCATGTTGTTGTGGTTCTGGTAGATGTTGTTGTTCTTGTTCTTGTTGTTCTTGTTGTTCTTGTTATTATTGTTGTTCTCGTTGTTCTCGTTGTTCTCGTTGTTCTCGTTGTTCTCGTTGTTCTCGTTGTTCTCGTTGTTCTCGTTGTTCTCGTTGTTCTCGTTGTTCTCGTTGTTCTTGTTGTTCTTGTTGTTCTTGTTGTTCTTGTTGTTCTTGTTGTTCTTGTTGTTCTTGTTGTTCTTGTTGTTATTGTTGCTCTTGTTGCTCTTGTTGTTCTTGTTGTTCTTGTTGTTCTTGTTGTTCTTGTTGTTCTTGTTGTTCTTGTTGTTCTTGTTGTTCTTGTTGTTCTTGTTGTTCTTGTTGTTCTTGTTGTTCATGTTGTTCTTGTTGTTCTTCTTGTTGTTGTTCTAGTTGTCCTTGTTGTTGTTGTTCTGGTTGTTCTTGTTGTTCTTGTTGTTCTTGTTGTTCCGGTGGTTCTTGTTGTTCTTGTTGTTCTTGCTGTTCATGTTGTCTTGTTGTCCTTGTTGTTCTAGTTGTTCTTGTTGTTCTTGTTGTTCTTGTTGTTGTTGTTCTAGTTGTTCTTGTTGTTGTTGTTCTGGTTGTTCTTGTTGTTCTTGTTGTTCCGGTTGTTCATGTTGTTGTTCTTGTTGTTGTTGTTGTTCTTATTTTTGTTGTTGTTTTTGTTGTTTTTCTTGCTGTTCTTGTTCTTGTTGTTCTTGTTGTTCTTGCTGGTCATGTTGTTTTTGTTGTTCTTGTTGTTGTTGTTGTTGTTGTCCTTGTTGTTCTTGTTGTTCTTGTTGTTCTTGTTGTTCTTGTTGTTCTTGTTGTTCTTGTTGTTCTTGTTGTTCTTGTTGTTCTTGTTGTTCTTGTTGTCCTTGTTGTTCTTGTTGTTCTTGTTGTTCTTGTTGTTCTTCTTGTTGTTGTTCTAGTTGTCCTTGTTGTTGTTGTTGTCCTTGTTGTTCTTGTTGTTGTCGTCCTTGTTGTTCTTGTTGTGCTTATTGTTCTTGTTGCTCTTGTTGTTCTTGTTGCTCTTGTTGTTCTTGTTGTTGTTCTTGTTGTTCTTGTTTTTGTTGTTCTTGTTGTTGTTGTTCTTGTCGTTGTGGTTCTTGTTGTTCCTGTTGTTGTTGTTGTTCTTGTTGTTCTTGTTGTTGTTGTTCATGTGGTTCTTGTTGTTGTTGCTCTTGCTGTTCTCGTTCTTGTTGTTCTTGTTGTTCTTTCTGTTCTTGTTGTTCCTGTTGTTCTCGTTGTTCTTGTTCTTGTTGTTCTTGCTGTTCATGTTGTCTTGTTGTCCTTGTTGTTCTAGTTGTTCTTGTTGTTCTTGTTGTTGTTGTGCTAGTTGTTCTTGTTGTTGTTGTTCTGGTTGTTCTTGTTGTTCTTGTTGTTCCGGTTGTTCATGTTGTTGTTCTTGTTGTTGTTGTTGTTCTTATTTTTGTTGTCGTTGTTGTTGTTTTTCTTGCTGTTCTTGTTCTTGTTGTTCTTGTTGTTCTTGCTGGTCATGTTGTTCTTGTTGTTCTTGTTGTTGTTGTTGTTGTTGTTGTTGTTGTTGTCCTTGTTGTCCTTGTTGTTCTTGTTGTTCTTGTTGTTCTTGTTGTTCTTGTTGTTCTTGTTGTTCTTGTTGTTCTTGTTGTTCTTGTTGTTCTTGTTGTTCTTGTTGTTCTTGTTGTTCTTGTTGTTCTTGTTGTTCTTCTTGTTGTTGTTCTAGTTGTCCTTGTTGTTGTTGTTCAGGTTGTTCTTGTTGTTCTTGTTCTTGTTGTTCTTGCTGTTCATGTTGTCTTGTTGTCCTTGTTGTTCTAGTTGTTCTTGTTGTTCTTGTTGTTGTTGTGGTAGTTGTTCTTGTTGTTGTTGTTCTGGTTGTTCTTGTTGTTCTTGTTGTTCCGGTTGTTCATGTTGTTGTTCTTGTTGTTGTTGTTGTTCTTATTTTTGTTGTCGTTGTTGTTGTTTTTCTTGCTGTTCTTGTTCTTGTTGTTCTTGTTGTTCTTGCTGGTCATGTTGTTCTTGTTGTTCTTGTTGTTGTTGTTGTTGTTGTTGTTGTTGTCCTTGTTGTCCTTGTTGTTCTTGTTGTTCTTGTTGTTCTTGTTGATCTTGTTGTTGTTGTTGCTCTTGTTGCTCTTGTTGTTCTTGTTGCTCTTGTTGTTCTTGTTGTTGTTCTTGTTGTTCTTGTTTTTGTTGTGCTTGATGTTGTTGTTCTTGTCGTTGTGGTTCTTGTTGTTCCTGTTGTTGCTGTTGTTCTTGTTGTTCTTGTTGTTGTTGTTCATGTGGTTCTTGTTGTTGTTGCTCTTGCTGTTCTTGTTGTTCTTGTTGTTCTTGTTGTTCTTGTTGCTCTTGTTGTTCTTGTTGTTCTTGTTGTTCTTGTTGTTCTTGTTGTTCTTGTTGTTCTTGTTGTTCTTGTTGTTCTTGTTGTTCTTGTTGTTCTTGTTGTTCTTGTTGTTCTTGTTGTTCTTGTTGTTCTTGTTGTTCTTGTTGTTCTTGTTGTTCATGTTGTTCTTGTTGTTCTTCTTGTTGTTGTTCTAGTGGTCCTTGTTGTTGTTGTTCTGGTTGTTCTTGTTGTTCTTGTTGTTCTTGTTGTTCTTGTTGTTCTTGCTGTTCATGTTGTCTTGTTGTCCTTGTTGTTCTAGTTGTTCTTGCTGTTCTTGTTGTTCTTGCTGTTCATGTTGTTGTTGTTCTAGTTGTTCTTGTTGTTGTTGTTCTGGTTGTTCTTGTTGTTCTTGTTGTTCCGGTTGATCATGTTGTTGTTCTTGTTGTTGTTGTTGTTCTTATTTTTGTTGTTGTTTTTGTTGTATTTCTTGCTGTTCTTGTTCTTGTTGTTCTTGTTGTTCTTGTTGTTCTTGTTGTTCTTGTTGTTCTTGTTGCTCTTGTTGCTCTTGTTGATCTTGTTGTTCTTGTTGCTCTTGTCGTTCTTGTTGCTCTTGTTGCTTTTGTTGCTCTTGTTGCTGTTGTTGTTCTTGTTGTTCTGGTTGTTGATGTTCTTGTTGTTCATGTTGTTGTTGATCTTGTTGTTCTTGTTGTTCTTGTTGTTCTTGATGTTCTTGTTGTTCTTGTTGTTCTAGTTGTTGTTGTTGTTGTTCTTGTTGGTGTTCTTGTTGTTCTTCTTGTTGTTCTTGTTGTTCTTGTTCTCCTTCTTGTTGTTCTTGTTGTTCTTGTTGATCTTGTTGTTCTTGTTGTTCTTGTTGTTCTTGTTGTTCTTGTTGTTCTTGTTATTGTTGTTGTTCTTGTTGTTGTTCGTGTTGTTGTTGTTGTTGTTCTTGTTGTTGTTCGTGTTGTTCTTGTTGTAGCTCTTGTTTTTGTTGTTCTTCTTGTTGTTGTTGTTCTTCCTGTTCTTGTTCCTGTTGTTCTTGTTGTTCTTGTTGTTCTTGTTGTTCTTGCTGTTCTTTCTGTTCATGTTGTTCTTGTTGTTCTTTCTGTTCATGTTGTTCTTGTTGTTCTTGTTGTTGTTGTTGTTGTTGTTGTTGTTGTTGTTGTCCTTGTTGTTCTTGTTGTTCTTGTTGTTCTTGTTGTTCTTGTTGTTGTTGTTGTTCTTGTTGTTGTTGTTGTTGTTGTTCTTGGTCTTGTTGATCTTGTTGTTCTTGACGTTCTTGTTGTTCTTGTTGTTCTTGGTGTTCTTGTTGTTCTTGTTGTTCTTGTTGTTCTTGTTGTTCTTGTTGTTTTTGTTGATCTTGTTGTTCTTGTTGTTCTTGTTGTTCTTGTTGTTCTTGTTGTTCTTGTTGTTCTTCTTGCTGTTCTGGTTGTTCTTCTTGCTGTTCTGGTTGTTCTTGTTGCTGTTCTGGTTGTTCTTGTTGTTCTCGTTGTTCTCGTTGTTCTCGTTGTTCTCGTTGTTCTCGTTGTTCTCGTTGTTCTCGTTGTTCTCGTTGTTCTCGTTGTTCTCGTTGTTCTCGTTGTTCTCGTTGTTCTTGTTGTTCTTGTTGTTCTTGTAGTTCTAGTTGTCCTTGTTGTTGTTGTTCTTGTTGTTCTTGCTGTTCATGTTGTCTTGTTGTCCTTGTTGTTCTAGTTGTTCTTGTTGTTCTTGTTGTTCTTGTTGTTCTTGTTGTTGTTGTTCTAGTTGTTCTTGTTGTTGTTGTGGTTGTTCTTGTTGTTCCGGTTGTTCATGTTGTTGTTCTTGTTGTTGTTGTTGTTGTTCTTATTTTTGTTGTTGTTTTTGTTGTTTTTCTTGCTGTTCTTGTTCTTGTTGTTCTTGTTGTTCTTGTTGTTCTTGTTGTTCTTGTTGCTCTTGTTGCTCTTGTTGATCTTGTTGTTCTTGTTGTTCTTGTCGTTCTTGTTGCTCTTGTTGCATTTGTTGCTCTTGTTGCTGTTGTTGTTCTTGTTGTTCTGGTTGTTGATGTTCTTGTTGTTCATGTTGTTGTTGATCTTGTTGTTCTTGTTGTTCTAGTTGTCCTTGTTGTTGTTGTTGTCCTTGTTGTTCTTGTTGTTGTTGTCCTTGTTGTTCTTGGTGTGCTTGTTGTTCTTGTTGCTCTTGTTGTTCTTGTTGCTATTGTTGTTCTTGTTGTTGTTCTTGTTGTTCTTGTTTTTGTTGTTCTTGTTGTTGTTGTTCTTGTCGTTGTGGTTCTTGTTGTTCCTGTTGTTGTTGTTGTTCTTGTTGTTCTTGTTGTTGTTGTTCATGTGGTTCTTGTTGTCGTTGCTCTTGCTGTTCTCGTTCTTGTTGTCCTTGTTGTTCTTTCTGTTCTTGTTGTTCTTGTTGTTGTTGTTGTTCTTGCTGTTCTTGTTGTAGTTGTTGTTTTTGTTGTTCTTGTTGTTGTTGTTGATCCTGTTGTTGTTCTTGTTGTTGTTGTTGTTCTTGCTGTTCTTGTTGTAGTTGTAGTTGTTGTCCTTGTTATTGTTGTAGTTCTTGTTGTTCTTGTTGTTCTTGTTGTTCTTGTTGTTCTTGTTGTTCTTGTTGTTCTTGTTGATCTTGTTGTTCTTGTTGCTCTTGTTGCTCTTGTTGTTCTTGTTGCTCTTGTTGTTCTTGGTGTTCTTGTTGTTCTTGTTGTTCTTGTTGTTCTTGTGGTTCTCGTTGTTCTCGTTGTTCTCGTTGTTCTCGTTGTTCTCGTTGTTCTCGTTGTTCTCGTTGTTCTCGTTGTTCTTGTTGTTCTTGTTGTTCTTGTTGTTCTTGTTGTTCTTGTTGTCCTTGTTGTTCTTGTTGTTCTTGTTGTTCTTGTTGTTCTTGTTGTTCTTGTTGTTCTTGTTGTTCTTGTTGATCTTGTTGTTCTTGTTGTTCTTGTTGTTAATGTTGTTCTTGTTGTTCTTCTTGTTGTTGTTCTAGTTGTCCTTGTTGTTGTTGTTCTGGTTGTTCTTGTTGTTCTTGTTGTTCTTGTTGTTCCTGTTGTTCTTGTTGTTCTTGTTCTTGTTGTTCTTGTTGTTCTTGCTGGTCATGTTGTTCTTGATGTTCTTGTTGTTGTTGTTGTTGTTGTTGTCCTTGTTGTTCTTGTTGTTCTTGTTGTTCTTGTTGTTCTTGTTGTTCTTGTTGTTCTTGTTGTTCTTGTTGTTCTTGTTGTTCTTGTTGTTCTTGTTGTTCTTGTTGTTCTTGTTGTTCTTGTTGTTCTTGTTGTTCTTGTTGTTCTTGTTGTTCTTGTTGTTCTTGTTGTTCTTGTTGTTCTTGTTGTTCTTGTTGTTCTTGTTGTTCTTGTTGTTCTTGTTGTTCTTGTTGTTCTTGTTGTTCTTGTTGTTCTTGTTGTTCTTGTTGTTCTTGTTGTTCTTGTTGTTCTTGTTGTTCTTGTTGTTCTTGTTGTTCTTGTTGTTCTTGTTGTTCTTGTTGTTCTTGTTGTTCTTGTTGTTCTTGTTGTTTTTGTTGTTCTTGTTGTTGTTGTTGTTGTTCTTGTTGTTGTTCTTGTTGTTCTTGTTCTTGTTGTTCTTGTTGTACCGGTTGTTCTTGTTGTTCTTGTTGTTCTTGTTGCTCTTGTTGTTCTTGTTGTTCTTCTTGTTCTTCTTGTTCTTGTTGTTCTTGTTGTTGTTATTGTTGTTGTTGTTGTTGTTGTTCTTGTTGTTCTTGATGTTCTTGTTGTTCTTGTTGTTCTTGTTGTTCTTGTTGTTCTTGTTGTTCTTGTTGTTCTTGTTGTTCTTGTTGTTCTTGTTGTTCTTGTTGTTTTTGCTGTTCATGTTGTTCTTGTTGTTCTTCTTGTTGTTGTTCTAGTTGTCCTCGTTGTTGTTGTTGTCCTTGTTGTCCTTGTTGTTCTTGTTGTTCTTGTTGTTCTTGTTGATCTTGTTGTTGTTGTTGCTCTTGTTGCTCTTGTTGTTCTTGTTGTTGTTCTTGTTGTTCTTGTTTTTGTTGTGCTTGATGTTGTTGTTCTTGTCGTTGTGGTTCTTGTTGTTCGTGTTGTTGTTGTTGTTCTTGTTGTTCTTGTTGTTGTTGTTCATGTGGTTCTTGTTGTTGTTGCTCTTGCTGTTCTTGTTCTTGTTGTCCTTGTTGTTCTTTCTGTTCTTGTTGTTGTTGTTGTTGTTGTTGTTGTCCTTGCCGTTCTTGTTGTTCTTGTTGTTCTTGTTGTTCTTGTTGTTCTTGTTGCTCTTGTTGCTCTTGTTGATCTTGTTGTTCTTGTTGTTCTTGTTGTTCTTGTTGTTCTTGTTGCTCTTGTTGCTCTTGTTGATCTTGTTGTTCTTGTTGTTCTTGTCGTTCTTGTTGCTCTTGTTGCTTTTGTTGCTCTTGTTGCTGTTGTTGTTCTTGTTGTTCATGTTGTTGTTGTTCTTGTTGTTCTTGTTGTTCTTGTTGTTGCTCTCGCTGTTCTTGTTGCTCTTGTTGTTGTTATTGTTGTTGTTGTCCTTGTTGTTCTTGTTGTTCTTGTTGTTCTTGTTGTTCTTGTTGTTCTTGTTGTTCTTGTTGCTCTTGTTGTTCTTGTTGCTCTTGTTGTTCTTGTTGTTCTTGTTGTTCTTGTTGTTCTTGTTGTTCTTGTTGTTCTTGTTGTTCTTGTTTTTCTTGTTGTTCATGTTGCTGTTGTTCTTGTTGATCTTGACGTACTTGTTCTTGTTGTTCTTGTTGATCTTGTTGTACTTGTTCTTGTTGATCTTGTTGTTGTTCTTGTTGTTCTTGTTGTTTTTGCTGTTCATGTTGTTCTTGTTGTTCTTGTTGTTCTTGTTGTTCTTGTTGTTCTTGTTGTTCTTGTTGTTTTTGCTGTTCATGTTGTTCTTGTTGTTCTTGTTGTTCTTGTTGTTCTTGTTGTTCTTCTTGTTGTTGTTCTAGTTGTCCTTGTTGTTGTTGTTGTCCTTGTTGTTCTTGTTGTTGTTGTCCTTGTTGTTCTTGTTGTGCTTGTTGTTCTTGTTGCTCTTGTTGTTCTTGTTGCTCTTGTTGTTCTTGTTGTTGTTGTTCTTGTTGTTCTTGTTTTTGTTGTTCTTGTTGTTGTTGTTCTTGTCGTTGTGGTTCTTGTTGTTCCAGTTGTTGTTGTTGTTCTTGTTGTTCTTGTTGTTGTTGTTCATGTGGTTCTTGTTGTTGTTGCTCTTGCTGTTCTCGTTCTTGTTGTCCTTGTTGTTCTTTCTGTTCTTGTTGTTCTTGTTGTTGTTGTTGTTCTTGCTGTTCTTGTTGTAGTTGTTGTTTTTGCTGTTCTTGTTGTTGTTGTTGATCCTGTTGTTGTTCTTGTTGTTGTTGTTGTTCTTGCTGTTCTTGTTGTAGTTGTAGTTGTTGTCCTTGTTATTGTTGTAGTTCTTGTTGTTCTTGTTGTTCTTGTTGTTCTTGTTGTTCTTGTTGTTCTTGTTGATCTTGTTGTTCTTGTTGCTCTTGTTGCTCTTGTTGTTCTTGTTGCTCTTGTTGTTCTTGTTGTTCTTGTTGTTCCTGTTGTTCTTGTTGTTCTCGTTGTTCTCGTTGTTCTCGTTGTTCTCGTTGTTCTCGTTGTACTCGTTGTTCTCGTTGTTCTCGTTGTTCTTGTTGTTCTTGTTGTTCTTGTTGTTCTTGTTGTTCTTGTTGTTCTTGTTGTTCTTGTTGTTCTTGTTGTTCTTGTTGTTCTTGTTGTTCTTGTTGTTCTTGTTGTTCTTGTTGTTCTTGTTGATCTTGTTGTTCTTGTTGTTCTTGTTGTTAATATTGTTCTTGTTGTTCTTCTTGTTGTTGTTCTAGTTGTCCTTGTTGTTGTTGTTCTGGATGTTCTTGTTGTTCTTGTTCTTGTTGTTCTTGCTGTTCATGTTGTCTTGTTGTCCTTGTTGTTCTAGTTGTTCTTGTTGTTCTTGTTGTTGTTGTGCTAGTTGTTCTTGTTGTTGTTGTTCTGGTTGTTCTTGTTGTTCTTGTTGTTCCGGTTGTTCATGTTGTTGTTCTTGTTGTTGTTGTTGTTCTTATTTTTGTTGTCGTTGTTGTTGTTTTTCTTGCTGTTCTTGTTCTTGTTGTTCTTGTTGTTCTTGCTGGTCATGATGTTCTTGTTGTTCTTGTTGTTGTTGTTGTTGTTGTCCTTGTTGTTCTTGTTGTTCTTGTTGTTCTTGTTGGTCTTGTTGTTCTTGTTGTTCTCGTTGTTCTCGTTGTTCTCGTTGTTCTCGTTGTTCTCGTTGTTCTCGTTGTTCTCGTTGTTCTTGTTGTTCTTGTTGTTCTTGTTGTTCTGGTTGTTCTTGTTGTTCTTGTTGTTCTTGTTGTTCTTGTTGTTCTTGTTGTTCTTGTTGTTCTTGTTGTTCTCGTTGTTCTCGTTGTTCTTGTTGTTCTTGTTGTTCTTGTTGTTCTTGTTGTTCTTGTTGTTCTTGTTGTTCTTGTTGTTCTTGTTGTTCTTGTTGTTCTTGTTGTTCTTGTTGTTCTTGTTGTTCTTGTTGTTCTTGTTGTTCTTGTTGTTCTTGTTGTTCTTGTTGCTCTTGTTGGTCTTGTTGCTCTTGTTGTTCTTGTTGTTCTTGTTGTTCTTGTTGTTCTTGTTATTCTTTTTGTCCTTGTTGTTCTTGCTGTTGTTGTTCCCGTTGTTCTTGTTGTTGTTGTTGTTGTTCTTGTTCTTGCTGTTCATGTTGTTGTGGTTCTGGTAGATGATGTTGTTCTTGTTCTTGTTGTTCTTGTTGCTCTTGTTGTTCTTGTTGTTCTTGTTGTTCTTGCTGTTGTTCCTGTTGTTGTTGTTGTTGTTGTTCTTGCTGTTCTTGTTGCTCTTGTTGTTCTTGTTGTTCTTGTTGTTCTTGTTGTTCTTGTCGTTCCTGTTGTTGTTGTTGTTCTTGTTGTTCTTGTTGTTGTTGTTGTTCTCGTTTTTGTTGTTCTTCTTGTTGTTGTTGTTCTTGCTGTTCTTGTTCTTGTTGCTCTTGTTGTTCTTGATGTTCTTGTTGTTGTTGTTGTTGCTGTTGTTGTTGTTGTTGTTGTCCGTGTTGTTCTTGTTGTTCTTGTTGCTCTTGTTGTTCTTGTTGTTCTTGTTGTTCTTGTTGTTCTTGTTGTTCTTGTTGTTCTTGTTGTTCTTGTTGCTCTTGTTGTTCTTGTTGTTCTTGTTGTTCTTGTTGTTCTTGTTGTTCTTGTTGTTCTTGTTGTTCTTGTTGCTCTTGTTGTTCTTGTTGTTCTTGTTGTTCTTGGTGTTCTTGTTGTTCTTGTTGTTCTAGTTGTTGTTGTTGTCGTTGTTGTTCTCGTTGTTCTCGTTGTTCTCGTTGTTCTTGTTGTTCTTTTTGTTCTTGTTGTTCTTGTTGTTCTTGTTGTTCTTGTTGTTCTTGTTGTTCTTGTTGTTCTTGTTGTTCTTGTTGTTCTTGTTGTTCTTGTTGTTCCGGTTGTTCTTGTTGCTCTTGTTGTTCTTGTTGCTCTTGTTGTTCTTGTTGTTCTTCTTGTTCTTGTTGTTCTTGTTGTTGTTATTGTTGTTGTTGTTCTTGTTGTTCTTGTTGTTCTTGTTGTTCTCGTTGTTCTTGTTGTTCTTGTTGTTCTTGTTGTTCTTGTTGTTCTTGCTGTTGTTCTTGTTGTTGTTGTCCTTGTTGTTCTTGTTGTTGTTGTCCTTGTTGTTCTTGTTGATCTTGTTGTTCCTGTTGCTCTTGTTGCTCTTGTTGTTCTTGTTGTTGATCTTGTTGTTCTTGTTTTTGTTGTTCTTGATGTTGTTGTTCTTGTCGTTGTGGTTCTTGTTGTTCCTGTTGTTGTTGTTGTTCTTGTTGTTGTTGTTCATGTGGTTCTTGTTGTTGTTGCTCTTGCTGTTCTTGTTCTTGTTGTCCTTGTTGTTCTTTCTGTTCTTCTTGTTGTTGTTGTTGTTGTTGTTGTCCTTGCCGTTCTTCTTGTTCTTGTTGTTCTTGTTGTTCTTGTTGCTCTTGTTGCTCTTGTTGGTCTTGTTGTTCTTTTTGTTCTTGTCGTTCTTGTTGCTCTTGTTGCTTTTGTTGCTCTTGTTGCTGTTGTTGTTCTTGTTGCTCATGTTGTTGTTGTTCTTGTTGTTCTTGTTGTTCTTGTTGTTGCTCTTGCTGTTCTTGTTGTTCTTGTTGTTGTTATTGTTGTTGTTGTCCTTGTTGTTCTTGTTGTTCTTGTTGTTCTTGCTGTTCTTGTTGTTCTTGTTGTTCATGTTGTTCTTGTTGTTCTTGTTGTTCTTGTTGTTCTTGTTGTTCTTGTTGTTCTTGTTGTTCTTGTTGTTCTTGTTGCTCTTGTTGTTCTTGTTGTTCTTGTTTTTCTTGTTGTTCATGTTGCTGTTGTTCTTGTTGATCTTGTTGAACTTGTTCTTGTTGTTCTTGTTGATCTTGTTGTACTTGTTCTTGTTGATCTTGTTGTACTTGTTCTTGTTGTTCTTGTTGATCTTGTTGTACTTGTTCTTGTTGATCTTGTTGTTGTTCTTGTTGTTCTTGTTGTTCTTGTTGTTCTTGTTGTTCTTGTTGTTCTTGTTGTTCTTGTTGTTGTTCTTGTTGTTCTTGTTGTTCTTGTTCTTGTTGTTCTTGTTGTTCCGGTTGTTCTTGTTGCTCTTGTTGTTCTTGTTGCTCTTGTTGTTCTTGTTGTTCTTCTTGTTCTTCTTGTTCTTCTTGTTCTTCTTGTTCTTGTTGTTCTTATTGTTGTTGTTGTTGTTCTTGTTGTTCTTGTTGTTCTTGTTGTTCTCGTTGTTCTTGTTGTTCTTGTTGTTCTTGTTGTTCTTGTTGTTGTTGTCCTTGTTGTTCTTGTTGTTCTTGTTGTTCTTGTTGTTCTTGTTGTTCTTGTTGTTCTTGTTGTTCTTGTTGTTGTTCTTGTTGTTCTTGTTCTTGTTGTTCTTGTTGTTCTTGTTGTTCTTGTTGTTCTTGTTGTTCTTGTTGTTCTTGTTGTTCTTGTTGTTCTTGTTGTTCTTGTTGTTCTTGTTGTTCTTGTTGTTCTTGTTGTTCTTGTTGTTCTTGTTGTTCTTGTTGTTCTTGTTGTTCTTGTTGTTCTTGTTGTTCTTGTTGTTCTTGTTGTTCTTGTTTTTGTTGTTCTTGTTGTTGTTGTTGTTCTTCCTGTTCTTGTTCTTGTTGTTCTTGTTGTTCTTGTTGTTCTTGTTGTTCTTGTTGTTCTTGTTGTTCTTGTTGTTCTTGTTGTTCTTGTTGTTCTTGTTGTTCTTGTTGTTCTTGTTGTTCTTGTTGTTCTTGTTGTTGTTGTTGTTGTTCTTGCTGTTCTTGTTCTTGTTGTTCTTGTGGTTCTTGTTGTTCTTGTTGTTCTTGTTGATCTTGTTGTTCTCGTTGTTCTTGTTGCTCTTGTTGCTCTTGTTGCTCTTGTTGCTCTTGTTGCTCTTGTTGCTCTTGTTGCTCTTCTTGCTCTTGTTGCTCTTGTTGCTCTTGTTGCTGTTGTTGTTCTGGTTGTTGATGTTCTTGTTGTTCATGTTGTTGTTGTTCTTTTTGTTGTTGTTGTTGTTGTTGTTGTTCTTGGTCTTGTTGTTCTTGTTGTTCTTGATGTTCTTGTTGTTCTTGTTGTTCTTGGTGTTCTTGCTGTTCTTGTTGTTCTAGTTGTTGTTGTTGTTGTTGTTGTTCTCGTTGTTCTCGTTGTTCTCGTTGTTCTCGTTGTTCTTGTTGTTCTTTTTGTTCTTGTTGTTCTTGTTGTCCTTGTTGTTGTTGTTGCTGTTGTTGTTCTTGTTGTTCATGTTGTTGTTGTTCTGGTTGATGTTGTTGTTGTTGTTCTTGCTGTTCTTGTTGTTGTTGTTCTTGCTGTTCTTGTTCTTGTTGCTCTTGTTGTTCTTGTTGTTCTTGTTGTTCTTGTTGTTGTTGTTGTTGTTGTTCTTGCTGTTCTTGTTCTTGTTGTTCTTGTGGTTCTTGTTGTTCTTGTTGTTCTTGTTGATCTTGTTGTTCTTGTTGTTCTTGTTGCTCTTGTTGCTCTTGTTGCTCTTGTTGCTCTTGTTGCTCTTGTTGCTCTTGTTGCTCTTGTTGCTCTTGTTGCTCTTGTTGCTGTTGTTGTTCTGGTTGTTGATGTTCTTGTTGATCATGTTGTTGTTGTTCTTTTTGTTCTTGTTGTTGTTGTTGTTCTTGGTTTTGTTGTTCTTGTTGTTCTTGATGTTCTTGTTGTTCTTGTTGTTCTTGGTGTTCTTGCTGTTCTTGTTGTTCTAGTTGCTGTTGTTGTTGTTGTTCTCGATGTTCTCGTTGTTCTCGTTGTTCTCGTTGTTCTTGTTGTTCTTTTTGTTCTTGTTGTTCTTGTTGTCCTTGTTGTTGTTGTTGCTGTTGTTGTTCTTGTTGTTCATGTTGTTGTTGTTCTGGTTGATGATGTTGTTGTTGTTCTTGCTGTTCTTGTTGTTGTTGTTCTTGCTGTTCTTGTTCTTGTTGCTCTTGTTGTTCTTGATGTTCTTGTTGTTCTTGTTGTTCTTGCTGTTCTTTCTGTTCATGTTGTTCTTGTTGTTGTTGTTCTTGTTGTCGTTCGTGTTGTTCTTGCTGTTGTTCTTGTTGTTGTTGTCCTTGTTGTTCTTGTTGTTGTTGTTGTTCTTGTTGTTCTTGTTGTTCTTGTTGTTCTTGTTGTTGTTGTTGTTCTTGTTGTTGTTCGTGTTGTTCTTGTTGTTGTTCTTGTTTTTGTTGTTCTTGTTGTTGTTGTTGTTCTTCCTGTTCTTGCTCTTGTTGTTCTTGTTGTTCGTGTTGTTCTTGTTGTTCTTGTTGTTCTTGCTGTTCTTTCTGTTCATGTTGTTGTTGTTGTTGTCCTTGTTGTTCTTGTTGTTCTTGTTGTTCTTGTTGTTCTTGTTGTTCTTGTTGTTCTTGTTGTTCTTGTTGTTCTTGTTGTTCTTGTTGTTCTTGTTGTTCTTGTTGTTCTTGTTGTTCTTGTTGTTCTTGTTGTTCTTGCTGTTCTTGCTGTTCATGTTGTTCTTGTTGTTCTTGTTGTTGTTGTTGTTGTTGTCCTTGTTGTTCTTGTTGTTCTTGTTGTTCTTGTTGTTCTTGTTGTTCTTGTTGTTCTTGTTGTTCTTGTTGTTCTTGTTGTTCTTGTTGTTCTTGTTGTTCTTGTTGTTCTTGTTGTTCTTGTTGTTCTTGTTGTTCTTGTTGTTCTTGTTGTTCTTGTTGTTCTTGTTGTTCTTGTTGTTGTTCTTGCTGTTCTTGTTCTTGTTGTTCTTGTGGTTCTTGTTGTTCTTGTTGTTCTTGTTGATCTTGTTGTTCTTGTTGTTCTTGTTGCTCTTGTTGCTCTTGTTGCTCTTGTTGCTCTTGTTGCTCTTGTTGCTCTTGTTGCTCTTGTTGCTGTTGTTGCTGTTGTTGTTCTGGTTGTTGATGTTCATGTTGTTCATGTTGTTGTTGTTCTTTTTGTTCTTGTTGTTGTTCTTCTTGGTCTTGTTGTTCTTGTTGTTCTTGATGTTCTTGTTGTTCTTGTTGTTCTTGGTGTTCTTGTTGTTCTTGTTGTTCTTGTTGTTCTTGCTGTTCTTGCTGTTCATGTTGTTCTTGTTGTTCTTCTTGTTGTTGTTGTTGTTGTCCTTGTTGTTCTTCTTGTTCTTGTTGTTCTTGTTGTTCTTGTTGATCTTGTTGTTCTTGTTGTTCTTGTCGTTCTTGTTGCTCTTGTTGCTTTTGTTGCTCTTGTTGCTGTTGTTGTTCTTGTTGTTCTGGTTGTTGATGTTCTTGTTGTTCATGTTGTTGTTGATCTTGTTGTTCTTGTTGTTCTTGTTGTTCTTGTTGTTGTTGTTCTGGTTGATGTTGTTGTTCTTGTTCTTGTTTTTCTTGTTGTTCTTGTTGTTCTTGTTGTTCTTGTTGTTATTGTTGCTCTTGTTGCTCTTGTTGTTCTTGTTGTTCTTGTTGTTCTTGTTATTCTTTTTGTCCTTGTTGTTCTTGCTGTTGTTGTTCCCGTTGTTCTTGTTGTTGTTGTTGTTGTTCTTGTTCTTGCTGTTCATGTTGTTGTGGTTCTGGTAGATGATGTTGTTCTTGTTCTTGTTGTTCTTGTTGCTCTTGTTGTTCTTGTTGTTCTTGTTGTTCTTGCTGTTGTTGTTCCTGTTGTTCTTGTTGTTGTTGTTGTTGTTGTTGTTCTTGCTGTTCTTGTTGCTCTTGTTGTTCTTGTTGCTCTTGTTGTTCTTGTTGTTCTTGTCGTTCCTGTTGTTGTTGTTGTTCTTGTTGTTCTTGTTGTTGTTGTTGTTCTTGTTTTTGTTGTTCTTCTTCTTGTTGTTGTTGTTCTTGCTGTTCTTGTTCTTGTTGCTCTTGTTGTTCTTGATGTTCTTGTTGTTGTTGTTGTTGCTGTTGTTGTTGTTGTTGTTGTCCTTGTTGTTCTTGTTGTTCTTGTTGCTCTTGTTGTTCTTGTTGTTCTTGTTGTTCTTGTTGTTCTTGTTGTTCTTGTTGTTCTTGTTGTTCTTGTTGTTCTTGTTGTTCTTGTTGTTCTTGTTGTTCTTGTTGTTCTTGTTGTTCTTGTTTTTCTTGTTGTTCTTGTTGTTCTTGTTGTTCTTGCTGTTCTTGTTCTTGTTGTTCTTGTTGTTCTTGTTGTTCTTGTTGTTCTTGTTGTTCTTGCTGTTCTTGCTGTTCATGTTGTTCTTGTTGTTCTTGTTGTTGTTGTTGTTGTTGTTGTCCTTGTTGTTCATGTTGTTGTTGTTCTGGTTGATGATGTTGTTGTTGTTCTTGCTGTTCTTGTTGTTGTTGTTCTTGCTGTTCTTGTTCTTGTTGCTCTTGTTGTTCTTGTTGTTCTTGTTGTTCTTGTTGTTCTTGCTGTTCTTTCTGTTCATGTTGTTCTTGTTGTCGTTCGTGTTGTTCTTGCTGTTGTTCTTGTTGTTGTTGTCCTTGTTGTTCTTGTTGTTGTTGTCCTTGTTGTTCTTGTTGATCTTGTTGTTCTTGTTGCTCTTGTTGCTCTTGTTGTTCTTGTTGTTGATCTTGTTGTTCTTGTTTTTGTTGTTCTTGATGTTGTTGTTCTTGTCGTTGTGGTTCTTGTTGTTCCTGTTGT
Organism: Megalopta genalis; assembly: GCF_051020955.1. Taxonomy (NCBI): domain Eukaryota; kingdom Metazoa; phylum Arthropoda; class Insecta; order Hymenoptera; family Halictidae; genus Megalopta; species Megalopta genalis. Next base: position 835,642 of record NW_027476100.1, read on the forward strand.
TGTTGTTGTTCTTGTTGTTCTTGTTGTTGTTGTTCATGTGGTTCTTGTTGTTGTTGCTCTTGCTGTTCTTGTTCTTGTTGTCCTTGTTGTTCTTTCTGTTCTTCTTGTTGTTGTTGTTGTTGTTGTTGTTGTTGTCCTTGCCGTTCTTCTTGTTCTTGTTGTTCTTGTTGTTCTTGTTGTTCTTGTTGTTCTTGTTGTTCTTGTTGTTCTTGTTGTTCTTGTTGTTCTTGTTGCTCTTGCTGTTCTTGTTGTTCTTGTTGTTCTTGTTGTTCTTGTTGTTCTTGTTGTTCTTGTTGTTCTTGTTGTTCTTGTTGTTCTTGTTGTTCTTGTTGTTCTTGTTGTTCTTGTTGTTGTTGTTGTTCTTGTTGTTGTTCGTGTTGTTCTTGTTGTTGTTCTTGTTTTTGTTGTTCTTGTTGTTGTTGTTGTTCTTCCTGTTCTTGCTCTTGTTGTTCTTGTTGTTCTTGTTGTTCTTGTTGTTCTTGTTGTTCTTGCTGTTCTTTCTGTTCATGTTGTTCTTGTTGTTCTTGTTGTTGTTGTTGTTGTTGTCCTTGTTGTTCTTGTTGTTCTTGTTGTTCTTGTTGTTCTTGTTGTTCTTGTTGTTCTTGTTGTACTTGTTGTTCTTGTTGTTCTTGTTGTTCTTGTTGTTCTTGTTGTTCTTGTTGTTCTTGTTGTTCTTGTTGTTCTTGTTGTTCTTGCTGTTCTTGCTGTTCATGTTGTTCTTGTTGTTCTTGTTGTTGTTGTTGTTGTTGTCCTTGTTGTTCTTGTTGTTCTTGTTGTTCTTGTTGTTCTTGTTGTTCTTGTTGTTCTTGTTGTTCTTGTTGTTCTTGTTGTTCTTGTTGTTCTTGTTGTTCTTGTTGTTCTTGTTGTTCTTGTTGTTCTTGTTGTTCTTGTTGTTCTTGTTGTTCTTGTTGTTCTTGTTGTTCTTGTTGTTCTTGTTGTTCTTGTTGTTCTTGTTGTTCTTGTTGTTGTTCTTGCTGTTCTTGTTCTTGTTGTTCTTGTGGTTCTTGTTGTTCTTGTTGTTCTTGTTGATCTTGTTGTTCTTGTTGTTCTTGTTGCTCTTGTTGCTCTTGTTGCTCTTGTTGCTCTTGTTGCTCTTGTTGCTCTTGTTGCTCTTGTTGCTGTTGTTGTTCTGGTTGTTGATGTTCATGTTGTTCATGTTATTGTTATTCTTTTTGTTCTTGTTGTTGTTGTTGTTCTTGGTCTTGTTGTTCTTGTTGTTCTTGATGTTCTTGTTGTTCTTGTTGTTCTTGTTGTTCTTGTTGTTCTTGTTGTTCTTGTTGTTCTTGCTGTTCTTGCTGTTCATGTTGTTCTTGTTGTTCTTGTTGTTGTTGTTGTTGTTGTCCTTGTTGTTCTTGTTGTTCTTGTTGTTCTTGTTGTTCTTGTTGTTCTTGTTGTTCTTGCTGTTCTTGTTCTTGTTGTTCTTGTTGTTCTTGTTGTTCTTGTTGTTCTTGCTGTTCTTGCTGTTCATGTTGTTCTTGTTGTTCTTGTTGTTGTTGTTGTTGTTGTCCTTGTTGTTCTTGTTGTTCTTGTTGTTCTTGTTGTTCTTGTTGTTCTTGTTGTTCTTGTTGCTCTTGTTGCTCTTGTTGCTCTTGTTGCTCTTGTTGCTCTTGTTGCTCTTGTTGCTGTTGTTGCTGTTGTTGTTCTGGTTGTTGATGTTCTTGTTGTTTATGTTGTTGTTGTTCTTTTTGTTGTTGTTGTTGTTGTTGTTCTTGGTCTCGTTGTTCTCGTTGTTCTTGTTGTTCTTCTTGTTGTTGTTGTTCTTGTTGTTCTTGTTGTTCTTGTTGTTCTTGTTGTTCTTGTTGTTCTTGTTGTTCTTGTTGTTCTTGTTGTTCTTGTTGTTCTTGTTGTTCTTGTTGTTAATGTTGCTCTTGTTGTTCTTGTTGTTGTTGTTCTTGTTGTTCTTGCTGGTCATGTTGTTCTTGTTGTTCTTGTTGTTGTTGTTGTTGTTGTTGTCCTTGTTGTTCTTGTTGTTCTTGTTGTTCTTGTTGTTCTTGTTGTTCTTGTTGTTCTTGTTGTTCCGGTTGTTCTTGTTGCTCTTGTTGTTCTTGTTGCTCTTGTTGTTCTTGTTGTTCTTCTTGTTCTTGTTGTTCTTGTTGTTGTTATTGTTGTTGTTGTTCTTGTTGTTCTTGTTGTTCTTGTTGTTCTCGTTGTTCTTGTTGTTCTTGTTGTTCTTGTTGTTCTTGTTGTTCTTGCTGTTGTTCTTGTTGTTGTTGTCCTTGTTGTTCTTGTTGTTGTTGTCCTTGTTGTTCTTGTTGATCTTGTTGTTCCTGTTGCTCTTGTTGCTCTTGTTGTTCTTGTTGTTGATCTTGTTGTTCTTGTTTTTGTTGTTCTTGATGTTGTTGTTCTTGTCGTTGTGGTTCTTGTTGTTCCTGTTGTTGTTGTTGTTCTTGTTGTTGTTGTTCATGTGGTCCTTGTTGTTGTTGCTCTTGCTGTTCTTGTTCTTGTTGTCCTTGTTGTTCTTTCTGTTCTTGTTGTTGTTGTTGTTGTTGTTGTTGTCCTTGCCGTTCTTCTTGTTCTTGTTGTTCTTGTTGTTCTTGTTGCTCTTGTTGTTCTTGTTGTTCTTGTTGATCTTGTTGTTCTTGTTGTTCTTGTCGTTCTTGTTGCTCTTGTTGCTTTTGTTGCTCTTGTTGCTGTTGTTGTTCTTGTTGTTCTGGTTGTTGATGTTCTTGTTGTTCATGTTGTTGTTGATCTTGTTGTTCTTGTTGTTCTTGTTGTTCTTGTTGTTGTTGTTCTGGTTGATGTTGTTGTTCTTGTTCTTGTTTTTCTTGTTGTTCTTGTTGTTCTTGTTGTTCTTGTTGTTATTGTTGCTCTTGTTGCTCTTGTTGTTCTTGTTGTTCTTGTTGTTCTTGTTATTCTTTTTGTCCTTGTTGTTCTTGCTGTTGTTGTTCCCGTTGTTCTTGTTGTTGTTGTTGTTGTTCTTGTTCTTGCTGTTCATGTTGTTGTGGTTCTGGTAGATGATGTTGTTCTTGTTCTTGTTGTTCTTGTTGCTCTTGTTGTTCTTGTTGTTCTTGTTGTTCTTGCTGTTGTTGTTCCTGTTGTTCTTGTTGTTGTTGTTGTTGTTGTTGTTCTTGCTGTTCTTGTTGCTCTTGTTGTTCTTGTTGCTCTTGTTGTTCTTGTTGTTCTTGTCGTTCCTGTTGTTGTTGTTGTTCTTGTTGTTCTTGTTGTTGTTGTTGTTCTTGTTTTTGTTGTTCTTCTTCTTGTTGTTGTTGTTCTTGCTGTTCTTGTTCTTGTTGCTCTTGTTGTTCTTGATGTTCTTGTTGTTGTTGTTGTTGCTGTTGTTGTTGTTGTTGTTGTCCTTGTTGTTCTTGTTGTTCTTGTTGCTCTTGTTGTTCTTGTTGTTCTTGTTGTTCTTGTTGTTCTTGTTGTTCTTGTTGTTCTTGTTGTTCTTGTTGTTCTTGTTGTTCTTGTTGTTCTTGTTGTTCTTGTTGTTCTTGTTGTTCTTGTTGTTCTTGTTGTTCTTGTTGTTCTTGTTGTTCTTGTTGTTCTTGTTGTTGTTCTTGCTGTTCTTGTTCTTGTTGTTCTTGTGGTTCTTGTTGTTCTTGTTGTTCTTGTTGATCTTGTTGTTCTTGTTGTTCTTGTTGCTCTTGTTGCTCTTGTTGCTCTTGTTGCTCTTGTTGCTCTTGTTGCTCTTGTTGCTCTTGTTGCTGTTGTTGTTCTGGTTGTTGATGTTCATGTTGTTCATGTTATTGTTATTCTTTTTGTTCTTGTTGTTGTTGTTGTTCTTGGTCTTGTTGTTCTTGTTGTTCTTGATGTTCTTGTTGTTCTTGTTGTTCTTGTTGTTCTTGTTGTTCTTGTTGTTCTTGTTGTTCTTGCTGTTCTTGCTGTTCATGTTGTTCTTGTTGTTCTTGTTGTTGTTGTTGTTGTTGTCCTTGTTGTTCTTGTTGTTCTTGTTGTTCTTGTTGTTCTTGTTGTTCTTGTTGTTCTTGCTGTTCTTGTTCTTGTTGTTCTTGTTGTTCTTGTTGTTCTTGTTGTTCTTGCTGTTCTTGCTGTTCATGTTGTTCTTGTTGTTCTTGTTGTTGTTGTTGTTGTTGTCCTTGTTGTTCTTGTTGTTCTTGTTGTTCTTGTTGTTCTTGTTGTTCTTGTTGTTCTTGTTGCTCTTGTTGCTCTTGTTGCTCTTGTTGCTCTTGTTGCTCTTGTTGCTCTTGTTGCTGTTGTTGCTGTTGTTGGTCTGGTTGTTGATGTTCTTGTTGTTTATGTTGTTGTTGTTCTTTTTGTTGTTGTTGTTGTTGTTGTTCTTGGTCTCGTTGTTCTCGTTGTTCTTGTTGTTCTTCTTGTTGTTGTTGTTCTTGTTGTTCTTGTTGTTCTTGTTGTTCTTGTTGTTCTTGTTGTTCTTGTTGTTCTTGTTGTTCTTGTTGTTCTTGTTGTTAATGTTGCTCTTGTTGTTCTTGTTGTTGTTGTTCTTGTTGTTCTTGCTGGTCATGTTGTTCTTGTTGTTCTTGTTGTTGTTGTTGTTGTTGTTGTCCTTGTTGTTCTTGTTGTTCTTGTTGTTCTTGTTGTTCTTGTTGTTCTTGTTGTTCTTGTTGTTCCGGTTGTTCTTGTTGCTCTTGTTGTTCTTGTTGCTCTTGTTGTTCTTGTTGTTCTTCTTGTTCTTGTTGTTCTTGTTGTTGTTATTGTTGTTGTTGTTCTTGTTGTTCTTGTTGTTCTTGTTGTTCTCGTTGTTCTTGTTGTTCTTGTTGTTCTTGTTGTTCTTGTTGTTCTTGCTGTTGTTCTTGTTGTTGTTGTCCTTGTTGTTCTTGTTGTTGTTGTCCTTGTTGTTCTTGTTGATCTTGTTGTTCCTGTTGCTCTTGTTGCTCTTGTTGTTCTTGTTGTTGATCTTGTTGTTCTTGTTTTTGTTGTTCTTGATGTTGTTGTTCTTGTCGTTGTGGTTCTTGTTGTTCCTGTTGTTGTTGTTGTTCTTGTTGTTGTTGTTCATGTGGTCCTTGTTGTTGTTGCTCTTGCTGTTCTTGTTCTTGTTGTCCTTGTTGTTCTTTCTGTTCTTCTTGTTGTTGTTGTTGTTGTTGTTGTCCTTGCCGTTCTTCTTGTTCTTGTTGTTCTTGTTGTTCTTGTTGCTCTTGTTGTTCTTGTTGTTCTTGTTGATCTTGTTGTTCTTGTTGTTCTTGTCGTTCTTGTTGCTCTTGTTGCTTTTGTTGCTCTTGTTGCTGTTGTTGTTCTTGTTGTTCTGGTTGTTGATGTTCTTGTTGTTCATGTTGTTGTTGATCTTGTTGTTCTTGTTGTTCTTGTTGTTCTTGTTGTTGTTGTTCTGGTTGATGTTGTTGTTCTTGTTCTTGTTTTTCTTGTTGTTCTTGTTGTTCTTGTTGTTCTTGTTGTTATTGTTGCTCTTGTTGCTCTTGTTGTTCTTGTTGTTCTTGTTGTTCTTGTTATTCTTTTTGTCCTTGTTGTTCTTGCTGTTGTTGTTCCCGTTGTTCTTGTTGTTGTTGTTGTTGTTCTTGTTCTTGCTGTTCATGTTGTTGTGGTTCTGGTAGATGATGTTGTTCTTGTTCTTGTTGTTCTTGTTGCTCTTGTTGTTCTTGTTGTTCTTGTTGTTCTTGCTGTTGTTGTTCCTGTTGTTCTTGTTGTTGTTGTTGTTGTTGTTGTTCTTGCTGTTCTTGTTGCTCTTGTTGTTCTTGTTGCTCTTGTTGTTCTTGTTGTTCTTGTCGTTCCTGTTGTTGTTGTTCTTGTTGTTCTTGTTGTTGTTGTTGTTCTTGTTTTTGTTGTTCTTCTTCTTGTTGTTGTTGTTCTTGCTGTTCTTGTTCTTGTTGCTCTTGTTGTTCTTGATGTTCTTGTTGTTGTTGTTGTTGCTGTTGTTGTTGTTGTTGTTGTCCTTGTTGTTCTTGTTGTTCTTGTTGCTCTTGTTGTTCTTGTTGTTCTTGTTGTTCTTGTTGTTCTTGTTGTTCTTGTTGTTCTTGTTGTTCTTGTTGTTCTTGTTGTTCTTGTTGTTCTTGTTGTTCTTGTTGTTCTTGTTTTTCTTGTTGTTCTTGTTGTTCTTGTTGTTCTTGCTGTTCTTGTTCTTGTTGTTCTTGTTGTTCTTGTTGTTCTTGTTGTTCTTGTTGTTCTTGTTGTTCTTGCTGTTCTTGCTGTTCATGTTGTTCTTGTTGTTCTTGTTGTTGTTGTTGTTGTTGTTGTCCTTGTTGTTCATGTTGTTGTTGTTCTGGTTGATGATGTTGTTGTTGTTCTTGCTGTTCTTGTTGTTGTTGTTCTTGCTGTTCTTGTTCTTGTTGCTCTTGTTGTTCTTGTTGTTCTTGTTGTTCTTGTTGTTCTTGCTGTTCTTTCTGTTCATGTTGTTCTTGTTGTCGTTCGTGTTGTTCTTGCTGTTGTTCTTGTTGTTGTTGTCCTTGTTGTTCTTGTTGTTGTTGTCCTTGTTGTTCTTGTTGATCTTGTTGTTCTTGTTGCTCTTGTTGCTCTTGTTGTTCTTGTTGTTGATCTTGTTGTTCTTGTTTTTGTTGTTCTTGATGTTGTTGTTCTTGTCGTTGTGGTTCTTGTTGTTCCTGTTGTTGTTGTTGTTCTTGTTGTTCTTGTTGTTGTTGTTCATGTGGTTCTTGTTGTTGTTGCTCTTGCTGTTCTTGTTCTTGTTGTCCTTGTTGTTCTTTCTGTTCTTCTTGTTGTTGTTGTTGTTGTTGTTGTTGTTGTCCTTGCCGTTCTTCTTGTTCTTGTTGTTCTTGTTGTTCTTGTTGTTCTTGTTGTTCTTGTTGTTCTTGTTGTTCTTGTTGTTCTTGTTGTTCTTGTTGTTCTTGCTGTTCTTGTTGTTCTTGTTGTTCTTGTTGTTCTTGTTGTTCTTGTTGTTCTTGTTGTTCTTGTTGTTCTTGTTGTTCTTGTTGTTCTTGTTGTTCTTGTTGTTCTTGTTGTTGTTGTTGTTCTTGTTGTTGTTCGTGTTGTTCTTGTTGTTGTTCTTGTTTTTGTTGTTCTTGTTGTTGTTGTTGTTCTTCCTGTTCTTGCTCTTGTTGTTCTTGTTGTTCTTGTTGTTCTTGTTGTTCTTGTTGTTCTTGCTGTTCTTTCTGTTCATGTTGTTCTTGTTGTTCTTGTTGTTGTTGTTGTTGTTGTCCTTGTTGTTCTTGTTGTTCTTGTTGTTCTTGTTGTTCTTGTTGTTCTTGTTGTACTTGTTGTTCTTGTTGTTCTTGTTGTTCTTGTTGTTCTTGTTGTTCTTGTTGTTCTTGTTGTTCTTGTTGTTCTTGTTGTTCTTGCTGTTCTTGCTGTTCATGTTGTTCTTGTTGTTCTTGTTGTTGTTGTTGTTGTTGTCCTTGTTGTTCTTGTTGTTCTTGTTGTTCTTGTTGTTCTTGTTGTTCTTGTTGTTCTTGTTGTTCTTGTTGTTCTTGTTGTTCTTGTTGTTCTTGTTGTTCTTGTTGTTCTTGTTGTTCTTGTTGTTCTTGTTGTTGTTCTTGCTGTTCTTGTTCTTGTTGTTCTTGTGGTTCTTGTTGTTCTTGTTGTTCTTGTTGATCTTGTTGTTCTTGTTGTTCTTGTTGCTCTTGTTGCTCTTGTTGCTCTTGTTGCTCTTGTTGCTCTTGTTGCTCTTGTTGCTCTTGTTGCTGTTGTTGTTCTGGTTGTTGATGTTCATGTTGTTCATGTTATTGTTGTTCTTTTTGTTCTTGTTGTTGTTGTTGTTCTTGGTCTTGTTGTTCTTGTTGTTCTTGATGTTCTTGTTGTTCTTGTTGTTCTTGGTGTTCTTGTTGTTCTTGTTGTTCTTGTTGTTCTTGCTGTTCTTGCTGTTCATGTTGTTCTTGTTGTTCTTGTTGTTGTTGTTGTTGTCCTTGTTGTTCTTGTTGTTCTTGTTGTTCTTGTTGTTCTTGTTGTTCTTGTTGATCTTGTTGTTCTTGTTGCTCTTGTCGTTCTTGTTGCTCTTGTTGCTTTTGTTGCTCTTGTTGCTGTTGTTGTTCTTGTTGTTCTGGTTGTTGATGTTCTTGTTGTTCATGTTGTTGTTGATCTTGTTGTTCTTGTTGTTCTTGTTGTTCTTGTTGTTGTTGTTCTGGTTGATGTTGTTGTTCTTGTTCTTGTTTTTCTTGTTGTTCTTGTTGTTCTTGTTGTTCTTGTTGTTATTGTTGCTCTTGTTGCTCTTGTTGTTCTTGTTGTTCTTGTTGTTCTTGTTATTCTTTTTGTCCTTGTTGTTCTTGCTGTTGTTGTTCCCGTTGTTCTTGTTGTTGTTGTTGTTGTTCTTGTTCTTGCTGTTCATGTTGTTGTGGTTCTGGTAGATGATGTTGTTCTTGTTCTTGTTGTTCTTGTTGCTCTTGTTGTTCTTGTTGTTCTTGTTGTTCTTGCTGTTGTTGTTCCTGTTGTTCTTGTTGTTGTTGTTGTTGTTGTTGTTGTTCTTGCTGTTCTTGTTGCTCTTGTTGTTCTTGTTGCTCTTGTTGTTCTTGTTGTTCTTGTCGTTCCTGTTGTTGTTGTTGTTCTTGTTGTTCTTGTTGTTGTTGTTGTTCTTGTTTTTGTTGTTCTTCTTATTGTTGTTGTTGTTCTTGCTGTTCTTGTTCTTGTTGCTCTTGTTGTTCTTGATGTTCTTGTTGTTGTTGTTGTTGCTGTTGTTGTTGTTGTTGTTGTCCTTGTTGTTCTTGTTGTTCTTGTTGCTCTTGTTGTTCTTGTTGTTCTTGTTGTTCTTGTTGTTCTTGTTGTTCTTGTTGTTCTTGTTGTTCTTGTTGTTCTTGTTGTTCTTGTTGTTCTTGTTGTTCTTGTTGTTCTTGTTGTTCTTGCTGTTCTTGTTCTTGTTGTTCTTGTTGTTCTTGTTGTTCTTGTTGTTCTTTTGATCTTGCTGTTCTTGTTGATGGTGTTGTTCTTGTTGTTGATGTTGTTCTTGTTTTTGTTGTCCTTGTTGTTGTTTTTGTTCTTGCTGTTCTGGTTGTTGATGTTCTTGTTGTTCATGTTGATGTTGTTCTTGTTGTTCTTGATGTTCTTGTTGTTCTTGTTGTCGTTGTTGTTCTTGTTGTTCTTGTTGCTCTTGTTGCTCTTGTTGCTCTTGTTGCTCTTGTTGCTCTTGTTGCTCTTGTTGCTGTTGTTGTTCTTGTTGTTCTGGTTGTTGATGTTCTTGTTGTTCGTGTTGTTCTTGTTGTTCTTGTTGTTCTTGCTGTTCTTGCTGTTCATGTTGTTCTTGTTGTTCTTGTTGTTGTTGTTGTTGTTGTCCTTGTTGTTCTTGTTGCTCTTGTTGCTCTTGTTGCTGTTGTTGTTCTGGTTGATGATGTTCTTGTTGTTCATGTTGTTGTTGTTCTTTTTGTTCTTGTTGTTGTTGTTGTTGTTGTTGTTGTTCTTGGTCTTGTTGTTCTTGTTGTTCTTGATGTTCTTGTTGTTCTTGTTGTTCTTGGTGTCCTTGCTGTTCTTGTTGTTCTAGTTGTTGTTGTTGCTGTTGTTCTCGTTGTTCTCGTTGTTCTCGTTGTTCTCGTTGTTCTTGTAGTTCTTTTTGTTCTTGTTGCTCTTGTTGTCCTTGTTGTTGTTGTTGCTGTTGTTGTTCTTGTTGTTCATGTTGTTGTTGTTCTGGTTGATGTTGTTGTTCTTGTTCTTGTTTTTCTTGTTGTTCATGTTGTTCTTGTTGTTCTTGTTGTTATTGTTGCTCTTGTTGCTCTTGTTGTTCTTGTTGTTCTTGTTGTTCTTGTTATTCTTTTTGTCCTTGTTGTTCTTGCTGTTGTTGTTCCCGTTGTTCTTGTTGTTGTTGTTCTTGTTCTTGCTGTTCATGTTGTTGTGGTTCTGGTAGATGATGTTGTTCTTGTTCTTGTTGTTCTTGTTGCTCTTGTTGTTCTTGTTGTTCTTGTTGTTCTTGCTGTTGTTGTTCCTGTTGTTCTTGTTGTTGTTGTTGTTGTTGTTCTTGCTGTTCTTGTTGCTCTTGTTGTTCTTGTTGTTCTTGTTGTTCTTGTTGTTCTTGTCGTTCCTGTTGTTGTTGTTGTTCTTGTTGTTCTTGTTGTTGTTGTTGTTCTTGTTTTTGTTGTTCTTCTTGTTGTTATTGTTGTTCTTGCTGTTCTTGTTCTTGTTGCTCTTGTTGTTCTTGATGTTCTTGTTGTTGTTGTTGTTGCTGTTGTTGTTGTTGTTGTTGTCCTTGTTGTTCTTGTTGTTCTTGTTGCTCTTGTTGTTCTTGTTGTTCTTGTTGTTCTTGTTGTTCTTGTTGTTCTTGTTGTTCTTGTTGTTCTTGTTGTTCTTGTTGTTCTTGTTGTTCTTGCTGTTCTTGTTCTTGTTGTTCTTGTTGTTCTTGTTGTTCTTGTTGTTCTTGTTGTTCGTGTTGTTCTTGTTGTTGATGTTGTTCTTGTTTTTGTTGTCCTTGTTGTTGTTTTTGTTCTTGCTGTTCTGGTTGTTGATGTTCTTGTTGTTCATGTTGTTGTTGTTCTTGTTGTTCTTGATGTTCTTGTTGTTCTTGTTGTCGTTGTTGTTCTTGTTGTTCTTGTTGCTCTTGTTGCTCTTGTTGCTCTTGTTGCTCTTGTTGCTCTTGTTGCTCTTGTTGCTCTTGTTGCTGTTGTTGTTCTTGTTGTTCTGGTTGTTGATGTTCTTGTTGTTCTTGTTGTTCTTGTTGTTCTTGTTGTTCTTGTTGTTCTTGCTGTTCTTGCTGTTCATGTTGTTCTTGTTGTTCTTGTCGTTGTTGTTGTTGTTGTTGTCCTTGTTGTTCTTGTTGTTCATGTTGTTGTTGTTCTTTTTGTTCTTGTTGTTGTTGTTGTTGTTGTTGTTCTTGGTCTTGTTGTTGTTGTTCTTGCTGTTCTTGTTGTTCTTGTTGTTCTTGGTGTCCTTGCTGTTCTTGTTGTTCTAGTTGTTGTTGTTGCTGTTGTTCTCGTTGTTCTCGTTGTTCTCGTTGTTCTTGTAGTTCTTTTTGTTCTTGTTGCTCTTGTTGTCCTTGTTGTTGTTGTTGCTGTTGTTGTTCTTGTTGTTCATGTTGTTGTTGTTCTGGTTGATGTTGTTGTTCTTGTTCTTGTTTTTCTTGTTGTTCTTGTTGTTCTTGTTGTTCTTGTTGTTATTGTTGCTCTTGTTGCTCTTGTTGTTCTTGTTGTTCTTGTTGTTCTTGTTATTCTTTTTGTCCTTGTTGTTCTTGCTGTTGTTGTTCCCGTTGTTGTTGTTGTTGTTGTTGTTGTTCTTGTTCTTGCTGTTCATGTTGTTGTGGTTCTGGTAGATGATGTTGTTCTTGTTCTTGTTGTTCTTGTTGCTCTTGTTGTTCTTGTTGTTCTTGTTGTTCTTGCTGTTGTTGTTCCTGTTGTTCTTGTTGTTGTTGTTGTTGTTGTTCTTGCTGTTCTTGTTGCTCTTGTTGTTCTTGTTGTTCTTGTTGTTCTTGTTGTTCTTGTCGTTCCTGTTGTTGTTGTTGTTCTTGTTGTTCTTGTTGCTGTTGTTGTTCTTGTTTTTGTTGTTCTTCTTGTTGTTGTTGTTGTTGTTCTTGCTGTTCTTGTTCTTGTTGCTCTTGTTGTTCTTGATGTTCTTGTTGTTGTTGTTGTTGCTGTTGTTGTTGTTGTTGTTGTCCTTGTTGTTCTTGTTGTTCTTGTTGCTCTTGTTGTTCTTGTTGTTCTTGTTGTTCTTGTTGTTCTTGTTGTTCTTGTTGTTCTTGTTGTTCTTGTTGTTCTTGTTGTTCTTGTTGTTCTTGCTGTTCTTGTTCTTGTTGTTCTTGTTGTTCTTGTTGTTCTTGTTGTTCTTGTTGTTCGTGTTGTTCTTGTTGTTGATGTTGTTCTTGTTTTTGTTGTCCTTGTTGTTGTTTTTGTTCTTGCTGTTCTGGTTGTTGATGTTCTTGTTGTTCATGTTGTTGTTGTTCTTGTTGTTCTTGATGTTCTTGTTGTTCTTGTTGTCGTTGTTGTTCTTGTTGTTCTTGTTGCTCTTGTTGCTCTTGTTGCTCTTGTTGCTCTTGTTGCTCTTGTTGCTCTTGTTGCTGTTGTTGTTCTTGTTGTTCTGGTTGTTGATGTTCTTGTTGTTCTTGTTGTTCTTGTTGTTCTTGTTGTTCTTGCTGTTCTTGCTGTTCATGTTGTTCTTGTTGTTCTTGTCGTTGTTGTTGTTGTTGTTGTCCTTGTTGTTCTTGTTGTTCTTGTTGTTCTTGTTGTTCTTGTTGTTCTTGTTGTTCTTGTTGTTCTTGTTGTTCTTGTTGTTCTTGTTGTTCTTGTTGTTGTTGTTGTTGTTCTTGCTGTTCTTGTTCACGTTGTTCTTGTGGTTCTTGTTGTTCTTGTTGTCCTTGTTGATCTTGTTGTTCTTGTTGTTCTTGTTGCTCTTGTTGCTCTTGTTGCTCTTGTTGCTCTTGTTGCTCTTGTTGCTCTTGTTGCTCTTGTTGCTCTTGTTGCTGTTTTTGTTCTGGTTGTTGATGTTCTTGTTGTTCATGTTGTTGTTGTTCTTTTTGTTCTTGTTGTTGTTGTTGTTGTTGTTCTTGGTCTTGTTGTTCTTGTTGTTCTTGATGTTCTTGTTGTTCTTGTTGTTCTTGGTGTTCTTGCTGTTCTTGTTGTTCTAGTTGTTGTTGTTGTTGTTCTCGTTGTTCTCGTTGTTCTCGTTGTTCTCGTTGTTCTCGTTGTTCTTGTTGTTCTTGTTGATCTTGTTGTTCTTGTTGTTCTTGTTGCTCTTGTTGCTCTTGTTGCTCTTGTTGCTCTTGTTGCTCTTGTTGCTCTTGTTGCTCTTGTTGCTGTTGTTGTTCTGGTTGTTGATGTTCTTGTTGATCATGTTGTTGTTGTTCTTGCTGTTCTTGTTGCTCTTGTTGTTCTTGTTGTTCTTGTTGTTCTTGTCGTTCCTGTTGTTGTTGTTGTTCTTGTTGTTCTTGTTGTTGTTGTTGTTCTCGTTTTTGTTCTTCTTCTTGTTGTTGTTGTTGTTCTTGCTGTTCCTGTTCTTGTTGCTCTTGTTGTTCTTGATGTTCTTGTTGTTGTTGTTGTTGCTGTTGTTGTTGTTGTTGTCCTTGTTGTTCTTGTTGTTCTTGTTGCTCTTGTTGTTCTTGTTGTTCTTGTTGTTCTTGTTGTTCTTGTTGTTGTTCGTGTTGTTCTTGTTGTTGTTCTTGTTTTTGTTGTTCTTGTTGTTGTTGTTGTTCTTCCTGTTCTTGTTCTTGTTGTTCTTGTTGTTCTTGTTGTTCTTGTTGTTCTTGTTGTTCTTGCTGTTCTTTCTGTTCATGTTGTTCTTGTTGTTCTTGTTGTTCTTGTTGTTGTCCTTGTTGCTCTTGTTGTTCTTGTTGTTCTTGTTGTTCTTGTTGTTCTTGTTGTTCTTGTTGTTCTTGTTGTTCTTGTTGTTCTTGTTGTTCTTGTTGTTCATGTTGTTCTTGTTGTTCATCTTGTTGTTGTTCTAGTGGTCCTTGTTGTTGTTGTTCTGGTTGTTCTTGTTGTTCTTGTTGTTCTTGTTGTTCTTGTTGTTCTTGTTGTTCTTGCTGTTCATGTTGTCTTGTTGTCCTTGTTGTTCTAGTTGTTCTTGCTGTTCTTGTTGTTCTTGTTGTTCTTGTTGTTGTTGTTCTAGTTGTTCTTGTTGTTGTTGTTCTTGGTGTTCTTGTTGTTCTTGTTGTTCTAGTTGTTGTTGTTGTTGTTGTTCTTGTTGTTCTGGTAGTTGATGTTCTTGTTGTTCATGTTGTTGTTGTTCTTTTTGTTGTTGTTGTTGTTGTTCTTGGTCTTGTTGATCTTGTTGTTCTTGACGTTCTTGTTGTTCTTGTTGTTCTTGTTGTTCTAGTTGTTGTTGTTGTTGTTGTTGTTGTTGTTCTCGTTGTTCTCGTTGTTCTCGTTGTTCTTGTTGTTCTTTTTGTTCTTGTTGTTCTTGTTGTCCTTGTTGTTGTTGTTGCTGTTGTTGTTCTTGTTGTTCATATTGTTGTTGTTCTGGTTGATGTTGTTGTTCTTGTTCTTGTTTTTCTTGTTTTTCTTGTTGTTCTTGTTGTTCTTGTTGTTCTTGTTGTTCTTGTTGCTCTTGTTGTTCTTGTTGTTCTTCTTGTTCTTGTTATTCTTTTTGTCCTTGTTGCTCTTGCTGTTGTTGTTCCCGTTGTTCTTGTTGTTGTTGTTCTTGCTGTTCTTGTTGTAGTTGTTGTTTTTGTCGATCTTGTTGTTCTTGTTGTTCTTGTTGTTCTTGTTGTTCTTGTTGTTCTTGATGTTCTTGTTGTTCTTGTTGTTCTTGTTGTTCTTGTTGTTGTTCTCGTTGATCTCGTTGTTCTCGTTGTTCTCGTTGTTCTTGTTGTTCTTTTTGTTCTTGTTGTTCTTGTTGTCCTTGTTGTTGTTGTTGCTGTTGTTGTTCTTGTTGTTCATGTTGTTGTTGTTCTGGTTGATGTTGTTGTTCTTGTTCTTGTTTTCCTTGTTGTTCTTGTTGTTCTTGTTGTTCTTGTTGTTCTTGTTGTTCTTGTTGTTCTTGTTGTTCTTGTTGTTATTGTTGCTCTTGTTGCTCTTGTTGTTCTTGTTGTCCTTCTTGTTCTTGTTATTCTTTTTGTCCTTGTTGTTCTTGCTGTTGTTGTTCCCGTTGTTCTTGTTGTTGTTGTTCTTGTTGTTGTTGTTGTTGTTCTTGTTCTTGTTGTTCATGTTGTTGTGGTTCTGGTAGATGTTGTTGTTCTTGTGATTGTTGTTCTTGTTGCTCATGTTTTTCTTGTTGTTCTTGTTGTTCTTGCTGTTGTTGTTCCTGTTGTTCTTGTTGTTGTTGTTGTTCTTGTTGTTCTTGCTGTTCTTGTTGTTGTTGTTCTTGCTGTTCTTGTTCTTGTTGCTCTTGTTGTTCTTGTTGTTCTTGTTGTTCTTGTTGTTCTTGTTGTTCTTGTTGTTCTTGTTGTTCTTGTTGTTCTTGTTGTTCTTGTTGTTCTTGTTGTTCTTGTTGTTCTTGTTGTTCTTGTTGTTCTTGTTGTTCTTGTTGTTCTTGTTGTTGTTCGTGTTGTTCTTGTTGTTGTTCTTGTTTTTGTTGTTCTTGTTGTTGTTCTTGTTTTTGTTGTTCTTGTTGTTGTTGTTGTTCTTCCTGTTCTTGTTCTTGTTGTTCTTGTTGTTCTTGTTGTTCTTGTTGTTCTTGTTGTTCTTGTTGTTCTTGCTGTTCTTTCTGTTCATGTTGTTCTTGTTGTTCTTGTTGTTGTTGTTGTTGTCCTTGTTGTTCTTGGTGTTCTTGTTGTTCTTGTTGTTCTAGTTGTTGTTGTTGTTGTTGTTCTTGTTGTTCTGGTAGTTGATGTTCTTGTTGTTCATGTTGTTGTTGTTCTTGATGTTCTTGTTGTTCTTGTTGATCTTGTTGTTCTTGTTGTTCTTGGTGTTCTTGTTGTTCTTGTTGTTCTAGTTGTTGTTGTTGTTGTTGTTCTTGTTGTTCTTGTTGTTCTTGTTGCTCTTGTTGCTCTTGTTGCTCTTGTTGCTCTTGTTGCTCTTGTTGCTCTTGTTGTTCTTGTTGTTCTTCTTGTTCTTGTTATTCTTTTTGTCCTTGTTGCTCTTGCTGTTGTTGTTCCCGTTGTTCTTGTTGTTGTTGTTCTTGCTGTTCTTGTTGTAGTTGTTGTTTTTGTTGATCTTGTTGTTCTTGTTGTTCTTGTTGTTCTTGTTGTTCTTGATGTTCTTGTTGTTCTTGTTGTTCTTGTTGTTCTTGTTGCTCTTGTTGTTCTTGTTGTTTTTGTTGATCTTGTTGTTCTTGTTGTTCTTGTTGTTCTTGTTGTTCTTCTTGCTGTTCTGGTTGTTCTTCTTGCTGTTCTGGTTGTTCTTGTTGTTCTCGTTGTTCTCGTTGTTCTCGTTGTTCTCGTTGTTCTCGTTGTTCTCGTTGTTCTTGTTGTTCTTGTTGTTCTTGTTGTTCTTGTTGTTCTTGTTGTTCTTGTTGTTCTTGTTCTTGTTTTTCTTGTTGTTCTTGTTGTTCTTGTTGTTCTTGTTGTTATTGTTGCTCTTGTTGCTCTTGTTGTTCTTGTTGTTCTTGTTGTTCTTGTTATTCTTTTTGTCCTTGTTGTTCTTGCTGTTGTTGTTCCCGTTGTTCTTGTTGTTGTTGTTGTTGTTCTTGTTCTTGCTGTTCATGTTGTTGTGGTTCTGGTAGATGATGTTGTTCTTGTTCTTGTTGTTCTTGTTGCTCTTGTTGTTCTTGTTGTTCTTGTTGTTCTTGCTGTTGTTGTTCCTGTTGTTCTTGTTGTTGTTGTTGTTGTTGTTGTTCTTGCTGTTCTTGTTGCTCTTGTTGTTCTTGTTGCTCTTGTTGTTCTTGTTGTTCTTGTCGTTCCTGTTGTTGTTGTTGTTCTTGTTGTTCTTGTTGTTGTTGTTGTCCTTGTTTTTGTTGTTCTTCTTGTTGTTGTTGTTGTTCTTGCTGTTCTTGTTCTTGTTGCTCTTGTTGTTCTTGATGTTCTTGTTGTTGTTGTTGTTGCTGTTGTTGTTGTTGTTGTTGTCCTTGTTGTTCTTGTTGTTCTTGTTGCTCTTGTTGTTCTTGTTGTTCTTGTTGTTCTTGTTGTTCTTGTTGTTCTTGTTGTTCTTGTTGTTCTTGTTGTTCTTGTTGTTCTTGTTGTTCTTGTTGTTCTTGTTGTTCTTGTTGTTCTTGTTGTTCTTGTTTTTCTTGTTGTTCTTGTTGTTCTTGTTGTTCTTGCTGTTCTTGTTCTTGTTGTTCTTGTTGTTCTTGTTGTTCTTGTTGTTCTTGTTGATCTTGCTGTTCTTGTTGATGGTGTTGTTCTTGTTGTTGATGTTGTTCTTGTTTTTGTTGTCCTTGTTGTTGTTTTTGTTCTTGCTGTTCTGTTTGTTGATGTTCTTGTTGTTCATGTTGTTGTTGTTCTTGTTGTTCTTGATGTTCTTGTTGTTCTTGTTGTCGTTGTTGTTCTTGTTGTTCTTGTTGCTCTTGTTGCTCTTGTTGCTCTTGTTGCTCTTGTTGCTCTTGTTGCTCTTGTTGCTGTTGTTGTTCTTGTTGTTCTGGTTGTTGATGTTCTTGTTGTTCGTGTTGTTCTTGTTGTTCTTGTTGTTCTTGCTGTTCTTGCTGTTCATGTTGTTCTTGTTGTTCTTGTTGTTGTTGTTGTTGTTGTCCTTGTTGTTCATGTTGTTGTTGTTCTGGTTGATGATGTTGTTGTTGTTCTTGCTGTTCTTGTTCTTGTTGCTCTTGTTGTTCTTGTTGTTCTTGTTGTTCTTGTTGTTCTTGCTGTTCTTTCTGTTCATGTTGTTCTTGTTGTTGTTGTTCTTGTTGTCGTTCGTGCTGTTCTTGCTGTTGTTCTTGTTGTTGTTGTCCTTGTTGTTCTTGTTGTTGTTGTCCTTGTTGTTCTTGTTGATCTTGTTGTTCTTGTTGTTCTTGTTGTTGATCTTGTTGTTCTTGTTTTTGTTGTTCTTGATGTTGTTGTTCTTGTCGTTGTGGTTCTTGTTGTTCCTGTTGTTGTTGTTGTTCTTGTTGTTCTTGTTGTTGTTGTTCATGTGGTTCTTGTTGTTGTTGCTCTTGCTGTTCTTGTCCTTGTTGTCCTTGTTGTTCTTTCTGTTCTTCTTGTTGTTGTTGTTGTTGTTGTTGTTGTTGTCCTTGCCGTTCTTCTTGTTCTTGTTGTTCTTGTTGTTCTTGTTGTTCTTGTTGTTCTTGTTGTTCTTGTTGTTCTTGTTGTTCTTGTTGTTCTTGTTGTTCTTGTTGTTCTTGCTGTTCTTGTTGTTCTTGTTGTTCTTGTTGTTCTTGTTGTTCTTGTTGTTCTTGTTGTTCTTGTTGTTCTTGTTGTTCTTGTTGTTCTTGTTGTTCTTGTTGTTCTTGTTGTTCTTGTTGTTCATGTTGTTGTTGTTCTTTTTGTTCTTGTTGTTGTTGTTGTTGTTGTTCTTGGTCTTGTTGTTGTTGTTCTTGCTGTTCTTGTTGTTCTTGTTGTTCTTGGTGTCCTTGCTGTTCTTGTTGTTCTAGTTGTTGTTGTTGCTGTTGTTCTCGTTGTTCTCGTTGTTCTCGTTGTTCTCGTTGTTCTTGTAGTTCTTTTTGTTCTTGTTGCTCTTGTTGTCCTTGTTGTTGTTGTTGCTGTTGTTGTTCTTGTTGTTCATGTTGTTGTTGTTCTGGTTGATGTTGTTGTTCTTGTTCTTGTTTTTCTTGTTGTTCTTGTTGTTCTTGTTGTTCTTGTTGTTATTGTTGCTCTTGTTGCTCTTGTTGTTCTTGTTGTTCTTGTTGTTCTTGTTATTCTTTTTGTCCTTGTTGTTCTTGCTGTTGTTGTTCCCGTTGTTCTTGTTGTTGTTGTTGTTGTTCTTGTTCTTGCTGTTCATGTTGTTGTGGTTCTGGTAGATGATGTTGTTCTTGTTCTTGTTGCTCTTGTTGTTCTTGATGTTCTTGTTGTTGTTGTTGTTGCTGTTGTTGTTGTTGTTGTTGTCCTTGTTGTTCTTGTTGTTCTTGTTGTTCTTGTTGTTCTTGTTGTTCTTGTTGTTCTTGTTGTTCTTGTTGTTCTTGTTGTTCTTGTTGTTCTTGCTGTTCTTGTTCTTGTTGTTCTTGTTGTTCTTGTTGTTCTTGTTGTTCTTGTTGTTCGTGTTGTTCTTGTTGTTGATGTTGTTCTTGTTTTTGTTGTCCTTGTTGTTGTTTTTGTTCTTGCTGTTCTGGTTGTTGATGTTCTTGTCGTTCATGTTGTTGTTGTTCTTGTTGTTCTTGATGTTCTTGTTGTTCTTGTTGTCGTTGTTGTTCTTGTTGTTCTTGTTGCTCTTGTTGCTCTTGTTGCTCTTGTTGCTCTTGTTGCTCTTGTTGCTCTTGTTGCTGTTGTTGTTCTTGTTGTTCTGGTTGTTGATGTTCTTGTTGTTCTTGTTGTTCTTGTTGTTCTTGTTGTTCTTGCTGTTCTTGCTGTTCATGTTGTTCTTGTTGTTCTTGTCGTTGTTGTTGTTGTTGTTGTCCTTGTTGTTCTTGTTGTTCTTGTTGTTCTTGTTGTTCTTGTTGTTCTTGTTGTTCTTGTTGTTCTTGTTGTTCTTGTTGTTCTTGTTGTTCTTGTTGTTCTTGTTGTTCTTGTTGTTCTTGTTGTTCTTGTTGTTGTTGTTGTTGTTCTTGCTGTTCTTGTTCACGTTGTTCTTGTGGTTCTTGTTGTTCTTGTTGTCCTTGTTGATCTTGTTGTTCTTGTTGTTCTTGTTGCTCTTGTTGCTCTTGTTGCTCTTGTTGCTGTTTTTGTTCTGGTTGTTGATGTTCTTGTTGTTCATGTTGTTGTTGTTCTTTTTGTTCTTGTTGTTGTTGTTGTTGTTGTTCTTGGTCTTGTTGTTCTTGTTGTTCTTGATGTTCTTGTTGTTCTTGTTGTTCTTGGTGTTCTTGCTGTTCTTGTTGTTCTAGTTGTTGTTGTTGTTGTTGTTCTCGTTGTTCTCGTTGTTCTCGTTGTTCTCGTTGTTCTTGTTGTTCTTGTTGATCTTGTTGTTCTTGTTGTTCTTGTTGCTCTTGTTGCTCTTGTTGCTCTTGTTGCTCTTGTTGCTCTTGTTGCTCTTGTTGCTCTTGTTACTGTTGTTGTTCTGGTTGTTGATGTTCTTGTTGATCATGTTGTTGTTGTTCTTGCTGTTCTTGTTGCTCTTGTTGTTCTTGTTGTTCTTGTTGTTCTTGTTGTTCTTGTCGTTCCTGTTGTTGTTGTTGTTCTTGTTGTTCTTGTTGTTGTTGTTGTTCTCGTTTTTGTTGTTCTTCTTGTTGTTGTTGTTGTTCTTGCTGTTCCTGTTCTTGTTGCTCTTGTTGTTCTTGATGTTCTTGTTGTTGTTGTTGTTGCTGTTGTTGTTGTTGTTGTCCTTGTTGTTCTTGTTGTTCTTGTTGCTCTTGTTGTTCTTGTTGTTCTTGTTGTTCTTGTTGTTCTTGTTGTTGTTCGTGTTGTTCTTGTTGTTGTTCTTGTTTTTGTTGTTCTTGTTGTTGTTGTTGTTCTTCCTGTTCTTGTTCTTGTTGTTCTTGTTGTTCTTGTTGTTCTTGTTGTTCTTGTTGTTCTTGTTGTTCTTGCTGTTCTTTCTGTTCATGTTGTTCTTGTTGTTCTTGTTGTTCTTGTTGTTGTCCTTGTTGTTCTTGTTGTTCTTGTTGTTCTTGTTGTTCTTGTTGTTCTTGTTGTTCTTGTTGTTCTTGTTGTTCTTGTTGTTCTTGTTGTTCTTGTTGTTCTTGCTGTTCTTGTTCTTGTTGCTCTTGTTGTTCTTGTTGTTCTAGTTGTTGTTGTTGTTGTTGTTCTCGTTGTTCTCGTTGTTCTCGTTGTTCTCGTTGTTCTTGTTGTTCTTGTTGATCTTGTTGTTCTTGTTGTTCTTGTTGCTCTTGTTGCTCTTGTTGCTCTTGTTGCTCTTGTTGCTCTTGTTACTCTTGTTGCTCTTGTTGCTCTTGTTGCTCTTGTTGCTGTTGTTGTTTTTGTTGTTCTGATTGTTGATGTTCTTGTTGTTCATGTTGTTGTTGTTCTTGTTGTTCTTGTTGTTCTTGTTGTTCTTGTTGTTCTGGTTGTTGATGTTCTTGTTGTTCATGTTGTTGTTGTTCTTGTTGTTCTTGATGTTCTTGTTGTTCTTGTTGTCGTTGTTGTTCTTGTTGTTCTTGTTGCTCTTGTTGCTCTTGTTGCTCTTGTTGCTCTTGTTGCTCTTGTTGCTCTTGTTGCTCTTGTTGCTCTTGTTGCTGTTGTTGTTCTTGTTGTTCTGGTTGTTGATGTTCTTGTTGTTCATGTTGTTGTTGTTCTTTTTGTTCTTGTTGATGTTGTTGTTGTTGTTGTTCTGGTTGTTGATGCTCTTGTTGTTCATGTTGTTGTTGTTCTTGATGTTCTTGTTGTTCTTGTTGTTCTTGTTGTTCTTTTTGTTCTTGTTGTTCTTGTTGTCCTTGTTGTTGTTGTTGCTGTTGTTGTTCTTGTTGTTCATGTTGTTGTTGTTCTGGTTGATGTTGTTGTTCTTGTTCTTGTTTTCCTTGTTGTTCTTGTTGTTCTTGTTGTTCTTGTTGTTCTTGTTGTTCTTGTTGTTCTTGTTGCTCTTGTTGTTCTTGTTGTTATTGTTGCTCTTGTTGCTCTTGTTGTTCTTGTTGTTCTTCTTGTTCTTGTTATTCTTTTTGTCCTTGTTGTTCTTGCTGTTGTTGTTCCCGTTGTTCTTGTTGTTGTTGTTCTTGTTGTTGTTGTTGTTGTTCTTGTTCTTGTTGTTCATGTTGTTGTGGTTCTGGTAGATGTTGTTGTTCTTGTGATTGTTGTTCTTGTTGCCCATGTTTTTCTTGTTGTTCTTGTTGTTCTTGTTGTTCTTGTTGTTCTTGTTGTTCTTGTTGTTCTTGCTGTTCTTTCTGTTCATGTTGTTCTTGTTGTTCTTGTTGTTCTTGTTGTTGTCCTTGTTGTTCTTGTTGTTCTTGTTGCTCTTGTTGTTCTTGTTGTTCTTGTTGTTCTTGTTGTTCTTGTTGTTCTTGTTGTTCTTGTTGTTCTTGTTGTTCTTGTTGTTCTTGTTGTTCTTGTTGTTCTTGTTGTTCTTGTTGCTCTTGTTGTTCTTGTTGTTCTTGTTGTTCTTGTTGTTCTTGTTGTTCTTGTTGTTGTTGTTGTTCTTGTTGTTGTTCGTGTTGTTGTTGTTGTTGTTCTTGTTTTTGTTGTTCTTGTTGTTGTTGTTCTTCCTGTTCTTGTTCTTGTTGTTCTTGTTGTTCTTGTTGTTCTTGTTGTTCTTGTTGTTCTTGTTGTTCTTGTTGTTCTTGTTGTTCTTGTTGTTCTTGTTGTTCTTGTTGTTCTTGTTGTTCTTGTTGTTCTTGCTGTTCTTTCTGTTCATGTTGTTCTTGTTGTTCTTGTTGTTGTTGTTGTTGTCCTTGTTGTTCTTGGTGTTCTTGTTGTTCTTGTTGTTCTAGTTGTTGTTGTTGTTGTTGTTCTTGTTGTTCTGGTAGTTGATGTTCTTGTTGTTCATGTTGTTGTTGTTCTTGATGTTCTTGTTGTTCTTGTTGATCTTGTTGTTCTTGTTGTTCTTGGTGTTCTTGTTGTTCTTGTTGTTCTAGTTGTTGTTGTTGTTGTTGTTGTTGTTCTTGTTGTTCTTGTTGCTCTTGTTGCTCTTGTTGCTCTTGTTGCTCTTGTTGCTCTTGTTGCTCTTGTTGCTCTTGTTGCTCTTGTTGCTCTTGTTGCTCTTGTTGCTCTTGTTGCTCTTGTTGCTCTTGTTGCTCTTGTTGCTGTTGTTGTCCTGGTTGTTGATGTTCTTGTTGTTCATGTTGTTGTTGTTCTTTTTGTTGTTGTTGTTGTTGTTCTTGGTCTTGTTGATCTTGTTGTTCTTGACGTTCTTGTTGTTCTTGTTGTTCTTGTTGTTCTAGTTGTTGTTGTTGTTGTTGTTGTTGTTGTTCTCGTTGTTCTCGTTGTTCTCGTTGTTCTTGTTGTTCTTTTTGTTCTTGTTGTTCTTGTTGTCCTTGTTGTTGTTGTTGCTGTTGTTGTTCTTGTTGTTCATGTTGTTGTTGTTCTGGTTGATGTTGTTGTTCTTGTTCTTGTTTTTCTTGTTTTTCTTGTTGTTCTTGTTGTTCTTGTTGTTCTTGTTGTTCTTGTTGCTCTTGTTGTTCTTGTTGTTCTTCTTGTTCTTGTTATTCTTTTTGTCCTTGTTGCTCTTGCTGTTGTTGTTCCCGTTGTTCTTGTTGTTGTTGTTCTTGCTGTTCTTGTTGTAGTTGTTGTTTTTGTTGATCTTGTTGTTCTTCTTGTTCTTGTTGTTCTTGTTGTTCTTGTTGTTCTTGATGTTCTTGTTGTTCTTGTTGTTCTTGTTGTTCTTGTTGTTGTTCTCGTTGATCTCGTTGTTCTCGTTGTTCTCGTTGTTCTTGTTGTTCTTTTTGTTCTTGTTGTTCTTGTTGTCCTTGTTGTTGTTGTTGCTGTTGTTGTTCTTGTTGTTCATGTTGTTGTTGTTCTGGTTGATGTTGTTGTTCTTGTTCTTGTTTTCCTTGTTGTTCTTGTTGTTCTTGTTGTTCTTGTTGTTCTTGTTATTCTTGTTGTTCTTGTTGTTCTTGTTGTTCTTGTTGTTCTTGTTGTTATTGTTGCTCTTGTTGCTCTTGTTGTTCTTGTTGTCCTTCTTGTTCTTGTTATTCTTTTTGTCCTTGTTGTTCTTGCTGTTGTTGTTCCCGTTGTTCTTGTTGTTGTTGTTCTTGTTGTTGTTGTTGTTGTTCTTGTTGTTCATGTTGTTGTGGTTCTGGTAGATGTTGTTGTTCTTGTGATTGTTGTTCTTGTTGCTCATGTTTTTCTTGTTGTTCTTGTTGTTCTTGCTGTTGTTGTTCCTGTTGTTCTTGTTGTTGTTGTTGTTCTTGTTGTTCTTGCTGTTCTTGTTGTTGTTGTTCTTGCTGTTCTTGTTCTTGTTGCTCTTGTTGTCCTTGTTGTTCTTGTTGTTCTTGTTGTTCTTGTTGTTCTTGTTGTTCTTGTTGTTCTTGTTGTTCTTGTTGTTCTTGTTGTTCTTGTTGTTGTTGTTGTTCTTGTTGTTGTTCGTGTTGTTCTTGTTGTTGTTCTTGTTTTTGTTGTTCTTGTTGTTGTTCTTGTTTTTGTTGTTCTTGTTGTTGTTGTTGTTCTTCCTGTTCTTGTTCTTGTTGTTCTTGTTGTTCTTGTTGTTCTTGTTGTTCTTGTTGTTCTTGTTGTTCTTGTTGTTCTTGCTGTTCTTTCTGTTCATGTTGTTCTTGTTGTTCTTGTTGTTGTTGTTGTTGTCCTTGTTGTTCTTGGTGTTCTTGTTGTTCTTGTTGTTCTAGTTGTTGTTGTTGTTGTTGTTCTTGTTGTTCTGGTAGTTGATGTTCTTGTTGTTCATGTTGTTGTTGTTCTTGATGTTCTTGTTGTTCTTGTTGATCTTGTTGTTCTTGTTGTTCTTGGTGTTCTTGTTGTTCTTGTTGTTCTAGTTGTTGTTGTTGTTGTTGTTCTTGTTGTTCTTGTTGTTCTTGTTGCTCTTGTTGCTCTTGTTGCTCTTGTTGCTCTTGTTGCTCTTGTTGCTCTTGTTGTTCTTGTTGTTCTTCTTGTTCTTGTTATTCTTTTTGTCCTTGTTGCTCTTGCTGTTGTTGTTCCCGTTGTTCTTGTTGTTGTTGTTCTTGCTGTTCTTGTTGTAGTTGTTGTTTTTGTTGATCTTGTTGTTCTTGTTGTTCTTGTTGTTCTTGTTGTTCTTGTTGTTCTTGATGTTCTTGTTGTTCTTGTTGTTCTTGTTGTTCTTGTTGTTCTTGTTGTTCTTGTTGTTTTTGTTGATCTTGTTGTTCTTGTTGTTCTTGTTGTTCTTGTTGTTCTTCTTGCTGTTCTGGTTGTTCTTCTTGCTGTTCTGGTTGTTCTTGTTGTTCTCGTTGTTCTCGTTGTTCTCGTTGTTCTCGTTGTTCTCGTTGTTCTCGTTGTTCTCGTTGTTCTTGTTGTTCTTGTTGTTCTTGTTGTTCTTGTTGTTCTTGTTGTTCTTGTTGTTCTTCTTGTTCTTGTTGTTCTTGTTGTTCTTGTTGTTCTTGTTGTTCTTGTTGTTCTTGTTGTTCTTGTTGTTCTTGTTGTTCTTGTTGTTCTTGTTGTTCTTGTTGTTCTTGTTGTTCTTGTTGTTCTTGTTGTTCTTGTTGTTCATGTTGTTCTTGTTGTTCATCTTGTTGTTGTTCTAGTGGTCCTTGTTGTTGTTGTTCTGGTTGTTCTTGTTGTTCTTGTTGTTCTTGTTGTTCTTGTTGTTCTTGTTGTTCTTGTTGTTCTTGTTGTTCTTGTTGTTCTTGTTGTTCTTGTTGTTCTTGTTGTTCTTGTTGTTCATGTTGTTCTTGTTGTTCATCTTGTTGTTGTTCTAGTGGTCCTTGTTGTTGTTGTTCTGGTTGTTCTTGTTGTTCTTGTTGTTCTTGTTGTTCTTGTTGTTCTTGCTGTTCATGTTGTCTTGTTGTCCTTGTTGTTCTAGTTGTTCTTGCTGTTCTTGTTGTTCTTGTTGTTCTTGTTGTTGTTGTTCTAGTTGTTCTTGTTGTTGTTGTTCTGGTTGTTCTTGTTGTTCTTGTTGTTCCGGTTGTTCATGTTGTTGTTCTTGCTGTTGTTGTTGTTCTTATTTTTGTTGTTTTTCTTGCTGTTCTTGTTCTTGTTGTTCTTGTTGTTCTTGTTGTTCTTGTTGTTCTTGTTGTTCTTGTTGCTCTTGTTGCTCTTGTTGATCTTGTTGTTCTTGTTGTTCTTGTCGTTCTTGTTGCTCTTGTTGCTTTTGTTGCTCTTGTTGCTGTTGTTGTTCTTGTTGTTCTGGTTGTTGATGTTCTTGTTGTTCACGTTGTTGTTGATCTTGTTGTTCTTGTTGTTCTTGTTGTTCTTGGTGTTCTTGTTGTTCTTGTTGTTCTAGTTGTTGTTGTTGTTGTTCTTGTTGGTGTTCTTGTTGTTCTTCTTGTTGTTCTTGTTGTTCTTGTTCTCCTTCTTGTTGTTCTTGTTGTTCTTGTTGATCTTGTTGTTCTTGTTGTTCTTGGTGTTCTTGTTGCTCTTGTTGCTCTTGTTGCTGTTGTTGCTGTTGTTGTTCTGGTTGTTGATGTTCTTGTTGTTTATGTTGTTGTTGTTCTTTTTGTTGTTGTTGTTGTTGTTGTTGTTCTTGGTCTTGTTGTTCTTGTTGTTCTTGATGATCTTGTTGTTCTTGTTGTTCTTGTTGTTCTTGTTGTCCTTGTTGTTCTTGTTGTTCTAGTTGTTGTTGTTGTTGTTGTTGTTGTTGTTGTTCTTGTTGTTGTTCTCGTTGTTCTCGTTGTTCTCGTTGTTCTCGTTGTTCTCGTTGTTCTTGTTGTTCTTTTTGTTCTTGTTGTTCTTGTTGTCCTTGTTGCTGTTGTTGCTGTTGTTGTTCTTGTTGTTCATGTTGTTGTTGTTCTGGTTGATGTTGTTGTTCTTGTTCTTGTTTTTCTTGTTGTTCTTGTTGTTCTTGTTGTTCTTGTTGCTCTTGTTGCTCTTGTTCTTCTTGTTGTTCTTCTTGTTCTTGTTATTCTTTTTGTCCTTGTTGTTCTTGCTGTTGTTGTTCACGTTGTTCTTGTTGTTGTTGTTCTTGTTGTTGTTGTTGTTGTTCTTCTTGTTCTTGCTGTTCATGTTGTTGTGGTTCTGGTAGATGTTGTTGTTCTGGTTCTTGTTGTTCTTGTTGCTCTTGTTGTTCTTGTTGTGCTTGTTGTTCTTGTTGTTCTTGTTGTTCTTGTTGTTCTTGTTGTTGTTGTTGTTCTTGTTGTTGTTCGTGTTGTTCTTGTTGTTGTTCGTGTTGTTCTTGTTGTTATTCTTGTTTGTGTTGTTCTTCTTGTTGTTGTTGTTCTTCCTGTTCTTGTTCTTGTTGTTCTTGTTGTTCTTGTTGTTCTTGTTGTTCTTGCTGTTCTTTCTGTTCATGTTGTTCTTGTTGTTCTTGTTGTTGTTGTTGTTGTTGTCCTTGTTGTTCTTGTTGTTCATGTTGTTCTTGTTGTTCTTGTTGTTCTTTTTGTTCTTGTTGTTCTTGTTGTCCTTGTTGTTGTTGTTGCTGTTGTTGTTCTTGTTGTTCATGTTGTTGTTGTTCTGGTTGATGTTGTTGTTCTTGTTCTTGTTTTTCTTGTTGTTCTTGTTGTTCTTGTTGTTCTTGTTGCTCTTGTTGCTCTTGTTCTTCTTGTTGTTCTTCTTGTTCTTGTTATTCTTTTTGTCCTTGTTGTTCTTGCTGTTGTTGTTCACGTTGTTCTTGTTGTTGTTGTTCTTGTTGTTGTTGTTGTTGTTCTTGTTCTTGCTGTTCATGTTGTTGTGGTTCTGGTAGATGTTGTTGTTCTGGTTCTTGTTGTTCTTGATGCTCTTGTTGTTCTTGTTGTGCTTGTTGTTCTTGTTGTTCTTGTTGCTCTTGTTGTTCTTGTTGTTGTTGTTGTTCTTGTTGTTGTTCGTGTTGTTCTTGTTGTTGTTCTTGTTGTTGTTCGTGTTGTTCTTGTTGTTGTTCTTGTTTTTGTTGTTCTTCTTGTTGTTGTTGTTCTTCCTGTTGTTGTTCTTCCTGTTCTTGTTCTTGTTGTTCTTGTTGTTCTTGTTGTTCTTGTTGTTCTTGTTGTTCTTGCTGTTCTTTCTGTTCATGTTGATCTTGTTGTTCTTGTTGTTGTTGTTGTTATCCTCGTTGTTCTTGTTGTTCTTGTTGTTCTTGTTGTTCTTGTTGTTCTTGTTGTTCTTGTTGTTGTTGTTGTTCTTGTTGTTGTTCTTGGTCTTGTTGATCTTGTTGTTCTTGACGTTCTTGTTGTTCTTGTTGTTCTTGGTGTTCTTGTTGTTCTTGTTGTTCTTGTTGTTCTTGTTGTTCTTGTTGTTCTTGTTGTTTTTGTTGATCTTGTTGTTCTTGTTGTTCTTGTTGTTCTTGTTGTTCTTGTTGTTCTTGTTGTTCTTGTTGTTCTTGTTGTTCTTCTTGCTGTTCTGGTTGTTCTTCTTGCTGTTCTGGTTGTTCTTGTTGCAGTTCTGGTTGTTCTTGTTGTTCTCGTTGTTCTCGTTGTTCTCGTTGTTCTCGTTGTTCTCGTTGTTCTCGTTGTTCTCGTTGTTCTCGTTGTTCTCGTTGTTCTTGTTGTTCTTGTTGTTCTTGTTGTTCTAGTTGACCTTGTTGTTGTTGTTCTTGTTGTTCTTGCTGTTCATGTTGTCTTGTTGTCCTTGTTGTTCTAGTTGTTCTTGTTGTTCTTGTTGTTCTTGTTGTTCTTGTTGTTGTTGTTCTAGTTGTTCTTGTTGTTGTTGTTCTGGTTGTTCTTGTTGTTCCGGTTGTTCATGTTGTTGTTCTTGTTGTTGTTGTTGTTCTTATTTTTGTTGTTGTTTTTGTTGTTTTTCTTGCTGTTCTTGTTCTTGTTGTTCTTGTTGTTCTTGTTGTTCTTGTTGCTCTTGTTGCTCTTGTTGCTCTTGTTGCTCTTGTTGATCTTGTCGTTCTTGTTGCTCTTGTTGCTTTTGTTGCTCTTGTTGCTGTTGTTGTTCTTGTTGTTCTGGTTGTTGATGTTCTTGTTGTTCATGTTGTTGTTGATCTTGTTGTTCTTGTTGTTCTTGTTGTTCTTGTTGTTCTTGGTGTTCTTGTTGTTCTTGTTGTTCTAGTTGTTGTTGTTGTTGTTCTTGTTGTTGTTCTTGTTGTTCTTCTTGTTGTTCTTGTTGTTGTTCTTGTTGTTCTTGTTGATCTTGTTGTTCTTGTTGTTCTTGGTGTTCTTGTTGTTCTTGTTGTTCTAGTTGTTGTTGTTGTTGTTGTTCTTGTTCTTGTTGTTCTTGTTGTTCTTGTTGCTCTTGTTGCTCTTGTTGCTCTTGTTGCTCTTGTTGCTCTTGTTGCTGTTGTTGCTGTTGTTGTTCTGGTTGTCGATGTTCTTGTTGTTTATGTTGTTGTTGTTCTTTTTGTTCTTGTTGTTGTTGTTGTTGTTGTTCTTGGTCTTGTTGTTCTTGTTGTTCTTGATGTTCTTGTTGTTCTTGTTGTTCTTGTTGTTCTTGTTGTTCTTGTTGTTCTTGTTGTTCTTGTTGTTCTTGGCGTTCTTGTTGTTCTTGTTGTTCTAGTTGTTGTTGTTGTTGTTGTTGTTGTTGTTCTTGTTGTTGTTCTCGTTGTTCTCGTTGTTCTTGTTGTTCTTTTTGTTCTTGTTGTTCTTGTTGTCCTTGTTGTTGTTGTTGCTGTTGTTGTTCTTGTTGTTCATGTTGTTGTTGTTCTGGTTGATGTTGTTGTTCTTGTTCTTGCTTTTCTTGTTGTTGTTGTTGTTGTTGTTGTTCTTGTTGTTCTTGTTGCTCTTGTTCTTCTTGTTGTTCTTCTTGTTCTTGTTATTCTTTTTGTCCTTGTTGTTCTTGCTGTTGTTGTTCACGTTGTTCTTGTTGTTGTTGTTCTTGTTGTTGTTGTTGTTGTTCTTGTTCTTGCTGTTCATGTTGTTGTGGTTCTGGTAGATGTGGTTGTTCTTGTTCTTGTTGTTCTTGTTGCTCTTGTTGTCCTTGTTGCTGTTGTTGCTGTTGTTGTTCTTGTTGTTCATGTTGTTGTTGTTCTGGTTGATGTTGTTGTTCTTGCTCTTGTTGCTCTTGTTGTTCTTGTTGTTCTTGTTGTTCTTGTTGCTCTTGTTGCTCTTGTTCTTCTTGTTGTTCTTCTTGTTCTTGTTATTCTTTCTGTCCTTGTTGTTCTTGCTGTTGTTGTTCACGTTGCTCTTGTTGTTGTTGTTCTTGTTGTTGTTGTTGTTCTTGTTCTTGCTGTTCATGTTGTTGTGGTTCTGGTAGATGTTGTTGTTCTTGTTCTTGTTGTTCTTGTTGTTCTTGTTATCATTGTTGTTCTCGTTGTTCTCGTTGTTCTCGTTGTTCTCGTTGTTCTCGTTGTTCTCGTTGTTCTTGTTGTTCTTGTTGTTCTTGTTGTTCTTGTTGTTCTTGTTGTTCTTGTTGTTCTTGTTGTTCTTGTTGTTCTTGTTGTTATTGTTGCTCTTGTTGCTCTTGTTGTTCTTGTTGTTCTTGTTGTTCTTGTTGTTCTTGTTGTTCTTGTTGTTCTTGTTGTTCTTGTTGTTCTTGTTGTTCATGTTGTTCTTGTTGTTCTTCTTGTTGTTGTTCTAGTTGTCCTTGTTGTTGTTGTTCTGGTTGTTCTTGTTGTTCTTGTTGTTCTTGTTGTTCCGGTTGTTCTTGTTGTTCTTGTTGTTCTTGCTGTTCATGTTGTCTTGTTGTCCTTGTTGTTCTAGTTGTTCTTGTTGTTCTTGTTGTTGTTGTTCTAGTTGTTCTTGTTGTTGTTGTTCTGGTTGTTCTTGTTGTTCTTGTTGTTCCGGTTGTTCATGTTGTTGTTCGTGTTGTTGTTGTTGTTCTTATTTTTGTTGTTGTTTTTGTTGTTTTTCTTGCTGTTCTTGTTCTTGTTGTTCTTGTTGTTCTTGCTGGTCATGTTGTTTTTGTTGCTCTTGTTGTTGTTGTTGTTGTTGTTGTCCTTGTTGTTCTTGTTGTTCTTGTTGTTCTTGTTGTTCTTGTTGTTCTTGTTGTTCTTGTTGTTCTTGTTGTTCTTGTTGTTCTTGTTGTTCTTGTTGTCCTTGTTGTTCTTGTTGTTCTTGTTGTTCTTGTTGTTCTTCTTGTTGTTGTTCTAGTTGTCCTTGTTGTTGTTGTTGTCCTTGTTGTTCTTGTTGTTGTCGTCCTTGTTGTTCTTGTTGGGCTTATTGTTCTTGTTGCTCTTGTTGTTCTTGTTGCTCTTGTTGTTCTTGTTGTTCTTGTTTTTGTTGTTCTTGTTTTTGTTGTTCTTGTTGTTGTTGTTCTTGTCGTTGTGGTTCTTGTTGTTCCTGTTGTTGTTGTTGTTCTTGTTGTTCTTGTTGTTGTTGTTCATGTGGTTCTTGTTGTTGTTGCTCTTGCTGTTCTCGTTCTTGTTGTTCTTGTTGTTCTTTCTGTTCTTGTTGTTCTTGTTGTTGTTGTTGTTCTTGCTGTTCTTGTTGTAGTTGTTGTTTTTGTTGTTCTTGTTGTTGTTGTTGATCCTGTTGTTGTTCTTGTTGTTGTTGTTGTTCTTGCTGTTCTTGTTGTAGTTGTAGTTGTTGTCCTTGTTATTGTTGTAGTTCTTGTTTGTCTTTGTTGTTCTTGTTGTTCTTGTTGCTCTTGTTGTTCTTGTTGTTCTTGTTGTTCTTGTTGTTCTTGTTGTTCTTGTTGTTCTTGTTGTTCTTGTTGTTCTTGTTGTTCTTGTTGTTCTTGTTGTTCTTGTTGTTCTTGTTGTTCTTGTTGTTCTTGTTGTTGTTGTTGTTCTTGTTGTTGTTCGTGTTGTTCTTGTTGTTGTTCTTGTTGTTGTTCTTGTTTTTGTTGTTCTTGTTGTTGTTGTTGTTCTTCCTGTTCTTGTTCTTGTTGTTCTTGTTGTTCTTGTTGTTCTTGTTGTTCTTGTTGTTCTTGTTGTTCTTGTTGTTCTTGTTGTTCTTGCTGTTCTTTCTGTTCATGTTGTTCTTGTTGTTCTTGTTGTTGTTGTTGTTGTCCTTGTTGTTCTTGGTGTTCTTGTTGTTCTTGTTGTTCTAGTTGTTTTTGTTGTTGTTGTTCTTGTTGTTCTGGTAGTTGATGTTCTTGTTGTTCATGTTGTTGTTGTTCTTGATGTTCTTGTTGTTCTTGTTGATCTTGTTGTTCTTGTTGTTCTTGGTGTTCTTGTTGTTCTTGTTGTTCTAGTTGTTGTTGTTGTTGTTGTTCTTGTTGTTCTTGTTGTTCTTGTTGCTCTTGTTGCTCTTGTTGCTCTTGTTGCTCTTGTTGCTCTTGTTGCTCTTGTTGTTCTTGTTGTTCTTCTTGTTCTTGTTATTCTTTTTGTCCTTGTTGCTCTTGCTGTTGTTGTTCCCGTTGTTCTTGTTGTTGTTGTTCTTGCTGTTCTTGTTGTAGTTGTTGTTTTTGTTGATCTTGTTGTTCTTGTTGTTCTTGTTGTTCTTGTTGTTCTTGTTGTTCTTGATGTTCTTGTTGTTCTTGTTGTTCTTGTTGTTCTTGTTGTTCTTGTTGTTCTTGTTGTTTTTGTTGATCTTGTTGTTCTTGTTGTTCTTGTTGTTCTTGTTGTTCTTCTTGCTGTTCTGGTTGTTCTTCTTGCTGTTCTGGTTGTTCTTGTTGTTCTCGTTGTTCTCGTTGTTCTCGTTGTTCTCGTTGTTCTCGTTGTTCTCGTTGTTCTCGTTGTTCTTGTTGTTCTTGTTGTTCTTGTTGTTCTTGTTGTTCTTGTTGTTCTTGTTGTTCTTGTTGTTCTTGTTGTTCTTGTTGTTCTTGTTGTTCTTGTTGTTCTTGTTGTTCTTGTTGTTCTTGTTGTTCTTGTTGTTCTTGTTGTTCTTGTTGTTCTTGTTGTTCTTGTTGTTCTTGTTGTTCTTGTTGTTCTTGTTGTTCATGTTGTTCTTGTTGTTCATCTTGTTGTTGTTCTAGTGGTCCTTGTTGTTGTTGTTCTGGTTGTTCTTGTTGTTCTTGTTGTTCTTGTTGTTCTTGTTGTTCTTGCTGTTCATGTTGTCTTGTTGTCCTTGTTGTTCTAGTTGTTCTTGCTGTTCTTGTTGTTCTTGTTGTTCTTGTTGTTGTTGTTCTAGTTGTTCTTGTTGTTGTTGTTCTGGTTGTTCTTGTTGTTCTTGTTGTTCCGGTTGTTCATGTTGTTGTTCTTGCTGTTGTTGTTGTTCTTATTTTTGTTGTTTTTCTTGCTGTTCTTGTTCTTGTTGTTCTTGTTGTTCTTGTTGTTCTTGTTGTTCTTGTTGTTCTTGTTGCTCTTGTTGCTCTTGTTGATCTTGTTGTTCTTGTTGTTCTTGTCGTTCTTGTTGCTCTTGTTGCTTTTGTTGCTCTTGTTGCTGTTGTTGTTCTTGTTGTTCTGGTTGTTGATGTTCTTGTTGTTCACGTTGTTGTTGATCTTGTTGTTCTTGTTGTTCTTGTTGTTCTTGGTGTTCTTGTTGTTCTTGTTGTTCTAGTTGTTGTTGTTGTTGTTCTTGTTGGTGTTCTTGTTGTTCTTCTTGTTGTTCTTGTTGTTCTTGTTCTCCTTCTTGTTGTTCTTGTTGTTCTTGTTGATCTTGTTGTTCTTGTTGTTCTTGGTGTTCTTGTTGCTCTTGTTGCTGTTGTTGCTGTTGTTGTTCTGGTTGTTGATGTTCTTGTTGTTTATGTTGTTGTTGTTCTTTTTGTTGTTGTTGTTGTTGTTGTTGTTCTTGGTCTTGTTGTTCTTGTTGTTCTTGATGATCTTGTTGTTCTTGTTGTTCTTGTTGTTCTTGTTGTCCTTGTTGTTCTTGTTGTTCTAGTTGTTGTTGTTGTTGTTGTTGTTGTTGTTCTTGTTGTTGTTCTCGTTGTTCTCGTTGTTCTCGTTGTTCTCGTTGTTCTTGTTGTTCTTTTTGTTCTTGTTGTTCTTGTTGTCCTTGTTGCTGTTGTTGCTGTTGTTGTTCTTGTTGTTCATGTTGTTGTTGTTCTGGTTGATGTTGTTGTTCTTGTTCTTGTTTTTCTTGTTGTTCTTGTTGTTCTTGTTGTTCTTGTTGCTCTTGTTGCTCTTGTTCTTCTTGTTGTTCTTCTTGTTCTTGTTATTCTTTTTGTCCTTGTTGTTCTTGCTGTTGTTGTTCACGTTGTTCTTGTTGTTGTTGTTCTTGTTGTTGTTGTTGTTGTTCTTGTTCTTGCTGTTCATGTTGTTGTGGTTCTGGTAGATGTTGTTGTTCTGGTTCTTGTTGTTCTTGTTGCTCTTGTTGTTCTTGTTGTGCTTGTTGTTCTTGTTGTTCTTGTTGTTCTTGTTGTTCTTGTTGTTGTTGTTGTTCTTGTTGTTGTTCGTGTTGTTCTTGTTGTTGTTCGTGTTGTTCTTGTTGTTGTTCTTGTTTGTGTTGTTCTTCTTGTTGTTGTTGTTCTTCCTGTTCTTGTTCTTGTTGTTCTTGTTGTTCTTGTTGTTCTTGTTGTTCTTGCTGTTCTTTCTGTTCATGTTGTTCTTGTTGTTCTTGTTGTTGTTGTTGTTGTTGTTGTCCTTGTTGTTCTTGTTGTTCATGTTGTTCTTGTTGTTCTTGTTGTTCTTTTTGTTCTTGTTGTTCTTGTTGTCCTTGTTGTTGTTGTTGCTGTTGTTGTTCTTGTTGTTCATGTTGTTGTTGTTCTGGTTGATGTTGTTGTTCTTGTTCTTGTTTTTCTTGTTGTTCTTGTTGTTCTTGTTGTTCTTGTTGCTCTTGTTGCTCTTGTTCTTCTTGTTGTTCTTCTTGTTCTTGTTATTCTTTTTGTCCTTGTTGTTCTTGCTGTTGTTGTTCACGTTGTTCTTGTTGTTGTTGTTCTTGTTCTTGTTGTTGTTGTTCTTGTTCTTGTTGTTCTTGCTGTTCATGTTGTCTTGTTGTCCTTGTTGTTCTAGTTGTTCTTGTTGTTCTTGTTGTTGTTGTGGTAGTTGTTCTTGTTGTTGTTGTTCTGGTTGTTCTTGTTGTTCTTGTTGTTCCGGTTGTTCATGTTGTTGTTCTTGTTGTTGTTGTTGTTCTTATTTTTGTTGTCGTTGTTGTTGTTTTTCTTGCTGTTCTTGTTCTTGTTGTTCTTGTTGTTCTTGCTGGTCATGTTGTTCTTGTTGTTCTTGTTGTTGTTGTTGTCCTTGTTGTCCTTGTTGTTCTTGTTGTTCTTGTTGTTCTTGTTGATCTTGTTGTTGTTGTTGCTCTTGTTGCTCTTGTTGTACTTGTTGCTCTTGTTGTTCTTGTTGTTGTTCTTGTTGTTCTTGTTTTTGTTGTGCTTGATGTTGTTGTTCTTGTCGTTGTGGTTCTTGTTGTTCCTGTTGTTGTTGTTGTTCTTGTTGTTCTTGTTGTTGTTGTTGTTCATGTGGTTCTTGTTGTTGTTGCTCTTGCTGTTCTTGTTGTTCTTGTTGTTCTTGTTGTTCTTGTTGCTCTTGTTGTTCTTGTTGTTCTTGTTGTTCTTGTTGTTCTTGTTGTTCATGTTGTTCTTGTTGTTCTTGTTGTTCTTGTTGTTCTTGTTGTTCTTGTTGTTCTTGTTGTTCTTGTTGTTCTTGTTGTTCTTGTTGTTCTTGTTGTTCTTGTTGTTCTTGTTGTTCTTGTTGTTCTTGTTGTTCTTGTTGTTCATGTTGTTCTTGTTGTTCTTCTTGTTGTTGTTCTAGTGGTCCTTGTTGTTGTTGTTCTGGTTGTTCTTGTTGTTCTTGTTGTTCTTGTTGTTCTTGCTGTTCATGTTGTCTTGTTGTCCTTGTTGTTCTAGTTGTTCTTGCTGTTCTTGTTGTTCTTGCTGTTCTTGTTGTTGTTGTTCTAGTTGTTCTTGTTGTTGTTGTTCTGGTTGTTCTTGTTGTTCTTGTTGTTCCGGTTGATCATGTTGTTGTTCTTGTTGTTGTTGTTGTTCTTATTTTTGTTGTTGTTTTTGTTGTATTTCTTGCTGTTCTTGTTGTTCTTGTTGTTCTTGTTGTTCTTGTTGTTCTTGTTGTTCTTGTTGCTCTTGTTGCTCTTGTTGATCTTGTTGCTCTTGTTGCTCTTGTCGTTCTTGTTGCTCTTGTTGCTTTTGTTGCTCTTGTTGCTGTTGTTGTTCTTGTTGTTCTGGTTGTTGATGTTCTTGTTGTTCATGTTGTTGTTGATCTTGTTGTTCTTGTTGTTCTTGTTGTTCTTGATGTTCTTGTTGTTCTTGTTGTTCTAGTTGTTGTTGTTGTTGTTCTTGTTGGTGTTCTTGTTGTTCTTCTTGTTGTTCTTGTTGTTCTTGTTCTCCTTCTTGTTGTTCTTGTTGTTCTTGTTGATCTTGTTGTTCTTGTTGTTCTTGGTGTTCTTGTTGTTCTTGTTGTTCTAGTTGTTGTTGTTGTTGTTGTTCTTGTTGTTCTTGTTGTTCTTGTTGCTCTTGTTGCTCTTGTTGCTCTTGTTGCTCTTGTTGCTGATGTTGCTGTTGTTGTTCTGGTTGTTGATGTTCTTGTTGTTTATGTTGTTGTTGTTCTTATTGTTGTTGTTGTTGTTGTTGTTGTTCTTGGTCTTGTTATTCTTGTTGTTCTTGATGTTCTTGTTGTTCTTGTTGTTCTTGTTGTTCTTGTTGTCCTTGTTGTTCTTGGTGTTCTTGTTGTTCTTGTTGTTCTAGTTGTTGTTGTTGTTGTTGTTGTTGTTGTTGTTCTCGTTGTTCTCGTTGTTCTCGTTGTTCTTGTTGTTCTTTTTGTTCTTGTTGTTCTTGTTGTCCTTGTTGCTGTTGTTGCTGTTGTTGTTCTTGTTGTTCATGTTGTTGTTGTTCTGGTTGATGTTGTTGTTCTTGTTCTTGTTTTTCTTGTTGTTCTTGTTGTTCTTGTTGTTCTTGTTGCTCTTGTTGCTCTTGTTCTTCTTGTTGTTCTTCTTGTTCTTGTTATTCTTTTTGTCCTTGTTGTTCTTGCTGTTGTTGTTCACGTTGTTCTTGTTGTTGTTGTTCTTGTTGTTGTTGTTGTTGTTCTTGTTCTTGCTGTTCATGTTGTTGTGGTTCTGGTAGATGTTGTTGTTCTGGTTCTTGTTGTTCTTGTTGCTCTTGTTGTTCTTGTTGTGCTTGTTGTTCTTGTTGTTCTTGTTGTTCTTGTTGTTCTTGTTGTTCTTGTTGTTCTTGTTATTGTTGTTGTTCTTGTTGTTGTTCGTGTTGTTGTTGTTGTTGTTCTTGTTGTTGTTCGTGATGTTCTTGTTGTTGCTCTTGTTTTTGTTGTTATTCTTGTTGTTGTTGTTCTTCCTGTTCTTGTTCTTGTTGTTCTTGTTGTTCTTGTTGTTCTTGTTGTTCTTGCTGTTCTTTCTGTTCATGTTGTTCTTGTTGTTCTTGTTGTTGTTGTTGTTGTCCTTGTTGTTCTTGTTGTTCTTGTTGTTCTTGTTGTTCTTGTTGTTCTTGTTGTTCTTGTTGTTCTTGTTGTTGTTGTTGTTGTTGTTCTTGTTGTTGTTGTTGTTCTTGGTCTTGTTGATCTTGTTGTTCTTGACGTTCTTGTTGTTCTTGTTGTTCTTGGTGTTCTTGTTGTTCTTGTTGTTCTTGTTGTTCTTGTTGTTCTTGTTGTTTTTGTTGATCTTGTTGTTCTTGTTGTTCTTGTTGTTCTTGTTGTTCTTCTTGCTGTTCTGGTTGTTCTTCTTGCTGTTCTGGTTGTTCTTGTTGTTCTCGTTGTTCTCGTTGTTCTCGTTGTTCTCGTTGTTCTCGTTGTTCTTGTTGTTCTTGTTGTTCTTGTTGTTCTTGTTGTTCTTGTTGTTCTTGTTGTTCTTGTTGTTCTTGTTGTTGTTGTTGTTCTTGTTGTTCTTGTTGTTCTTGTTGTTCTTGTTGTTCTTGTTGTTCTTGTTGTTCTTGTTGTTCTTGTTGTTCTTGTTGTTCTTGTTGTTCTTGTTGTTCTTGTTGTTCTTGTTGTTCTTGTTGTTCTTGTTGTTCTTGTTGTTCATGTTGTTCTTGTTGTTCATCTTGTTGTTGTTCTAGTGGTCCTTGTTGTTGTTGTTCTGGTTGTTCTTGTTGTTCTTGTTGTTCTTGTTGTTCTTGTTGTTCTTGCTGTTCATGTTGTCTTGTTGTCCTTGTTGTTCTAGTTGTTCTTGCTGTTCTTGTTGTTCTTGTTGTTCTTGTTGTTGTTGTTCTAGTTGTTCTTGCTGTTCTTGTTGTTCTTGTTGTTCTTGTTGTTGTTGTTCTAGTTGTTCTTGTTGTTGTTGTTCTGGTTGTTCTTGTTGTTCTTGTTGTTCCGGTTGTTCATGTTGTTGTTCTTGCTGTTGTTGTTGTTCTTATTTTTGTTGTTTTTCTTGCTGTTCTTGTTCTTGTTGTTCTTGTTGTTCTTGTTGTTCTTGTTGTTCTTGTTGCTCTTGTTGCTCTTGTTGATCTTGTTGTTCTTGTTGTTCTTGTCGTTCTTGTTGCTCTTGTTGCTTTTGTTGCTCTTGTTGCTGTTGTTGTTCTTGTTGTTCTGGTTGTTGATGTTCTTGTTGTTCACGTTGTTGTTGATCTTGTTGTTCTTGTTGTTCTTGTTGTTCTTGGTGTTCTTGTTGTTCTTGTTGTTCTAGTTGTTGTTGTTGTTGTTCTTGTTGGTGTTCTTGTTGTTCTTCTTGTTGTTCTTGTTGTTCTTGTTCTCCTTCTTGTTGTTCTTGTTGTTCTTGTTGATCTTGTTGTTCTTGTTGTTCTTGGTGTTCTTGTTGCTCTTGTTGCTCTTGTTGCTGTTGTTACTGTTGTTGTTCTGGTTGTTGATGTTCTTGTTGTTTATGTTGTTGTTGTTCTTTTTGTTGTTGTTGTTGTTGTTGTTGTTGTTCTTGGTCTTGTTGTTCTTGTTGTTCTTGATGATCTTGTTGTTCTTGTTGTTCTTGTTGTTCTTGTTGTCCTTGTTGTTCTTGTTGTTCTAGTTGTTGTTGTTGTTGTTGTTGTTGTTGTTCTTGTTGTTGTTCTCGTTGTTCTCGTTGTTCTCGTTGTTCTCGTTGTTCTTGTTGTTCTTTTTGTTCTTGTTGTTCTTGTTGTCCTTGTTGCTGTTGTTGCTGTTGTTGTTCTTGTTGTTCATGTTGTTGTTGTTCTGGTTGATGTTGTTGTTCTTGTTCTTGTTTTTCTTGTTGTTCTTGTTGTTCTTGTTGTTCTTGTTGCTCTTGTTGCTCTTGTTCTTCTTGTTGTTCTTCTTGTTCTTGTTATTCTTTTTGTCCTTGTTGTTCTTGCTGTTGTTGTTCACGTTGTTCTTGTTGTTGTTGTTCTTGTTGTTGTTGTTGTTGTTCTTGTTCTTGCTGTTCATGTTGTTGTGGTTCTGGTAGATGTTGTTGTTCTGGTTCTTGTTGTTCTTGTTGCTCTTGTTGTTCTTGTTGTGCTTGTTGTTCTTGTTGTTCTTGTTGTTCTTGTTGTTGTTGTTGTTCTTGTTGTTGTTCGTGTTGTTCTTGTTGTTGTTCTTGTTGTTGTTCTTGTTTTTGTTGTTCTTGTTGTTGTTGTTGTTCTTCCTGTTCTTGTTCTTGTTGTTCTTGTTGTTCTTGTTGTTCTTGTTGTTCTTGTTGTTCTTGTTGTTCTTGTTGTTCTTGTTGTTCTTGTTGTTCTTGTTGTTCTTGCTGTTCTTTCTGTTCATGTTGTTCTTGTTGTTCTTGTTGTTGTTGTTGTTGTCCTTGTTGTTCTTGGTGTTCTTGTTGTTCTTGTTGTTCTAGTTGTTTTTGTTGTTGTTGTTCTTGTTGTTCTGGTAGTTGATGTTCTTGTTGTTCATGTTGTTGTTGTTCTTGATGTTCTTGTTGTTCTTGTTGATCTTGTTGTTCTTGTTGTTCTTGGTGTTCTTGTTGTTCTTGTTGTTCTAGTTGTTGTTGTTGTTGTTGTTCTTGTTGTTCTTGTTGTTCTTGTTGCTCTTGTTGCTCTTGTTGCTCTTGTTGCTCTTGTTGCTCTTGTTGCTCTTGTTGTTCTTGTTGTTCTTCTTGTTCTTGTTATTCTTTTTGTCCTTGTTGCTCTTGCTGTTGTTGTTCCCGTTGTTCTTGTTGTTGTTGTTCTTGCTGTTCTTGTTGTAGTTGTTGTTTTTGTTGATCTTGTTGTTCTTGTTGTTCTTGTTGTTCTTGTTGTTCTTGTTGTTCTTGATGTTCTTGTTGTTCTTGTTGTTCTTGTTGTTCTTGTTGTTCTTGTTGTTCTTGTTGTTTTTGTTGATCTTGTTGTTCTTGTTGTTCTTGTTGTTCTTGTTGTTCTTCTTGCTGTTCTGGTTGTTCTTCTTGCTGTTCTGGTTGTTCTTGTTGTTCTCGTTGTTCTCGTTGTTCTCGTTGTTCTCGTTGTTCTCGTTGTTCTCGTTGTTCTCGTTGTTCTTGTTGTTCTTGTTGTTCTTGTTGTTCTTGTTGTTCTTGTTGTTCTTGTTGTTCTTGTTGTTCTTGTTGTTCTTGTTGTTCTTGTTGTTCCTGTTGTTCTTGTTGTTCTTGTTGTTCTTGTTGTTCTTGTTGTTCTTGTTGTTCTTGTTGTTCTTGTTGTTCTTGTTGTTCTTGTTGTTCTTGTTGTTCATGTTGTTCTTGTTGTTCATCTTGTTGTTGTTCTAGTGGTCCTTGTTGTTGTTGTTCTGGTTGTTCTTGTTGTTCTTGTTGTTCTTGTTGTTCTTGTTGTTCTTGCTGTTCATGTTGTCTTGTTGTCCTTGTTGTTCTAGTTGTTCTTGCTGTTCTTGTTGTTCTTGTTGTTCTTGTTGTTGTTGTTCTAGTTGTTCTTGTTGTTGTTGTTCTGGTTGTTCTTGTTGTTCTTGTTGTTCCGGTTGTTCATGTTGTTGTTCTTGCTGTTGTTGTTGTTCTTATTTTTGTTGTTTTTCTTGCTGTTCTTGTTCTTGTTGTTCTTGTTGTTCTTGTTGTTCTTGTTGTTCTTGTTGTTCTTGTTGCTCTTGTTGCTCTTGTTGATCTTGTTGTTCTTGTTGTTCTTGTCGTTCTTGTTGCTCTTGTTGCTTTTGTTGCTCTTGTTGCTGTTGTTGTTCTTGTTGTTCTGGTTGTTGATGTTCTTGTTGTTCACGTTGTTGTTGATCTTGTTGTTCTTGTTGTTCTTGTTGTTCTTGGTGTTCTTGTTGTTCTTGTTGTTCTAGTTGTTGTTGTTGTTGTTCTTGTTGGTGTTCTTGTTGTTCTTCTTGTTGTTCTTGTTGTTCTTGTTCTCCTTCTTGTTGTTCTTGTTGTTCTTGTTGATCTTGTTGTTCTTGTTGTTCTTGGTGTTCTTGTTGCTCTTGTTGCTGTTGTTGCTGTTGTTGTTCTGGTTGTTGATGTTCTTGTTGTTTATGTTGTTGTTGTTCTTTTTGTTGTTGTTGTTGTTGTTGTTGTTCTTGGTCTTGTTGTTCTTGTTGTTCTTGATGATCTTGTTGTTCTTGTTGTTCTTGTTGTTCTTGTTGTCCTTGTTGTTCTTGTTGTTCTAGTTGTTGTTGTTGTTGTTGTTGTTGTTGTTCTTGTTGTTGTTCTCGTTGTTCTCGTTGTTCTCGTTGTTCTCGTTGTTCTTGTTGTTCTTTTTGTTCTTGTTGTTCTTGTTGTCCTTGTTGCTGTTGTTGCTGTTGTTGTTCTTGTTGTTCATGTTGTTGTTGTTCTGGTTGATGTTGTTGTTCTTGTTCTTGTTTTTCTTGTTGTTCTTGTTGTTCTTGTTGTTCTTGTTGCTCTTGTTGCTCTTGTTCTTCTTGTTGTTCTTCTTGTTCTTGTTATTCTTTTTGTCCTTGTTGTTCTTGCTGTTGTTGTTCACGTTGTTCTTGTTGTTGTTGTTCTTGTTGTTGTTGTTGTTGTTCTTGTTCTTGCTGTTCATGTTGTTGTGGTTCTGGTAGATGTTGTTGTTCTGGTTCTTGTTGTTCTTGTTGCTCTTGTTGTTCTTGTTGTGCTTGTTGTTCTTGTTGTTCTTGTTGTTCTTGTTGTTCTTGTTGTTGTTGTTGTTCTTGTTGTTGTTCGTGTTGTTCTTGTTGTTGTTCGTGTTGTTCTTGTTGTTGTTCTTGTTTGTGTTGTCCTTCTTGTTGTTGTTGTTCTTCCTGTTCTTGTTCTTGTTGTTCTTGTTGTTCTTGTTGTTCTTGTTGTTCTTGCTGTTCTTTCTGTTCATGTTGTTCTTGTTGTTCTTGTTGTTGTTGTTGTTGTTGTTGTCCTTGTTGTTCTTGTTGTTCATGTTGTTCTTGTTGTTCTTGTTGTTCTTTTTGTTCTTGTTGTTCTTGTTGTCCTTGTTGTTGTTGTTGCTGTTGTTGTTCTTGTTGTTCATGTTGTTGTTGTTCTGGTTGATGTTGTTGTTCTTGTTCTTGTTTTTCTTGTTGTTCTTGTTGTTCTTGTTGTTCTTGTTGCTCTTGTTGCTCTTGTTCTTCTTGTTGTTCTTCTTGTTCTTGTTATTCTTTTTGTCCTTGTTGTTCTTGCTGTTGTTGTTCACGTTGTTCTTGTTGTTGTTGTTCTTGTTCTTGTTGTTGTTGTTCTTGTTCTTGTTGTTCTTGTTCTTGTTGTTCTTGCTGTTCATGTTGTCTTGTTGTCCTTGTTGTTCTAGTTGTTCTTGTTGTTCTTGTTGTTGTTGTGGTAGTTGTTCTTGTTGTTGTTGTTCTGGTTGTTCTTGTTGTTCTTGTTGTTCCGGTTGTTCATGTTGTTGTTCTTGTTGTTGTTGTTGTTCTTATTTTTGTTGTCGTTGTTGTTGTTTTTCTTGCTGTTCTTGTTCTTGTTGTTCTTGTTGTTCTTGCTGGTCATGTTGTTCTTGTTGTTCTTGTTGTTGTTGTTGTCCTTGTTGTCCTTGTTGTTCTTGTTGTTCTTGTTGTTCTTGTTGATCTTGTTGTTGTTGTTGCTCTTGTTGCTCTTGTTGTACTTGTTGCTCTTGTTGTTCTTGTTGTTGTTCTTGTTGTTCTTGTTTTTGTTGTGCTTGATGTTGTTGTTCTTGTCGTTGTGGTTCTTGTTGTTCCTGTTGTTGTTGTTGTTCTTGTTGTTCTTGTTGTTGTTGTTGTTCATGTGGTTCTTGTTGTTGTTGCTCTTGCTGTTCTTGTTGTTCTTGTTGTTCTTGTTGTTCTTGTTGCTCTTGTTGTTCTTGTTGTTCTTGTTGTTCTTGTTGTTCTTGTTGTTCATGTTGTTCTTGTTGTTCTTGTTGTTCTTGTTGTTCTTGTTGTTCTTGTTGTTCTTGTTGTTCTTGTTGTTCTTGTTGTTCTTGTTGTTCTTGTTGTTCTTGTTGTTCTTGTTGTTCTTGTTGTTCTTGTTGTTCATGTTGTTCTTGTTGTTCTTCTTGTTGTTGTTCTAGTGGTCCTTGTTGTTGTTGTTCTGGTTGTTCTTGTTGTTCTTGTTGTTCTTGTTGTTCTTGCTGTTCATGTTGTCTTGTTGTCCTTGTTGTTCTAGTTGTTCTTGCTGTTCTTGTTGTTCTTGCTGTTCTTGTTGTTGTTGTTCTAGTTGTTCTTGTTGTTGTTGTTCTGGTTGTTCTTGTTGTTCTTGTTGTTCCGGTTGATCATGTTGTTGTTCTTGTTGTTGTTGTTGTTCTTATTTTTGTTGTTGTTTTTGTTGTATTTCTTGCTGTTCTTGTTGTTCTTGTTGTTCTTGTTGTTCTTGTTGTTCTTGTTGTTCTTGTTGCTCTTGTTGCTCTTGTTGATCTTGTTGCTCTTGTTGCTCTTGTCGTTCTTGTTGCTCTTGTTGCTTTTGTTGCTCTTGTTGCTGTTGTTGTTCTTGTTGTTCTGGTTGTTGATGTTCTTGTTGTTCATGTTGTTGTTGATCTTGTTGTTCTTGTTGTTCTTGTTGTTCTTGATGTTCTTGTTGTTCTTGTTGTTCTAGTTGTTGTTGTTGTTGTTCTTGTTGGTGTTCTTGTTGTTCTTCTTGTTGTTCTTGTTGTTCTTGTTCTCCTTCTTGTTGTTCTTGTTGTTCTTGTTGATCTTGTTGTTCTTGTTGTTCTTGGTGTTCTTGTTGTTCTTGTTGTTCTAGTTGTTGTTGTTGTTGTTGTTCTTGTTGTTCTTGTTGTTCTTGTTGCTCTTGTTGCTCTTGTTGCTCTTGTTGCTCTTGTTGCTGATGTTGCTGTTGTTGTTCTGGTTGTTGATGTTCTTGTTGTTCATGTTGTTGTTGTTCTTATTGTTGTTGTTGTTGTTGTTGTTGTTGTTCTTGGTCTTGTTATTCTTGTTGTTCTTGATGTTCTTGTTGTTCTTGTTGTTCTTGTTGTTCTTGTTGTCCTTGTTGTTCTTGGTGTTCTTGTTGTTCTTGTTGTTCTAGTTGTTGTTGTTGTTGTTGTTGTTGTTGTTGTTCTCGTTGTTCTCGTTGTTCTCGTTGTTCTTGTTGTTCTTTTTGTTCTTGTTGTTCTTGTTGTCCTTGTTGCTGTTGTTGCTGTTGTTGTTCTTGTTGTTCATGTTGTTGTTGTTCTGGTTGATGTTGTTGTTCTTGTTCTTGTTTTTCTTGTTGTTCTTGTTGTTCTTGTTGTTCTTGTTGCTCTTGTTGCTCTTGTTCTTCTTGTTGTTCTTCTTGTTCTTGTTATTCTTTTTGTCCTTGTTGTTCTTGCTGTTGTTGTTCACGTTGTTCTTGTTGTTGTTGTTCTTGTTGTTGTTGTTGTTGTTCTTGTTCTTGCTGTTCATGTTGTTGTGGTTCTGGTAGATGTTGTTGTTCTGGTTCTTGTTGTTCTTGTTGCTCTTGTTGTTCTTGTTGTGCTTGTTGTTCTTGTTGTTCTTGTTGTTCTTGTTGTTCTTGTTGTTCTTGTTGTTCTTGTTATTGTTGTTGTTCTTGTTGTTGTTCGTGTTGTTGTTGTTGTTGTTCTTGTTGTTGTTCGTGATGTTCTTGTTGTTGCTCTTGTTTTTGTTGTTATTCTTGTTGTTGTTGTTCTTCCTGTTCTTGTTCTTGTTGTTCTTGTTGTTCTTGTTGTTCTTGTTGTTCTTGCTGTTCTTTCTGTTCATGTTGTTCTTGTTGTTCTTGTTGTTGTTGTTGTTGTCCTTGTTGTTCTTGTTGTTCTTGTTGTTCTTGTTGTTCTTGTTGTTCTTGTTGTTCTTGTTGTTCTTGTTGTTGTTGTTGTTGTTGTTCTTGTTGTTGTTGTTGTTCTTGGTCTTGTTGATCTTGTTGTTCTTGACGTTCTTGTTGTTCTTGTTGTTCTTGGTGTTCTTGTTGTTCTTGTTGTTCTTGTTGTTCTTGTTGTTCTTGTTGTTTTTGTTGATCTTGTTGTTCTTGTTGTTCTTGTTGTTCTTGTTGTTCTTCTTGCTGTTCTGGTTGTTCTTCTTGCTGTTCTGGTTGTTCTTGTTGTTCTCGTTGTTCTCGTTGTTCTCGTTGTTCTCGTTGTTCTCGTTGTTCTTGTTGTTCTTGTTGTTCTTGTTGTTCTTGTTGTTCTTGTTGTTCTTGTTGTTCTTGTTGTTCTTGTTGTTCTTGTTGTTCTTGTTGTTCTTGTTGTTCTTGTTGTTCTTGTTGTTCTTGTTGTTCTTGTTGTTCTTGTTGTTCTTGTTGTTCTTGTTGTTCTTGTTGTTCTTGTTGTTCTTGTTGTTCTTGTTGTTCTTGTTGTTCATGTTGTTCTTGTTGTTCATCTTGTTGTTGTTCTAGTGGTCCTTGTTGTTGTTGTTCTGGTTGTTCTTGTTGTTCTTGTTGTTCTTGTTGTTCTTGTTG
This sequence comes from Megalopta genalis, assembly GCF_051020955.1. Classification (NCBI taxonomy): domain Eukaryota; kingdom Metazoa; phylum Arthropoda; class Insecta; order Hymenoptera; family Halictidae; genus Megalopta; species Megalopta genalis. The sequence goes on from NW_027476100.1 coordinate 879,376, forward strand.
TTCTTGCTGTTCATGTTGTCTTGTTGTCCTTGTTGTTCTAGTTGTTCTTGCTGTTCTTGTTGTTCTTGTTGTTCTTGTTGTTGTTGTTCTAGTTGTTCTTGCTGTTCTTGTTGTTCTTGTTGTTCTTGTTGTTGTTGTTCTAGTTGTTCTTGTTGTTGTTGTTCTGGTTGTTCTTGTTGTTCTTGTTGTTCCGGTTGTTCATGTTGTTGTTCTTGCTGTTGTTGTTGTTCTTATTTTTGTTGTTTTTCTTGCTGTTCTTGTTCTTGTTGTTCTTGTTGTTCTTGTTGTTCTTGTTGTTCTTGTTGCTCTTGTTGCTCTTGTTGATCTTGTTGTTCTTGTTGTTCTTGTCGTTCTTGTTGCTCTTGTTGCTTTTGTTGCTCTTGTTGCTGTTGTTGTTCTTGTTGTTCTGGTTGTTGATGTTCTTGTTGTTCACGTTGTTGTTGATCTTGTTGTTCTTGTTGTTCTTGTTGTTCTTGGTGTTCTTGTTGTTCTTGTTGTTCTAGTTGTTGTTGTTGTTGTTCTTGTTGGTGTTCTTGTTGTTCTTCTTGTTGTTCTTGTTGTTCTTGTTCTCCTTCTTGTTGTTCTTGTTGTTCTTGTTGATCTTGTTGTTCTTGTTGTTCTTGGTGTTCTTGTTGCTCTTGTTGCTCTTGTTGCTGTTGTTACTGTTGTTGTTCTGGTTGTTGATGTTCTTGTTGTTTATGTTGTTGTTGTTCTTTTTGTTGTTGTTGTTGTTGTTGTTGTTCTTGGTCTTGTTGTTCTTGTTGTTCTTGATGATCTTGTTGTTCTTGTTGTTCTTGTTGTTCTTGTTGTCCTTGTTGTTCTTGTTGTTCTAGTTGTTGTTGTTGTTGTTGTTGTTGTTGTTCTTGTTGTTGTTCTCGTTGTTCTCGTTGTTCTCGTTGTTCTCGTTGTTCTTGTTGTTCTTTTTGTTCTTGTTGTTCTTGTTGTCCTTGTTGCTGTTGTTGCTGTTGTTGTTCTTGTTGTTCATGTTGTTGTTGTTCTGGTTGATGTTGTTGTTCTTGTTCTTGTTTTTCTTGTTGTTCTTGTTGTTCTTGTTGTTCTTGTTGCTCTTGTTGCTCTTGTTCTTCTTGTTGTTCTTCTTGTTCTTGTTATTCTTTTTGTCCTTGTTGTTCTTGCTGTTGTTGTTCACGTTGTTCTTGTTGTTGTTGTTCTTGTTGTTGTTGTTGTTGTTCTTGTTCTTGCTGTTCATGTTGTTGTGGTTCTGGTAGATGTTGTTGTTCTGGTTCTTGTTGTTCTTGTTGCTCTTGTTGTTCTTGTTGTGCTTGTTGTTCTTGTTGTTCTTGTTGTTCTTGTTGTTCTTGTTGTTGTTGTTGTTCTTGTTGTTGTTCGTGTTGTTCTTGTTGTTGTTCGTGTTGTTCTTGTTGTTGTTCTTGTTTGTGTTGTTCTTCTTGTTGTTGTTGTTCTTCCTGTTCTTGTTCTTGTTGTTCTTGTTGTTCTTGTTGTTCTTGTTGTTCTTGCTGTTCTTTCTGTTCATGTTGTTCTTGTTGTTCTTGTTGTTGTTGTTGTTGTTGTTGTCCTTGTTGTTCTTGTTGTTCATGTTGTTCTTGTTGTTCTTGTTGTTCTTTTTGTTCTTGTTGTTCTTGTTGTCCTTGTTGTTGTTGTTGCTGTTGTTGTTCTTGTTGTTCATGTTGTTGTTGTTCTGGTTGATGTTGTTGTTCTTGTTCTTGTTTTTCTTGTTGTTCTTGTTGTTCTTGTTGTTCTTGTTGCTCTTGTTGCTCTTGTTCTTCTTGTTGTTCTTCTTGTTCTTGTTATTCTTTTTGTCCTTGTTGTTCTTGCTGTTGTTGTTCACGTTGTTCTTGTTGTTGTTGTTCTTGTTGTTGTTGTTGTTGTTCTTGTTCTTGCTGTTCATGTTGTTGTGGTTCTGGTAGATGTTGTTGTTCTGGTTCTTGTTGTTCTTGATGCTCTTGTTGTTCTTGTTGTGCTTGTTGTTCTTGTTGTTCTTGTTGCTCTTGTTGTTCTTGTTGTTGTTGTTGTTCTTGTTGTTGTTCGTGTTGTTCTTGTTGTTGTTCTTGTTGTTGTTCGTGTTGTTCTTGTTGTTGTTCTTGTTTTTGTTGTTCTTCTTGTTGTTGTTGTTCTTCCTGTTCTTGTTCTTGTTGTTCTTGTTGTTCTTGTTGTTCTTGTTGTTCTTGTTGTTCTTGCTGTTCTTTCTGTTCATGTTGTTCTTGTTGTTCTTGTTGTTGTTGTTGTTATCCTCGTTGTTCTTGTTGTTCTTGTTGTTCTTGTTGTTCTTGTTGTTCTTGTTGTTCTTGTTGTTCTTGTTGTTCTTGTTGTTCTTGTTGTTCTTGTTGTTCTTGTTGTTCTTGTTGTTCTTGTTGTTGTTGTTGTTCTTGTTGTTGTTGTTGTTGTTCTTGGTCTTGTTGATCTTGTTGTTCTTGACGTTCTTGTTGTTCTTGTTGTTCTTGGTGTTCTTGTTGTTCTTGTTGTTCTTGTTGTTCTTGTTGTTCTTGTTGTTCTTGTTGTTTTTGTTGATCTTGTTGTTCTTGTTGTTCTTGTTGTTCTTGTTGTTCTTGTTGTTCTTGTTGTTCTTGTTGTTCTTGTTGTTCTTCTTGCTGTTCTGGTTGTTCTTCTTGCTGTTCTGGTTGTTCTTGTTGCAGTTCTGGTTGTTCTTGTTGTTCTCGTTGTTCTCGTTGTTCTCGTTGTTCTCGTTGTTCTCGTTGTTCTCGTTGTTCTCGTTGTTCTCGTTGTTCTCGTTGTTCTCGTTGTTCTTGTTGTTCTTGTTGTTCTTGTTGTTCTAGTTGTCCTTGTTGTTGTTGTTCTTGTTGTTCTTGCTGTTCATGTTGTCTTGTTGTCCTTGTTGTTCTAGTTGTTCTTGTTGTTCTTGTTGTTCTTGTTGTTCTTGTTGTTGTTGTTCTAGTTGTTCTTGTTGTTGTTGTTCTGGTTGTTCTTGTTGTTCCGGTTGTTCATGTTGTTGTTCTTGTTGTTGTTGTTGTTCTTATTTCTGTTGTTGTTTTTGTTGTTTTTCTTGCTGTTCTTGTTCTTGTTGTTCTTGTTGTTCTTGTTGTTCTTGTTGCTCTTGTTGCTCTTGTTGCTCTTGTTGCTCTTGTTGATCTTGTCGTTCTTGTTGCTCTTGTTGCTTTTGTTGCTCTTGTTGCTGTTGTTGTTCTTGTTGTTCTGGTTGTTGATGTTCTTGTTGTTCATGTTGTTGTTGATCTTGTTGTTCTTGTTGTTCTTGTTGTTCTTGGTGTTCTTGTTGTTCTTGTTGTTCTAGTTGTTGTTGTTGTTGTTCTTGTTGTTGTTGTTGTTGTTCTTGTTCTTGCTGTTCATGTTGTTGTGGTTCTGGTAGATGTGGTTGTTCTTGTTCTTGTTGTTCTTGTTGCTCTTGTTGTCCTTGTTGCTGTTGTTGCTGTTGTTGTTCTTGTTGTTCATGTTGTTGTTGTTCTGGTTGATGTTGTTGTTCTCGCTCTTGTTGCTCTTGTTGTTCTTGTTGTTCTTGTTGTTCTTGTTGCTCTTGTTGCTCTTGTTCTTCTTGTTGTTCTTCTTGTTCTTGTTATTCTTTCTGTCCTTGTTGTTCTTGCTGTTGTTGTTCACGTTGCTCTTGTTGTTGTTGTTCTTGTTGTTGTTGTTGTTCTTGTTCTTGCTGTTCATGTTGTTGTGGTTCTGGTAGATGTTGTTGTTCTTGTTCTTGTTGTTCTTGTTGTTCTTGTTATTATTGTTGTTCTCGTTGTTCTCGTTGTTCTCGTTGTTCTCGTTGTTCTCGTTGTTCTCGTTGTTCTTGTTGTTCTTGTTGTTCTTGTTGTTCTTGTTGTTCTTGTTGTTCTTGTTGTTCTTGTTGTTCTTGTTGTTCTTGTTGTTATTGTTGCTCTTGTTGCTCTTGTTGTTCTTGTTGTTCTTGTTGTTCTTGTTGTTCTTGTTGTTCTTGTTGTTCTTGTTGTTCTTGTTGTTCTTGTTGTTCATGTTGTTCTTGTTGTTCTTCTTGTTGTTGTTCTAGTTGTCCTTGTTGTTGTTGTTCTGGTTGTTCTTGTTGTTCTTGTTGTTCTTGTTGTTCCGGTTGTTCTTGTTGTTCTTGTTGTTCTTGCTGTTCATGTTGTCTTGTTGTCCTTGTTGTTCTAGTTGTTCTTGTTGTTCTTGTTGTTCTTGTTGTTGTTGTTCTAGTTGTTCTTGTTGTTGTTGTTCTGGTTGTTCTTGTTGTTCTTGTTGTTCCGGTTGTTCATGTTGTTGTTCTTGTTGTTGTTGTTGTTCTTATTTTTGTTGTTGTTTTTGTTGTTTTTCTTGCTGTTCTTGTTCTTGTTGTTCTTGTTGTTCTTGCTGGTCATGTTGTTTTTGTTGCTCTTGTTGTTGTTGTTGTTGTTGTTGTCCTTGTTGTTCTTGTTGTTCTTGTTGTTCTTGTTGTTCTTGTTGTTCTTGTTGTTCTTGTTGTTCTTGTTGTTCTTGTTGTTCTTGTTGTTCTTGTTGTCCTTGTTGTTCTTGTTGTTCTTGTTGTTCTTGTTGTTCTTCTTGTTGTTGTTCTAGTTGTCCTTGTTGTTGTTGTTGTCCTTGTTGTTCTTGTTGTTGTCGTCCTTGTTGTTCTTGTTGTGCTTATTGTTCTTGTAGCTCTTGTTGTTCTTGTTGCTCTTGTTGTTCTTGTTGTTGTTCTTGTTGTTCTTGTTTTTGTTGTTCTTGTTGTTGTTGTTCTTGTCGTTGTGGTTCTTGTTGTTCCTGTTGTTGTTGTTGTTCTTGTTGTTCTTGTTGTTGTTGTTCATGTGGTTCTTGTTGTTGTTGCTCTTGCTGTTCTCGTTCTTGTTGTTCTTGTTGTTCTTTCTGTTCTTGTTGTTCTTGTTGTTGTTGTTGTTCTTGCTGTTCTTGTTGTAGTTGTTGTTTTTGTTGTTCTTGTTGTTGTTGTTGATCCTGTTGTTGTTCTTGTTGTTGTTGTTGTTCTTGCTGTTCTTGTTGTAGTTGTAGTTGTTGTCCTTGTTATTGTTGTAGTTCTTGTTTGTCTTTGTTGTTCTTGTTGTTCTTGTTGTTCTTGTTGTTCTTGTTGTTCTTGTTGTTCTTGTTGATCTTGTTGTTCTTGATGCTCTTGTTGCTCTTGTTGTTCTTGTTGCTCTTGTTGTTCTTGTTGTTCTTGTTGTTCTTGTTGTTCTTGTTGTTCTTGTTGTTCTTGTTGTTCTTGTTGTTCTTGTTGTTCTTGTTGTTCTTGTTGTTCTTGTTGTTCTTGTTGTTCTTGTTGTTCTTGTTGTTCTTGTTGTTCTTGTTGTTCTTGTTGTTCTTGTTGTTCTTGTTGATCTTGTTGTTCTTGTTGTTCTTGTTGTTAATGTTGTTCTTGTTGTTCTTCTTGTTGTTGTTCTAGTTGTCCTTGTTGTTGTTGTTCTGGTTGTTCTTGTTGTTCTTGTTGTTCTTGTTGTTCTTGTTGTTCCTGTTGTTCTCGTTGTTCTTGTTCTTGTTGTTCTTGCTGTTCATGTTGTCTTGTTGTCCTTGTTGTTCTAGTTGTTCTTGTTGTTCTTGTTGTTGTTGTGCTAGTTGTTCTTGTTGTTGTTGTTCTGGTTGTTCTTGTTGTTCTTGTTGTTCCGGTTGTTCATGTTGTTGTTCTTGTTGTTGTTGTTGTTCTTATTTTTGTTGTCGTTGTTGTTGTTTTTCTTGCTGTTCTTGTTCTTGTTGTTCTTGTTGTTCTTGCTGGTCATGTTGTTCTTGTTGTTCTTGTTGTTGTTGTTGTTGTTGTTGTTGTTGTTGTTGTCCTTGTTGTCCTTGTTGTTCTTGTTGTTCTTGTTGTTCTTGTTGTTCTTGTTGGTCTTGTTGTTATTGTTGCTCTTGTTGTTCTTGTTGTTCTTGTTGTTCTTGTTGTTCTTGTTGTTCTTGTTGTTCTTGTTGTTCTTGTTGTTCTTGTTGTTCTTGTTGTTCTTGTTGTTCTTGTTGTTCTTGTTGTTCTTGTTGTTCTTGTTGTTCTTGTTGTTATTGTTGTTCTTGTTGTTCTTGTTGTTCTTGTTGTTCTTGTTGTTCTTGTTCTTCTTGTTCTTCTTATTGTTCATGTTGCTGTTGTTCTTGTTGATCTTGTTGTACTTGTTCTTGTTGTTCTCGTTGTTCTTATTGTTCTTGTTGTTCTTGTTGCTCTTGTTGCTCTCGTCGTTGTTGTTCCCGTTGTTCTTGTTCCTGTTGTTCTTGTTGTTGTTGTTCCCGTTGTTCTTGTTCTTGTTGTTTTTGTTGCTCTTGTTGTCGTTGTTGTCGTTGTTGTTGTTGTTCTTGTTGTTCTTGTTGTTCTTGTTGATCCTGTTGTTCTTGTTGTTCTTGTTGTTCTCGTTGTTCTCGTTGTTCTCGTTGTTCTCGTTGTTCTCGTTGTTCTCGTTGTTCTCGTTGTTCTCGTTGTTCTCGTTGTTCTCGTTGTTCTCGTTGTTCTCGTTGTTCTCGTTGTTCTCGTTGTTCTCGTTGTTCTCGTTGTTCTCGTTGTTCTCGTTGTTCTCGTTGTTCTCGTTGTTCTCGTTGTTCTTGTTGTTCTTGTTGTTCTTGTTGTTCTTGTTGTTCTTGTTGTTCTTGTTGTTCTTGTTGTTCTTGTTGTTCTTGTTGTTCTTGTTGTTCTTGTTGTTCTTGTTGTTCTTGTTGTTCTTGTTGTTCTTGATGTTCTTGTTGTTCTTGTTGTTCTTGTTGTTCTTGTTGTTCTTGTTGTTCTTGTTGTTCTTGTTGTTCTTGTTGTTCTTGTTGTTCTTGTTGTTCTTGTTGTTCTTGTTGTTCTTGTTGTTCTTGTTGTTCTTCTTGTTGTTGTTCTAGTTGTCCTTGTTGTTGTTGTTCTCGTTGTTCTTGTTGTTCTTGTTCTTGTTGTTCTTGCTGTTCATGTTGTCTTGTTGTCCTTGTTGTTCTAGTTGTTCTTGTTGTTCTTGTTGTTGTTGTGGTAGTTGTTCTTGTTGTTGTTGTTCTGGTTGTTCTTGTTGTTCTTGTTGTTCCGGTTGTTCATGTTGTTGTTCTTGTTGTTGTTGTTGTTCTTATTTTTGTTGTCGTTGTTGTTGTTTTTCTTGCTGTTCTTGTTCTTGTTGTTCTTGTTGTTCTTGCTGGTTATGTTGTTCTTGTTGTTCTTGTTGTTGTTGTTGTTGTTGTTGTTGTCCTTGTTGTCCTTGTTGTTCTTGTTGTTCTTGTTGTTCTTGTTGATCTTGTTGTTGTTGTTGCTCTTGTTGCTCTTGTTGTTCTTGTTGCTCTTGTTGTTCTTGTTGTTGTTCTTGTTGTTCTTGTTTTTGTTGTGCTTGATGTTGTTGTTCTTGTCGTTGTGGTTCTTGTTGTTCCTGTTGTTGTTGTTGTTCTTGTTGTTCTTGTTGTTGTTGTTGTTCATGTGGTTCTTGTTGTTGTTGCTCTTGCTATTCTTGTTGTTCTTGTTGTTCTTGTTGTTCTTGTTGCTCTTGTTGTTCTTGTTGTTCTTGTTGTTCTTGTTGTTCTTGTTGTTCTTGTTGTTCTTGTTGTTCTTGTTGTTCTTGTTGTTCTTGTTGTTCTTGTTGTTCTTGTTGTTCTTGTTGTTCTTGTTGTTCTTGTTGTTCTTGTTGTTCTTGTTGTTCTTGTTGTTCTTGTTGTTCTTGTTGTTCTTGTTGTTCATGTTGTTCTTGTTGTTCTTCTTGTTGTTGTTCTAGTGGTCCTTGTTGTTGTTGTTCTGGTTGTTCTTGTTGTTCTTGTTGTTCTTGTTGTTCTTGTTGTTCTTGCTGTTCATGTTGTTCTAGTTGTTCTTGCTGTTCTTGTTGTTCTTGCTGTTCTTGTTGTTGTTGTTGTAGTTGTTCTTGTTGTTGTTGTTCTGGTTGTTCTTGTTGTTCTTGTTGTTCCGGTTGATCATGTTGTTGTTCTTGTTGTTGTTGTTGTTCTTATTTTTGTTGTTGTTTTTGTTGTATTTCTTGCTGTTCTTGTTCTTGTTGTTCTTGTTGTTCTTGTTGTTCTTGTTGTTCTTGTTGTTCTTGTTGCTCTTGTTGCTCTTGTTGATCTTGTTGCTCTTGTTGCTCTTGTCGTTCTTGTTGCTCTTGTTGCTTTTGTTGCTCTTGTTGCTGTTGTTGTTCTTGTTGTTCTGGTTGTTGATGTTCTTGTTGTTCATGTTGTTGTTGATCTTGTTGTTCTTGTTGTTCTTGTTGTTCTTGATGTTCTTGTTGTTCTTGTTGTTCTAGTTGTTGTTGTTGTTGTTCTTGTTGGTGTTCTTGTTGTTCTTCTTGTTGTTCTTGTTGTTCTTGTTCTCCTTCTTGTTGTTCTTGTTGTTCTTGTTGATCTTGTTGTTCTTGTTGTTCTTGGTGTTCTTGTTGTTCTTGTTGTTCTAGTTGTTGTTGTTGTTGTTGTTCTTGTTGTTCTTGTTGTTCTTGTTGCTCTTGTTGCTCTTGTTGCTCTTGTTGCTCTTGTTGCTGATGTTGCTGTTGTTGTTCTGGTTGTTGATGTTCTTGTTGTTTATGTTGTTGTTGTTCTTATTGTTGTTGTTGTTGTTGTTGTTGTTCTTGGTCTTGTTATTCTTGTTGTTCTTGATGTTCTTGTTGTTCTTGTTGTTCTTGTTGTTCTTGTTGTCCTTGTTGTTCTTGGTGTTCTTGTTGTTCTTGTTGTTCTAGTTGTTGTTGTTGTTGTTGTTGTTGTTGTTGTTGTTGTTCTCGTTGTTCTCGTTGTTCTCGTTGTTCTTGTTGTTCTTTTTGTTCTTGTTGTTCTTGTTGTCCTTGTTGCTGTTGTTGCTGTTGTTGTTCTTGTTGTTCATGTTGTTGTTGTTCTGGTTGATGTTGTTGTTCTTGTTCTTGTTTTTCTTGTTGTTCTTGTTGTTCTTGTTGTTCTTGTTGCTCTTGTTGCTCTTGTTCTTCTTGTTGTTCTTCTTGTTCTTGTTATTCTTTTTGTCCTTGTTGTTCTTGCTGTTGTTGTTCACGTTGTTCTTGTTGTTGTTGTTCTTGTTGTTGTTGTTGTTGTTCTTGTTCTTGCTGTTCATGTTGTTGTGGTTCTGGTAGATGTTGTTGTTCTGGTTCTTGTTGTTCTTGTTGCTCTTGTTGTTCTTGTTGTGCTTGTTGTTCTTGTTGTTCTTGTTGTTCTTGTTGTTCTTGTTGTTCTTGTTGTTCTTGTTATTGTTGTTGTTCTTGTTGTTGTTCGTGTTGTTGTTGTTGTTGTTCTTGTTGTTGTTCGTGTTGTTCTTGTTGTTGCTCTTGTTTTTGTTGTTATTCTTGTTGTTGTTGTTCTTCCTGTTCTTGTTCTTGTTGTTCTTGTTGTTCTTGTTGTTCTTGTTGTTCTTGCTGTTCTTTCTGTTCATGTTGTTCTTGTTGTTCTTGTTGTTGTTGTTGTTGTCCTTGTTGTTCTTGTTGTTCTTGTTGTTCTTGTTGTTCTTGTTGTTCTTGTTGTTGTTGTTGTTGTTGTTGTTCTTGTTGTTGTTGTTGTTCTTGGTCTTGTTGATCTTGTTGTTCTTGACGTTCTTGTTGTTCTTGTTGTTCTTGGTGTTCTTGTTGTTCTTGTTGTTCTTGTTGTTCTTGTTGTTCTTGTTCTTCTTGTTGTTTTTGTTGATCTTGTTGTTCTTGTTGTTCTTGTTGTTCTTGTTGTTCTTGTTGTTCTTGTTGTTCTTCTTGCTGTTCTGGTTGTTCTTCTTGCTGTTCTGGTTGTTCTTGTTGCTGTTCTGGTTGTTCTTGTTGTTCTCGTTGTTCTCGTTGTTCTCGTTGTTCTCGTTGTTCTCGTTGTTCTCGTTGTTCTCGTTGTTCTCGTTGTTCTCGTTGTTCTCGTTGTTCTCGTTGTTCTCGTTGTTCTTGTTGTTCTTGTTGTTCTTGTTGTTCTAGTTGTCCTTGTTGTTGTTGTTCTTGTTGTTCTTGCTGTTCATGTTGTCTTGTTGTCCTTGTTGTTCTAGTTGTTCTTGTTGTTCTTGTTGTTCTTCTTGTTCTTGTTGTTGTTGTTCTAGTTGTTCTTGTTGTTGTTGTGGTTGTTCTTGTTGTTCCGGTTGTTCATGTTGTTGTTCTTGTTGTTGTTGTTGTTCTTATTTTTGTTGTTGTTTTTGTTGTTTTTCTTGCTGTTCTTGTTCTTGTTGTTCTTGTTGTTCTTGTTGTTCTTGTTGTTCTTGTTGCTCTTGTTGCTCTTGTTGATCTTGTTGTTCTTGTTGTTCTTGTCGTTCTTGTTGCTCTTGTTGCATTTGTTGCTCTTGTTGCTGTTGTTGTTCTTGTTGTTCTGGTTGTTGATGTTCTTGTTGTTCATGTTGTTGTTGATCTTGTTGTTCTTGTTGTTCTAGTTGTCCTTGTTGTTGTTGTTGTCCTTGTTGTTCTTGTTGTTGTTGTCCTTGTTGTTCTTGTTGTGCTTGTTGTTCTTGTTGCTCTTGTTGTTCTTGTTGCTCTTGTTGTTCTTGTTGTTGTTCTTGTTGTTCTTGTTTTTGTTGTTCTTGTTGTTGTTGTTCTTGTCGTTGTGGTTCTTGTTGTTCCTGTTGTTGTTGTTGTTCTTGTTGTTCTTGTTGTTGTTGTTCATGTGGTTCTTGTTGTCGTTGCTCTTGCTGTTCTCGTTCTTGTTGTCCTTGTTGTTCTTTCTGTTCTTGTTGTTCTTGTTGTTGTTGTTGTTCTTGCTGTTCTTGTTGTAGTTGTTGTTTTTGTTGTTCTTGTTGTTGTTGTTGATCCTGTTGTTGTTCTTGTTGTTGTTGTTGTTCTTGCTGTTCTTGTTGTAGTTGTAGTTGTTGTCCTTGTTATTGTTGTAGTTCTTGTTGTTCTTGTTGTTCTTGTTGTTCTTGTTGTTCTTGTTGTTCTTGTTGTTCTTGTTGATCTTGTTGTTCTCGTTGTTCTCGTTGTTCTCGTTGTTCTCGTTGTTCTCGTTGTTCTCGTTGTTCTCGTTGTTCTCGTTGTTCTCGTTGTTCTCGTTGTTCTCGTTGTTCTCGTTGTTCTTGTTGTTCTTGTTGTTCTTGTTGTTCTTGTTGTTCTTGTTGTTCTTGTTGTTCTTGTTGTTCTTGTTGTTCTTGTTGTTCTTGTTGTTCTTGTTGTTCTTGTTGTTCTTGTTGTTCTTCTTGTTGTTGTTCTAGTTGTCCTTGTTGTTGTTGTTGTCCTTGTTGTTCTTGTTGTTGTCGTCCTTGTTGTTCTTGTTGTGCTTATTGTTCTTGTTGCTCTTGTTGTTCTTGTTGCTCTTGTTGTTCTTGTTGTTGTTCTTGATGTTCTTGTTTTTGTTGTTCTTGTTGTTGTTGTTCTTGTCGTTGTGGTTCTTGTTGTTCCTGTTGTTGTTGTTGTTCTTGTTGTTCTTGTTGTTGTTGTTCATGTGGTTCTTGTTGTTGTTGCTCTTGCTGTTCTCGTTCTTGTTGTTCTTGTTGTTCTTTCTGTTCTTGTTGTTCTTGTTGTTGTTGTTGTTCTTGCTGTTCTTGTTGTAGTTGTTGTTTTTGTTGTTCTTGTTGTTGTTGTTGATCCTGTTGTTGTTCTTGTTGTTGTTGTTGTTGTTCTTGCTGTTCTTGTTGTAGTTGTAGTTGTTGTCCTTGTTATTGTTGTAGTTCTTGTTTGTCTTTGTTGTTCTTGTTGTTCTTGTTGTTCTTGTTGTTCTTGTTGTTCTTGTTGTTCTTGTTGATCTTGTTGTTCTTGATGCTCTTGTTGCTCTTGTTGTTCTTGTTGCTCTTGTTGTTCTTGTTGTTCTTGTTGTTCTTGTTGTTCTTGTTGTTCTTGTTGTTCTTGTTGTTCTTGTTGTTCTTGTTGTTCTTGTTGTTCTTGTTGTTCTTGTTGTTCTTGTTGTTCTTGTTGTTCTTGTTGTTCTTGTTGTTCTTGTTGTTCTTGTTGTTGTTGTTGTTGTTGTTGTTGTTGTTGTTGTTGTTGTCCTTGTTGTCCTTGTTGTTCTTGTTGTTCTTGTTGTTCTTGTTGTTCTTGTTGGTCTTGTTGTTCTTGTTGCTCTTGTTGTTCTTGTTGTTCTTGTTGTTCTTGTTGTTCTTGTTGTTCTTGTTGTTCTTGTTGTTCTTGTTGTTCTTGTTGTTCTTGTTGTTCTTGTTGTTCTTGTTGTTCTTGTTGTTCTTGTTGTTCTTGTTGTTCTTGTTGTTCTTGTTGTTATTGTTGTTCTTGTTGTTCTTGTTGTTCTTGTTGTTCTTGTTGTTCTTGTTCTTCTTGTTCTTCTTATTGTTCATGTTGCTGTTGTTCTTGTTGATCTTGTTGTACTTGTTCTTGTTGTTCTCGTTGTTCTTATTGTTCTTGTTGTTCTTGTTGCTCTTGTTGCTCTCGTCGTTGTTGTTCCCGTTGTTCTTGTTCCTGTTGTTCTTGTTGTTGTTGTTCCCGTTGTTCTTGTTCTTGTTGTTTTTGTTGCTCTTGTTGTCGTTGTTGTCGTTGTTGTTGTTGTTCTTGTTGTTCTTGTTGTTCTTGTTGATCCTGTTGTTCTTGTTGTTCTTGTTGTTCTCGTTGTTCTCGTTGTTCTCGTTGTTCTCGTTGTTCTCGTTGTTCTCGTTGTTCTCGTTGTTCTCGTTGTTCTCGTTGTTCTCGTTGTTCTCGTTGTTCTCGTTGTTCTCGTTGTTCTCGTTGTTCTCGTTGTTCTCGTTGTTCTCGTTGTTCTTGTTGTTCTCGTTGTTCTTGTTGTTCTTGTTGTTCTTGTTGTTCTTGTTGTTCTTGTTGTTCTTGTTGTTCTTGTTGTTCTTGTTGTTCTTGTTGTTCTTGTTGTTCTTGTTGTTCTTGTTGTTCTTGTTGTTCTTGTTGTTCTTGTTGTTCTTGTTGTTCTTGTTGTTCTTGTTGTTCTTGTTGTTCTTGTTGTTCTTGTTGTTCTTGTTGTTCTTGTTGTTCTTGTTGTTCTTGTTGTTCTTGTTGTTCTTGTTGTTCTTGTTGTTCTTGTTGTTCTTGTTGTTCTTGTTGTTCTTGTTGTTCTTGTTGTTCTTGTTGTTCTTCTTGTTGTTGTTCTAGTTGTCCTTGTTGTTGTTGTTCTGGTTGTTCTTGTTGTTCTTGTTCTTGTTGTTCTTGCTGTTCATGTTGTCTTGTTGTCCTTGTTGTTCTAGTTGTTCTTGTTGTTCTTGTTGTTGTTGTGGTAGTTGTTCTTGTTGTTGTTGTTCTGGTTGTTCTTGTTGTTCTTGTTGTTCCGGTTGTTCATGTTGTTGTTCTTGTTGTTGTTGTTGTTCTTATTTTTGTTGTCGTTGTTGTTGTTTTTCTTGCTGTTCTTGTTCTTGTTGTTCTTGTTGTTCTTGCTGGTCATGTTGTTCTTGTTGTTCTTGTTGTTGTTGTTGTTGTTGTTGTTGTCCTTGTTGTCCTTGTTGTTCTTGTTGTTCTTGTTGTTCTTGTTGATCTTGTTGTTGTTGTTGCTCTTGTTGCTCTTGTTGTTCTTGTTGCTCTTGTTGTTCTTGTTGTTGTTCTTGTTGTTCTTGTTTTTGTTGTGCTTGATGTTGTTGTTCTTGTCGTTGTGGTTCTTGTTGTTCCTGTTGTTGTTGTTGTTCTTGTTGTTCTTGTTGTTGTTGTTGTTCATGTGGTTCTTGTTGTTGTTGCTCTTGCTGTTCTTGTTGTTCTTGTTGTTCTTGTTGTTCTTGTTGCTCTTGTTGTTCTTGTTGTTCTTGTTGTTCTTGTTGTTCTTGTTGTTCTTGTTGTTCTTGTTGTTCTTGTTGTTCTTGTTGTTGTTGTTGTTGTTGTTGTTGTTGTTGTCCTTGTTGTCCTTGTTGTTCTTGTTGTTCTTGTTGTTCTTGTTGTTCTTGTTGGTCTTGTTGTTCTTGTTGCTCTTGTTGTTCTTGTTGTTCTTGTTGTTCTTGTTGTTCTTGTTGTTCTTGTTGTTCTTGTTGTTCTTGTTGTTCTTGTTGTTCTTGTTGTTCTTGTTGTTGTTGTTGTTCTTGTTGTTCTTGTTGTTCTTGTTGTTCTTGTTGTTCTTGTTGTTCTTGTTGTTATTGTTGTTCTTGTTGTTCTTGTTGTTCTTGTTGTTCTTGTTGTTCTTGTTCTTCTTGTTCTTCTTATTGTTCATGTTGCTGTTGTTCTTGTTGATCTTGTTGTACTTGTTCTTGTTGTTCTCGTTGTTCTTATTGTTCTTGTTGTTCTTGTTGCTCTTGTTGCTCTCGTCGTTGTTGTTCCCGTTGTTCTTGTTCCTGTTGTTCTTGTTGTTGTTGTTCCCGTTGTTCTTGTTCTTGTTGTTTTTGTTGCTCTTGTTGTCGTTGTTGTCGTTGTTGTTGTTGTTCTTGTTGTTCTTGTTGTTCTTGTTGATCCTGTTGTTCTTGTTGTTCTTGTTGTTCTCGTTGTTCTCGTTGTTCTCGTTGTTCTCGTTGTTCTCGTTGTTCTCGTTGTTCTCGTTGTTCTCGTTGTTCTCGTTGTTCTCGTTGTTCTCGTTGTTCTCGTTGTTCTCGTTGTTCTCGTTGTTCTCGTTGTTCTCGTTGTTCTCGTTGTTCTCGTTGTTCTTGTTGTTCTTGTTGTTCTTGTTGTTCTTGTTGTTCTTGTTGTTCTTGTTGTTCTTGTTGTTCTTGTTGTTCTTGTTGTTCTTGTTGTTCTTGTTGTTCTTGTTGTTCTTGTTGTTCTTGTTGTTCTTGTTGTTCTTGTTGTTCTTGTTGTTCTTGTTGTTCTTGTTGTTCTTGTTGTTCTTGTTGTTCTTGTTGTTCTTGTTGTTCTTGTTGTTCTTGTTGTTCTTGTTGTTCTTGTTGTTCTTGTTGTTCTTCTTGTTGTTGTTCTAGTTGTCCTTGTTGTTGTTGTTCTGGTTGTTCTTGTTGTTCTTGTTCTTGTTGTTCTTGCTGTTCATGTTGTCTTGTTGTCCTTGTTGTTCTAGTTGTTCTTGTTGTTCTTGTTGTTGTTGTGGTAGTTGTTCTTGTTGTTGTTGTTCTGGTTGTTCTTGTTGTTCTTGTTGTTCCGGTTGTTCATGTTGTTGTTCTTGTTGTTGTTGTTGTTCTTATTTTTGTTGTCGTTGTTGTTGTTTTTCTTGCTGTTCTTGTTCTTGTTGTTCTTGTTGTTCTTGCTGGTCATGTTGTTCTTGTTGTTCTTGTTGTTGTTGTTGTTGTTGTTGTCCTTGTTGTCCTTGTTGTTCTTGTTGTTCTTGTTGTTCTTGTTGATCTTGTTGTTGTTGTTGCTCTTGTTGCTCTTGTTGTTCTTGTTGCTCTTGTTGTTCTTGTTGTTGTTCTTGTTGTTCTTGTTTTTGTTGTGCTTGATGTTGTTGTTCTTGTCGTTGTGGTTCTTGTTGTTCCTGTTGTTGTTGTTGTTCTTGTTGTTCTTGTTGTTGTTGTTGTTCATGTGGTTCTTGTTGTTGTTGCTCTTGCTGTTCTTGTTGTTCTTGTTGCTCTTGTTGTTCTTGTTGTTCTTGTTGTTCTTGTTGTTCTTGTTGTTCTTGTTGTTCTTGTTGTTCTTGTTGTTCTTGTTGTTCTTGTTGTTCTTGTTGTTCTTGTTGTTCTTGTTGTTCTTGTTGTTCTTGTTGTTCTTGTTGTTCTTGTTGTTCTTGTTGTTCTTGTTGTTCTTGTTGTTCTTGTTGTTCATGTTGTTCTTGTTGTTCTTCTTGTTGTTGTTCTAGTGGTCCTTGTTGTTGTTGTTCTGGTTGTTCTTGTTGTTCTTGTTGTTCTTGTTGTTCTTGTTGTTCTTGCTGTTCATGTTGTTCTAGTTGTTCTTGCTGTTCTTGTTGTTCTTGCTGTTCTTGTTGTTGTTGTTCTAGTTGTTCTTGTTGTTGTTGTTCTGGTTGTTCTTGTTGTTCTTGTTCTTGTTGTTCTTGCTGTTCATGTTGTCTTGTTGTCCTTGTTGTTCTAGTTGTTCTTGTTGTTCTTGTTGTTGTTGTGGTAGTTGTTCTTGTTGTTGTTGTTCTGGTTGTTCTTGTTGTTCTTGTTGTTCCGGTTGTTCATGTTGTTGTTCTTGTTGTTGTTGTTGTTCTTATTTTTGTTGTCGTTGTTGTTGTTTTTCTTGCTGTTCTTGTTCTTGTTGTTCTTGTTGTTCTTGCTGGTCATGTTGTTCTTGTTGTTCTTGTTGTTGTTGTTGTTGTTGTTGTCCTTGTTGTTCTTGTTGATCTTGTTGTTCTTGTTGTTCTTGGTGTTCTTGTTGTTCTTGTTGTTCTAGTTGTTGTTGTTGTTGTTGTTCTTGTTGTTCTTGTTGTTCTTGTTGCTCTTGTTGCTCTTGTTGCTCTTGTTGCTCTTGTTGCTGATATTGCTGTTGTTGTTCTGGTTGTTGATGTTCTTGTTGTTTATGTTGTTGTTGTTCTTATTGTTGTTGTTGTTGTTGTTGTTGTTCTTGGTCTTGTTATTCTTGTTGTTCTTGATGTTCTTGTTGTTCTTGTTGTTCTTGTTGTTCTTGTTGTCCTTGTTGTTCTTGGTGTTCTTGTTGTTCTTGTTGTTCTAGTTGTTGTTGTTGTTGTTGTTGTTGTTGTTGTTCTCGTTGTTCTCGTTGTTCTCGTTGTTCTCGTTGTTCTTGTTGTTCTTTTTGTTCTTGTTGTTCTTGTTGTCCTTGTTGCTGTTGTTGCTGTTGTTGTTCTTGTTGTTCATGTTGTTGTTGTTCTGGTTGATGTTGTTGTTCTTGTTCTTGTTTTTCTTGTTGTTCTTGTTGTTCTTGTTGTTCTTGTTGCTCTTGTTGCTCTTGTTCTTCTTGTTGTTCTTCTTGTTCTTGTTATTCTTTTTGTCCTTGTTGTTCTTGCTGTTGTTGTTCACGTTGTTCTTGTTGTTGTTGTTCTTGTTGTTGTTGTTGTTGTTCTTGTTCTTGCTGTTCATGTTGTTGTGGTTCTGGTAGATGTTGTTGTTCTGGTTCTTGTTGTTCTTGTTGCTCTTGTTGTTCTTGTTGTGCTTGTTGTTCTTGTTGTTCTTGTTGTTCTTGTTGTTCTTGTTGTTCTTGTTGTTCTTGTTATTGTTGTTGTTCTTGTTGTTGTTCGTGTTGTTGTTGTTGTTGTTCTTGTTGTTGTTCGTGTTGTTCTTGTTGTTGCTCTTGTTTTTGTTGTTATTCTTGTTGTTGTTGTTCTTCCTGTTCTTGTTCTTGTTGTTCTTGTTGTTCTTGTTGTTCTTGTTGTTCTTGCTGTTCTTTCTGTTCATGTTGTTCTTGTTGTTCTTGTTGTTGTTGTTGTTGTCCTTGTTGTTCTTGTTGTTCTTGTTGTTCTTGTTGTTCTTGTTGTTCTTGTTGTTGTTGTTGTTGTTGTTGTTCTTGTTGTTGTTGTTGTTCTTGGTCTTGTTGATCTTGTTGTTCTTGACGTTCTTGTTGTTCTTGTTGTTCTTGGTGTTCTTGTTGTTCTTGTTGTTCTTGTTGTTCTTGTTGTTCTTGTTCTTCTTGTTGTTTTTGTTGATCTTGTTGTTCTTGTTGTTCTTGTTGTTCTTGTTGTTCTTGTTGTTCTTGTTGTTCTTCTTGCTGTTCTGGTTGTTCTTCTTGCTGTTCTGGTTGTTCTTGTTGCTGTTCTGGTTGTTCTTGTTGTTCTCGTTGTTCTCGTTGTTCTCGTTGTTCTCGTTGTTCTCGTTGTTCTCGTTGTTCTCGTTGTTCTCGTTGTTCTCGTTGTTCTCGTTGTTCTCGTTGTTCTCGTTGTTCTTGTTGTTCTTGTTGTTCTTGTTGTTCTAGTTGTCCTTGTTGTTGTTGTTCTTGTTGTTCTTGCTGTTCATGTTGTCTTGTTGTCCTTGTTGTTCTAGTTGTTCTTGTTGTTCTTGTTGTTCTTCTTGTTCTTGTTGTTGTTGTTCTAGTTGTTCTTGTTGTTGTTGTGGTTGTTCTTGTTGTTCCGGTTGTTCATGTTGTTGTTCTTGTTGTTGTTGTTGTTCTTATTTTTGTTGTTGTTTTTGTTGTTTTTCTTGCTGTTCTTGTTCTTGTTGTTCTTGTTGTTCTTGTTGTTCTTGTTGTTCTTGTTGCTCTTGTTGCTCTTGTTGATCTTGTTGTTCTTGTTGTTCTTGTCGTTCTTGTTGCTCTTGTTGCATTTGTTGCTCTTGTTGCTGTTGTTGTTCTTGTTGTTCTGGTTGTTGATGTTCTTGTTGTTCATGTTGTTGTTGATCTTGTTGTTCTTGTTGTTCTAGTTGTCCTTGTTGTTGTTGTTGTCCTTGTTGTTCTTGTTGTTGTTGTCCTTGTTGTTCTTGTTGTGCTTGTTGTTCTTGTTGCTCTTGTTGTTCTTGTTGCTCTTGTTGTTCTTGTTGTTGTTCTTGTTGTTCTTGTTTTTGTTGTTCTTGTTGTTGTTGTTCTTGTCGTTGTGGTTCTTGTTGTTCCTGTTGTTGTTGTTGTTCTTGTTGTTCTTGTTGTTGTTGTTCATGTGGTTCTTGTTGTCGTTGCTCTTGCTGTTCTCGTTCTTGTTGTCCTTGTTGTTCTTTCTGTTCTTGTTGTTCTTGTTGTTGTTGTTGTTCTTGCTGTTCTTGTTGTAGTTGTTGTTTTTGTTGTTCTTGTTGTTGTTGTTGATCCTGTTGTTGTTCTTGTTGTTGTTGTTGTTCTTGCTGTTCTTGTTGTAGTTGTAGTTGTTGTCCTTGTTATTGTTGTAGTTCTTGTTGTTCTTGTTGTTCTTGTTGTTCTTGTTGTTCTTGTTGTTCTTGTTGTTCTTGTTGATCTTGTTGTTCTCGTTGTTCTCGTTGTTCTCGTTGTTCTCGTTGTTCTCGTTGTTCTCGTTGTTCTCGTTGTTCTCGTTGTTCTCGTTGTTCTCGTTGTTCTCGTTGTTCTCGTTGTTCTCGTTGTTCTTGTTGTTCTTGTTGTTCTTGTTGTTCTTGTTGTTCTTGTTGTTCTTGTTGTTCTTGTTGTTCTTGTTGTTCTTGTTGTTCTTGTTGTTCTTGTTGTTCTTGTTGTTCTTGTTGTTCTTGTTGTTCTTGTTGTTCTTGTTGTTCTTGTTGTTCTTGTTGTTCTTGTTGTTCTTGTTGTTCTTGTTGTTCTTGTTGTTCTTGTTGTTCTTGTTGTTCTTCTTGTTGTTGTTCTAGTTGTCCTTGTTGTTGTTGTTCTGGTTGTTCTTGTTGTTCTTGTTCTTGTTGTTCTTGCTGTTCATGTTGTCTTGTTGTCCTTGTTGTTCTAGTTGTTCTTGTTGTTCTTGTTGTTGTTGTGGTAGTTGTTCTTGTTGTTGTTGTTCTGGTTGTTCTTGTTGTTCTTGTTGTTCCGGTTGTTCATGTTGTTGTTCTTGTTGTTGTTGTTGTTCTTATTTTTGTTGTCGTTGTTGTTGTTTTTCTTGCTGTTCTTGTTCTTGTTGTTCTTGTTGTTCTTGCTGGTCATGTTGTTCTTGTTGTTCTTGTTGTTGTTGTTGTTGTTGTTGTTGTCCTTGTTGTCCTTGTTGTTCTTGTTGTTCTTGTTGATCTTGTTGTTGTTGTTGCTCTTGTTGCTCTTGTTGTTCTTGTTGCTCTTGTTGTTCTTGTTGTTGTTCTTGTTGTTCTTGTTTTTGTTGTGCTTGATGTTGTTGTTCTTGTCGTTGTGGTTCTTGTTGTTCCTGTTGTTGTTGTTGTTCTTTTTGTTCTTGTTGTTGTTGTTGTTCATGTGGTTCTTGTTGTTGTTGCTCTTGCTGTTCTTGTTGTTCTTGTTGTTCTTGTTGTTCTTGTTGCTCTTGTTGTTCTTGTTGTTCTTGTTGTTCTTGTTGTTCTTGTTGTTCTTGTTGTTCTTGTTGTTCTTGTTGTTCTTGTTGTTCTTGTTGTTCTTGTTGTTCTTGTTGTTCTTGTTGTTCTTGTTGTTCTTGTTGTTCTTGTTGTTCTTGTTGTTCTTGTTGTTCTTGTTGTTCATGTTGTTCTTGTTGTTCTTCTTGTTGTTGTTCTAGTGGTCCTTGTTGTTGTTGTTCTGGTTGTTCTTGTTGTTCTTGTTGTTCTTGTTGTTCTTGTTGTTCTTGCTGTTCATGTTGTCTTGTTGTCCTTGTTGTTCTAGTTGTTCTTGCTGTTCTTGTTGTTCTTGCTGTTCTTGTTGTTGTTGTTCTAGTTGTTCTTGTTGTTGTTGTTCTGGTTGTTCTTGTTGTTCTTGTTGTTCCGGTTGATCATGTTGTTGTTCTTGTTGTTGTTGTTGTTCTTATTTTTGTTGTTGTTTTTGTTGTATTTCTTGCTGTTCTTGTTCTTGTTGTTCTTGTTGTTCTTGTTGTTCTTGTTGTTCTTGTTGTTCTTGTTGCTCTTGTTGCTCTTGTTGATCTTGTTGCTCTTGTTGCTCTTGTCGTTCTTGTTGCTCTTGTTGCTTTTGTTGCTCTTGTTGCTGTTGTTGTTCTTGTTGTTCTGGTTGTTGATGTTCTTGTTGTTCATGTTGTTGTTGATCTTGTTGTTCTTGTTGTTCTTGTTGTTCTTGATGTTCTTGTTGTTCTTGTTGTTCTAGTTGTTGTTGTTGTTGTTCTTGTTGGTGTTCTTGTTGTTCTTCTTGTTGTTCTTGTTGTTCTTGTTCTCCTTCTTGTTGTTCTTGTTGTTCTTGTTGATCTTGTTGTTCTTGTTGTTCTTGGTGTTCTTGTTGTTCTTGTTGTTCTAGTTGTTGTTGTTGTTGTTGTTGTTGTTCTTGTCGTTGTGGTTCTTGTTGTTCCTGTTGTTGTTGTTGTTCTTGTTGTTCTTGTTGTTGTTGTTCATGTGGTTCTTGTTGTCGTTGCTCTTGCTGTTCTCGTTCTTGTTGTCCTTGTTGTTCTTTCTGTTCTTGTTGTTCTTGTTGTTGTTGTTGTTCTTGCTGTTCTTGTTGTAGTTGTTGTTTTTGTTGTTCTTGTTGTTGTTGTTGATCCTGTTGTTGTTCTTGTTGTTGTTGTTGTTCTTGCTGTTCTTGTTGTAGTTGTAGTTGTTGTCCTTGTTATTGTTGTAGTTCTTGTTGTTCTTGTTGTTCTTGTTGTTCTTGTTGTTCTTGTTGTTCTTGTTGTTCTTGTTGATCTTGTTGTTCTCGTTGTTCTCGTTGTTCTCGTTGTTCTCGTTGTTCTCGTTGTTCTCGTTGTTCTCGTTGTTCTCGTTGTTCTCGTTGTTCTCGTTGTTCTCGTTGTTCTCGTTGTTCTCGTTGTTCTCGTTGTTCTTGTTGTTCTTGTTGTTCTTGTTGTTCTTGTTGTTCTTGTTGTTCTTGTTGTTCTTGTTGTTCTTGTTGTTCTTGTTGTTCTTGTTGTTCTTGTTGTTCTTGTTGTTCTTGTTGTTCTTGTTGTTCTTGTTGTTCTTGTTGTTCTTGTTGTTCTTGTTGTTCTTGTTGTTCTTGTTGTTCTTGTTGTTCTTGTTGTTCTTGTTGTTCTTCTTGTTGTTGTTCTAGTTGTCCTTGTTGTTGTTGTTCTGGTTGTTCTTGTTGTTCTTGTTCTTGTTGTTCTTGCTGTTCATGTTGTCTTGTTGTCCTTGTTGTTCTAGTTGTTCTTGTTGTTCTTGTTGTTGTTGTGGTAGTTGTTCTTGTTGTTGTTGTTCTGGTTGTTCTTGTTGTTCTTGTTGTTCCGGTTGTTCATGTTGTTGTTCTTGTTGTTGTTGTTGTTCTTATTTTTGTTGTCGTTGTTGTTGTTTTTCTTGCTGTTCTTGTTCTTGTTGTTCTTGTTGTTCTTGCTGGTCATGTTGTTCTTGTTGTTCTTGTTGTTGTTGTTGTTGTTGTTGTTGTCCTTGTTGTCCTTGTTGTTCTTGTTGTTCTTGTTGTTCTTGTTGATCTTGTTGTTGTTGTTGCTCTTGTTGCTCTTGTTGTTCTTGTTGCTCTTGTTGTTCTTGTTGTTGTTCTTGTTGTTCTTGTTTTTGTTGTGCTTGATGTTGTTGTTCTTGTCGTTGTGGTTCTTGTTGTTCCTGTTGTTGTTGTTGTTCTTGTTGTTCTTGTTGTTGTTGTTGTTCATGTGGTTCTTGTTGTTGTTGCTCTTGCTGTTCTTGTTGTTCTTGTTGTTCTTGTTGTTCTTGTTGCTCTTGTTGTTCTTGTTGTTCTTGTTGTTCTTGTTGTTCTTGTTGTTCTTGTTGTTCTTGTTGTTCTTGTTGTTCTTGTTGTTCTTGTTGTTCTTGTTGTTCTTGTTGTTCTTGTTGTTCTTGTTGTTCTTGTTGTTCTTGTTGTTCTTGTTGTTCTTGTTGTTCATGTTGTTCTTGTTGTTCTTCTTGTTGTTGTTCTAGTGGTCCTTGTTGTTGTTGTTCTGGTTGTTCTTGTTGTTCTTGTTGTTCTTGTTGTTCTTGTTGTTCTTGTTGTTCTTGCTGTTCATGTTGTCTTGTTGTCCTTGTTGTTCTAGTTGTTCTTGCTGTTCTTGTTGTTCTTGCTGTTCTTGTTGTTGTTGTTCTAGTTGTTCTTGTTGTTGTTGTTCTGGTTGTTCTTGTTGTTCTTGTTGTTCCGGTTGATCATGTTGTTGTTCTTGTTGTTGTTGTTGTTCTTATTTTTGTTGTTGTTTTTGTTGTATTTCTTGCTGTTCTTGTTCTTGTTGTTCTTGTTGTTCTTGTTGTTCTTGTTGTTCTTGTTGTTCTTGTTGCTCTTGTTGCTCTTGTTGATCTTGTTGCTCTTGTTGCTCTTGTCGTTCTTGTTGCTCTTGTTGCTTTTGTTGCTCTTGTTGCTGTTGTTGTTCTTGTTGTTCTGGTTGTTGATGTTCTTGTTGTTCATGTTGTTGTTGATCTTGTTGTTCTTGTTGTTCTTGTTGTTCTTGATGTTCTTGTTGTTCTTGTTGTTCTAGTTGTTGTTGTTGTTGTTCTTGTTGGTGTTCTTGTTGTTCTTCTTGTTGTTCTTGTTGTTCTTGTTCTCCTTCTTGTTGTTCTTGTTGTTCTTGTTGATCTTGTTGTTCTTGTTGTTCTTGGTGTTCTTGTTGTTCTTGTTGTTCTAGTTGTTGTTGTTGTTCTTGTTGTTCTTGTTGTTCTTGTTGCTCTTGTTGCTCCTGTTGCTCTTGTTGCTCTTGTTGCTGATGTTGCTGTTGTTGTTCTGGTTGTTGATGTTCTTGTTGTTTATGTTGTTGTTGTTCTTATTGTTGTTGTTGTTGTTGTTGTTGTTCTTGGTCTTGTTATTCTTGTTGTTCTTGATGTTCTTGTTGTTCTTGTTGTTCTTGTTGTTCTTGTTGTCCTTGTTGTTCTTGGTGTTCTTGTTGTTCTTGTTGTTCTAGTTGTTGTTGTTGTTGTTGTTGTTGTTGTTGTTGTTCTCGTTGTTCTCGTTGTTCTCGTTGTTCTTGTTGTTCTTTTTGTTCTTGTTGTTCTTGTTGTCCTTGTTGCTGTTGTTGCTGTTGTTGTTCTTGTTGTTCATGTTGTTGTTGTTCTGGTTGATGTTGTTGTTCTTGTTCTTGTTTTTCTTGTTGTTCTTGTTGTTCTTGTTGTTCTTGTTGCTCTTGTTGCTCTTGTTCTTCTTGTTGTTCTTCTTGTTCTTGTTATTCTTTTTGTCCTTGTTGTTCTTGCTGTTGTTGTTCACGTTGTTCTTGTTGTTGTTGTTCTTGTTGTTGTTGTTGTTGTTGTTCTTGTTCTTGCTGTTCATGTTGTTGTGGTTCTGGTAGATGTTGTTGTTCTGGTTCTTGTTGTTCTTGTTGCTCTTGT
Organism: Megalopta genalis; assembly: GCF_051020955.1. NCBI lineage: Eukaryota > Metazoa > Arthropoda > Insecta > Hymenoptera > Halictidae > Megalopta > Megalopta genalis. Next base: position 902,432 of record NW_027476100.1, read on the forward strand.
TGTTCTTGTTGTGCTTGTTGTTCTTGTTGTTCTTGTTGTTCTTGTTGTTCTTGTTGTTCTTGTTGTTCTTGTTATTGTTGTTGTTCTTGTTGTTGTTCGTGTTGTTGTTGTTGTTGTTCTTGTTGTTGTTCGTGTTGTTCTTGTTGTTGCTCTTGTTTTTGTTGTTATTCTTGTTGTTGTTGTTCTTCCTGTTCTTGTTCTTGTTGTTCTTGTTGTTCTTGTTGTTCTTGTTGTTCTTGCTGTTCTTTCTGTTCATGTTGTTCTTGTTGTTCTTGTTGTTGTTGTTGTTGTCCTTGTTGTTCTTGTTGTTCTTGTTGTTCTTGTTGTTCTTGTTGTTCTTGTTGTTGTTGTTGTTGTTGTTGTTCTTGTTGTTGTTGTTGTTCTTGGTCTTGTTGATCTTGTTGTTCTTGACGTTCTTGTTGTTCTTGTTGTTCTTGGTGTTCTTGTTGTTCTTGTTGTTCTTGTTGTTCTTGTTGTTCTTGTTCTTCTTGTTGTTTTTGTTGATCTTGTTGTTCTTGTTGTTCTTGTTGTTCTTGTTGTTCTTCTTGCTGTTCTGGTTGTTCTTGTTGCTGTTCTGGTTGTTCTTGTTGTTCTCGTTGTTCTCGTTGTTCTCGTTGTTCTCGTTGTTCTCGTTGTTCTCGTTGTTCTCGTTGTTCTCGTTGTTCTCGTTGTTCTCGTTGTTCTCGTTGTTCTCGTTGTTCTTGTTGTTCTTGTTGTTCTTGTTGTTCTAGTTGTCCTTGTTGTTGTTGTTCTTGTTGTTCTTGCTGTTCATGTTGTCTTGTTGTCCTTGTTGTTCTAGTTGTTCTTGTTGTTCTTGTTGTTCTTCTTGTTCTTGTTGTTGTTGTTCTAGTTGTTCTTGTTGTTGTTGTGGTTGTTCTTGTTGTTCCGGTTGTTCATGTTGTTGTTCTTGTTGTTGTTGTTGTTCTTATTTTTGTTGTTGTTTTTGTTGTTTTTCTTGCTGTTCTTGTTCTTGTTGTTCTTGTTGTTCTTGTTGTTCTTGTTGTTCTTGTTGCTCTTGTTGCTCTTGTTGATCTTGTTGTTCTTGTTGTTGTTGTCCTTGTTGTTCTTGTTGTGCTTGTTGTTCTTGTTGCTCTTGTTGTTCTTGTTGCTCTTGTTGTTCTTGTTGTTGTTCTTGTTGTTCTTGTTTTTGTTGTTCTTGTTGTTGTTGTTCTTGTCGTTGTGGTTCTTGTTGTTCCTGTTGTTGTTGTTGTTCTTGTTGTTCTTGTTGTTGTTGTTCATGTGGTTCTTGTTGTCGTTGCTCTTGCTGTTCTCGTTCTTGTTGTCCTTGTTGTTCTTTCTGTTCTTGTTGTTCTTGTTGTTGTTGTTGTTCTTGCTGTTCTTGTTGTAGTTGTTGTTTTTGTTGTTCTTGTTGTTGTTGTTGTTCTTGTTGTTCTTGTTGTTCTTGTTGTTCTTGTTGTTCTTGTTGTTCTTGTTGTTCTTGTTGTTCATGTTGTTCTTGTTGTTCTTCTTGTTGTTGTTCTAGTGGTCCTTGTTGTTGTTGTTCTGGTTGTTCTTGTTGTTCTTGTTGTTCTTGTTGTTCTTGTTGTTCTTGCTGTTCATGTTGTTCTAGTTGTTCTTGCTGTTCTTGTTGTTCTTGCTGTTCTTGTTGTTGTTGTTCTAGTTGTTCTTGTTGTTGTTGTTCTGGTTGTTCTTGTTGTTCTTGTTGTTCCGGTTGATCATGTTGTTGTTCTTGTTGTTGTTGTTCTTATTTTTGTTGTTGTTTTTGTTGTATTTCTTGCTGTTCTTGTTCTTGTTGTTCTTGTTGTTCTTGTTGTTCTTGTTGTTCTTGTTGTTCTTGTTGCTCTTGTTGCTCTTGTTGATCTTGTTGCTCTTGTTGCTCTTGTCGTTCTTGTTGCTCTTGTTGCTTTTGTTGCTCTTGTTGCTGTTGTTGATCTTGTTGTTCTTGTTGTTCTTGTTGTTCTTGATGTTCTTGTTGTTCTTGTTGTTCTAGTTGTTGTTGTTGTTGTTCTTGTTGGTGTTCTTGTTGTTCTTCTTGTTGTTCTTGTTGTTCTTGTTCTCCTTCTTGTTGTTCTTGTTGTTCTTGTTGATCTTGTTGTTCTTGTTGTTCTTGGTGTTCTTGTTGTTCTTGTTGTTCTAGTTGTTGTTGTTGTTGTTGTTCTTGTTGTTCTTGTTGTTCTTGTTGCTCTTGTTGCTCTTGTTGCTCTTGTTGCTCTTGTTGCTGATGTTGCTGTTGTTGTTCTGGTTGTTGATGTTCTTGTTGTTTATGTTGTTGTTGTTCTTATTGTTGTTGTTGTTGTTGTTGTTGTTCTTGGTCTTGTTATTCTTGTTGTTCTTGATGTTCTTGTTGTTCTTGTTGTTCTTGTTGTTCTTGTTGTCCTTGTTGTTCTTGGTGTTCTTGTTGTTCTTGTTGTTCTAGTTGTTGTTGTTGTTGTTGTTGTTGTTGTTGTTCTCGTTGTTCTCGTTGTTCTCGTTGTTCTCGTTGTTCTTGTTGTTCTTTTTGTTCTTGTTGTTCTTGTTGTCCTTGTTGCTGTTGTTGCTGTTGTTGTTCTTGTTGTTCATGTTGTTGTTGTTCTGGTTGATGTTGTTGTTCTTGTTCTTGTTTTTCTTGTTGTTCTTGTTGTTCTTGTTGTTCTTGTTGCTCTTGTTGCTCTTGTTCTTCTTGTTGTTCTTCTTGTTCTTGTTATTCTTTTTGTCCTTGTTGTTCTTGCTGTTGTTGTTCACGTTGTTCTTGTTGTTGTTGTTCTTGTTGTTGTTGTTGTTGTTCTTGTTCTTGCTGTTCATGTTGTTGTGGTTCTGGTAGATGTTGTTGTTCTGGTTCTTGTTGTTCTTGTTGCTCTTGTTGTTCTTGTTGTGCTTGTTGTTCTTGTTGTTCTTGTTGTTCTTGTTGTTCTTGTTGTTCTTGTTGTTCTTGTTATTGTTGTTGTTCTTGTTGTTGTTCGTGTTGTTGTTGTTGTTGTTCTTGTTGTTGTTCGTGTTGTTCTTGTTGTTGCTCTTGTTTTTGTTGTTATTCTTGTTGTTGTTGTTCTTCCTGTTCTTGTTCTTGTTGTTCTTGTTGTTCTTGTTGTTCTTGTTGTTCTTGCTGTTCTTTCTGTTCATGTTGTTCTTGTTGTTCTTGTTGTTGTTGTTGTTGTCCTTGTTGTTCTTGTTGTTCTTGTTGTTCTTGTTGTTCTTGTTGTTCTTGTTGTTGTTGTTGTTGTTGTTGTTCTTGTTGTTGTTGTTGTTCTTGGTCTTGTTGATCTTGTTGTTCTTGACGTTCTTGTTGTTCTTGTTGTTCTTGGTGTTCTTGTTGTTCTTGTTGTTCTTGTTGTTCTTGTTGTTCTTGTTCTTCTTGTTGTTTTTGTTGATCTTGTTGTTCTTGTTGTTCTTGTTGTTCTTGTTGTTCTTGTTGTTCTTGTTGTTCTTCTTGCTGTTCTGGTTGTTCTTCTTGCTGTTCTGGTTGTTCTTGTTGCTGTTCTGGTTGTTCTTGTTGTTCTCGTTGTTCTCGTTGTTCTCGTTGTTCTCGTTGTTCTCGTTGTTCTCGTTGTTCTCGTTGTTCTCGTTGTTCTCGTTGTTCTCGTTGTTCTCGTTGTTCTCGTTGTTCTTGTTGTTCTTGTTGTTCTTGTTGTTCTAGTTGTCCTTGTTGTTGTTGTTCTTGTTGTTCTTGCTGTTCATGTTGTCTTGTTGTCCTTGTTGTTCTAGTTGTTCTTGTTGTTCTTGTTGTTCTTCTTGTTCTTGTTGTTGTTGTTCTAGTTGTTCTTGTTGTTGTTGTGGTTGTTCTTGTTGTTCCGGTTGTTCATGTTGTTGTTCTTGTTGTTGTTGTTGTTCTTATTTTTGTTGTTGTTTTTGTTGTTTTTCTTGCTGTTCTTGTTCTTGTTGTTCTTGTTGTTCTTGTTGTTCTTGTTGTTCTTGTTGCTCTTGTTGCTCTTGTTGATCTTGTTGTTCTTGTTGTTCTTGTCGTTCTTGTTGCTCTTGTTGCATTTGTTGCTCTTGTTGCTGTTGTTGTTCTTGTTGTTCTGGTTGTTGATGTTCTTGTTGTTCATGTTGTTGTTGATCTTGTTGTTCTTGTTGTTCTAGTTGTCCTTGTTGTTGTTGTTGTCCTTGTTGTTCTTGTTGTTGTTGTCCTTGTTGTTCTTGTTGTGCTTGTTGTTCTTGTTGCTCTTGTTGTTCTTGTTGCTCTTGTTGTTCTTGTTGTTGTTCTTGTTGTTCTTGTTTTTGTTGTTCTTGTTGTTGTTGTTCTTGTCGTTGTGGTTCTTGTTGTTCCTGTTGTTGTTGTTGTTCTTGTTGTTCTTGTTGTTGTTGTTCATGTGGTTCTTGTTGTCGTTGCTCTTGCTGTTCTCGTTCTTGTTGTCCTTGTTGTTCTTTCTGTTCTTGTTGTTCTTGTTGTTGTTGTTGTTCTTGCTGTTCTTGTTGTAGTTGTTGTTTTTGTTGTTCTTGTTGTTGTTGTTGATCCTGTTGTTGTTCTTGTTGTTGTTGTTGTTCTTGCTGTTCTTGTTGTAGTTGTAGTTGTTGTCCTTGTTATTGTTGTAGTTCTTGTTGTTCTTGTTGTTCTTGTTGTTCTTGTTGTTCTTGTTGTTCTTGTTGTTCTTGTTGATCTTGTTGTTCTCGTTGTTCTCGTTGTTCTCGTTGTTCTCGTTGTTCTCGTTGTTCTCGTTGTTCTCGTTGTTCTCGTTGTTCTCGTTGTTCTCGTTGTTCTCGTTGTTCTCGTTGTTCTCGTTGTTCTCGTTGTTCTCGTTGTTCTCGTTGTTCTTGTTGTTCTTGTTGTTCTTGTTGTTCTTGTTGTTCTTGTTGTTCTTGTTGTTCTTGTTGTTCTTGTTGTTCTTGTTGTTCTTGTTGTTCTTGTTGTTCTTGTTGTTCTTGTTGTTCTTGTTGTTCTTGTTGTTCTTGTTGTTCTTGTTGTTCTTGTTGTTCTTGTTGTTCTTGTTGTTCTTGTTGTTCTTGTTGTTCTTGTTGTTCTTCTTGTTGTTGTTCTAGTTGTCCTTGTTGTTGTTGTTCTGGTTGTTCTTGTTGTTCTTGTTCTTGTTGTTCTTGCTGTTCATGTTGTCTTGTTGTCCTTGTTGTTCTAGTTGTTCTTGTTGTTCTTGTTGTTGTTGTGGTAGTTGTTCTTGTTGTTGTTGTTCTGGTTGTTCTTGTTGTTCTTGTTGTTCCGGTTGTTCATGTTGTTGTTCTTGTTGTTGTTGTTGTTCTTATTTTTGTTGTCGTTGTTGTTGTTTTTCTTGCTGTTCTTGTTCTTGTTGTTCTTGTTGTTCTTGCTGGTCATGTTGTTCTTGTTGTTCTTGTTGTTGTTGTTGTTGTTGTTGTTGTCCTTGTTGTCCTTGTTGTTCTTGTTGTTCTTGTTGATCTTGTTGTTGTTGTTGCTCTTGTTGCTCTTGTTGTTCTTGTTGCTCTTGTTGTTCTTGTTGTTGTTCTTGTTGTTCTTGTTTTTGTTGTGCTTGATGTTGTTGTTCTTGTCGTTGTGGTTCTTGTTGTTCCTGTTGTTGTTGTTGTTCTTTTTGTTCTTGTTGTTGTTGTTGTTCATGTGGTTCTTGTTGTTGTTGCTCTTGCTGTTCTTGTTGTTCTTGTTGTTCTTGTTGTTCTTGTTGCTCTTGTTGTTCTTGTTGTTCTTGTTGTTCTTGTTGTTCTTGTTGTTCTTGTTGTTCTTGTTGTTCTTGTTGTTCTTGTTGTTCTTGTTGTTCTTGTTGTTCTTGTTGTTCTTGTTGTTCTTGTTGTTCTTGTTGTTCTTGTTGTTCTTGTTGTTCTTGTTGTTCTTGTTGTTCTTGTTGTTCATGTTGTTCTTGTTGTTCTTCTTGTTGTTGTTCTAGTGGTCCTTGTTGTTGTTGTTCTGGTTGTTCTTGTTGTTCTTGTTGTTCTTGTTGTTCTTGTTGTTCTTGCTGTTCATGTTGTCTTGTTGTCCTTGTTGTTCTAGTTGTTCTTGCTGTTCTTGTTGTTCTTGCTGTTCTTGTTGTTGTTGTTCTAGTTGTTCTTGTTGTTGTTGTTCTGGTTGTTCTTGTTGTTCTTGTTGTTCCGGTTGATCATGTTGTTGTTCTTGTTGTTGTTGTTGTTCTTATTTTTGTTGTTGTTTTTGTTGTATTTCTTGCTGTTCTTGTTCTTGTTGTTCTTGTTGTTCTTGTTGTTCTTGTTGTTCTTGTTGTTCTTGTTGCTCTTGTTGCTCTTGTTGATCTTGTTGCTCTTGTTGCTCTTGTCGTTCTTGTTGCTCTTGTTGCTTTTGTTGCTCTTGTTGCTGTTGTTGTTCTTGTTGTTCTGGTTGTTGATGTTCTTGTTGTTCATGTTGTTGTTGATCTTGTTGTTCTTGTTGTTCTTGTTGTTCTTGATGTTCTTGTTGTTCTTGTTGTTCTAGTTGTTGTTGTTGTTGTTCTTGTTGGTGTTCTTGTTGTTCTTCTTGTTGTTCTTGTTGTTCTTGTTCTCCTTCTTGTTGTTCTTGTTGTTCTTGTTGATCTTGTTGTTCTTGTTGTTCTTGGTGTTCTTGTTGTTCTTGTTGTTCTAGTTGTTGTTGTTGTTGTTGTTGTTGTTCTTGTCGTTGTGGTTCTTGTTGTTCCTGTTGTTGTTGTTGTTCTTGTTGTTCTTGTTGTTGTTGTTCATGTGGTTCTTGTTGTCGTTGCTCTTGCTGTTCTCGTTCTTGTTGTCCTTGTTGTTCTTTCTGTTCTTGTTGTTCTTGTTGTTGTTGTTGTTCTTGCTGTTCTTGTTGTAGTTGTTGTTTTTGTTGTTCTTGTTGTTGTTGTTGATCCTGTTGTTGTTCTTGTTGTTGTTGTTGTTCTTGCTGTTCTTGTTGTAGTTGTAGTTGTTGTCCTTGTTATTGTTGTAGTTCTTGTTGTTCTTGTTGTTCTTGTTGTTCTTGTTGTTCTTGTTGTTCTTGTTGTTCTTGTTGATCTTGTTGTTCTCGTTGTTCTCGTTGTTCTCGTTGTTCTCGTTGTTCTCGTTGTTCTCGTTGTTCTCGTTGTTCTCGTTGTTCTCGTTGTTCTCGTTGTTCTCGTTGTTCTCGTTGTTCTCGTTGTTCTCGTTGTTCTTGTTGTTCTTGTTGTTCTTGTTGTTCTTGTTGTTCTTGTTGTTCTTGTTGTTCTTGTTGTTCTTGTTGTTCTTGTTGTTCTTGTTGTTCTTGTTGTTCTTGTTGTTCTTGTTGTTCTTGTTGTTCTTGTTGTTCTTGTTGTTCTTGTTGTTCTTGTTGTTCTTGTTGTTCTTGTTGTTCTTGTTGTTCTTGTTGTTCTTGTTGTTCTTCTTGTTGTTGTTCTAGTTGTCCTTGTTGTTGTTGTTCTGGTTGTTCTTGTTGTTCTTGTTCTTGTTGTTCTTGCTGTTCATGTTGTCTTGTTGTCCTTGTTGTTCTAGTTGTTCTTGTTGTTCTTGTTGTTGTTGTGGTAGTTGTTCTTGTTGTTGTTGTTCTGGTTGTTCTTGTTGTTCTTGTTGTTCCGGTTGTTCATGTTGTTGTTCTTGTTGTTGTTGTTGTTCTTATTTTTGTTGTCGTTGTTGTTGTTTTTCTTGCTGTTCTTGTTCTTGTTGTTCTTGTTGTTCTTGCTGGTCATGTTGTTCTTGTTGTTCTTGTTGTTGTTGTTGTTGTTGTTGTTGTCCTTGTTGTCCTTGTTGTTCTTGTTGTTCTTGTTGTTCTTGTTGATCTTGTTGTTGTTGTTGCTCTTGTTGCTCTTGTTGTTCTTGTTGCTCTTGTTGTTCTTGTTGTTGTTCTTGTTGTTCTTGTTTTTGTTGTGCTTGATGTTGTTGTTCTTGTCGTTGTGGTTCTTGTTGTTCCTGTTGTTGTTGTTGTTCTTGTTGTTCTTGTTGTTGTTGTTGTTCATGTGGTTCTTGTTGTTGTTGCTCTTGCTGTTCTTGTTGTTCTTGTTGTTCTTGTTGTTCTTGTTGCTCTTGTTGTTCTTGTTGTTCTTGTTGTTCTTGTTGTTCTTGTTGTTCTTGTTGTTCTTGTTGTTCTTGTTGTTCTTGTTGTTCTTGTTGTTCTTGTTGTTCTTGTTGTTCTTGTTGTTCTTGTTGTTCTTGTTGTTCTTGTTGTTCTTGTTGTTCTTGTTGTTCATGTTGTTCTTGTTGTTCTTCTTGTTGTTGTTCTAGTGGTCCTTGTTGTTGTTGTTCTGGTTGTTCTTGTTGTTCTTGTTGTTCTTGTTGTTCTTGTTGTTCTTGTTGTTCTTGCTGTTCATGTTGTCTTGTTGTCCTTGTTGTTCTAGTTGTTCTTGCTGTTCTTGTTGTTCTTGCTGTTCTTGTTGTTGTTGTTCTAGTTGTTCTTGTTGTTGTTGTTCTGGTTGTTCTTGTTGTTCTTGTTGTTCCGGTTGATCATGTTGTTGTTCTTGTTGTTGTTGTTGTTCTTATTTTTGTTGTTGTTTTTGTTGTATTTCTTGCTGTTCTTGTTCTTGTTGTTCTTGTTGTTCTTGTTGTTCTTGTTGTTCTTGTTGTTCTTGTTGCTCTTGTTGCTCTTGTTGATCTTGTTGCTCTTGTTGCTCTTGTCGTTCTTGTTGCTCTTGTTGCTTTTGTTGCTCTTGTTGCTGTTGTTGTTCTTGTTGTTCTGGTTGTTGATGTTCTTGTTGTTCATGTTGTTGTTGATCTTGTTGTTCTTGTTGTTCTTGTTGTTCTTGATGTTCTTGTTGTTCTTGTTGTTCTAGTTGTTGTTGTTGTTGTTCTTGTTGGTGTTCTTGTTGTTCTTCTTGTTGTTCTTGTTGTTCTTGTTCTCCTTCTTGTTGTTCTTGTTGTTCTTGTTGATCTTGTTGTTCTTGTTGTTCTTGGTGTTCTTGTTGTTCTTGTTGTTCTAGTTGTTGTTGTTGTTGTTGTTCTTGTTGTTCTTGTTGCTCTTGTTGCTCTTGTTGATCTTGTTGTTCTTGTTGTTGTTGTCCTTGTTGTTCTTGTTGTGCTTGTTGTTCTTGTTGCTCTTGTTGTTCTTGTTGCTCTTGTTGTTCTTGTTGTTGTTCTTGTTGTTCTTGTTTTTGTTGATCTTGTTGTTGTTGTTCTTGTCGTTGTGGTTCTTGTTGTTCCTGTTGTTGTTGTTGTTCTTGTTGTTCTTGTTGTTGTTGTTCATGTGGTTCTTGTTGTCGTTGCTCTTGCTGTTCTCGTTCTTGTTGTCCTTGTTGTTCTTTCTGTTCTTGTTGTTCTTGTTGTTGTTGTTGTTCTTGCTGTTCTTGTTGTAGTTGTTGTTTTTGTTGTTCTTGTTGTTGTTGTTGATCCTGTTGTTGTTCTTGTTGTTGTTGTTGTTCTTGCTGTTCTTGTTGTAGTTGTAGTTGTTGTCCTTGTTATTGTTGTAGTTCTTGTTGTTCTTGTTGTTCTTGTTGTTCTTGTTGTTCTTGTTGTTCTTGTTGTTCTTGTTGATCTTGTTGTTCTCGTTGTTCTCGTTGTTCTCGTTGTTCTCGTTGTTCTCGTTGTTCTCGTTGTTCTCGTTGTTCTCGTTGTTCTCGTTGTTCTCGTTGTTCTCGTTGTTCTCGTTGTTCTTGTTGTTCTTGTTGTTCTTGTTGTTCTTGTTGTTCTTGTTGTTCTTGTTGTTCTTGTTGTTCTTGTTGTTCTTGTTGTTCTTGTTGTTCTTGTTGTTCTTGTTGTTCTTGTTGTTCTTGTTGTTCTTGTTGTTCTTGTTGTTCTTGTTGTTCTTGTTGTTCTTGTTGTTCTTGTTGCTCTTGTTGTTCTTGTTGTTCTTGTTGTTCTTGTTGTTCTTGTTGTTCTTGTTGTTCTTGTTGTTCTTCTTGTTGTTGTTCTAGTTGTCCTTGTTGTTGTTGTTCTGGTTGTTCTTGTTGTTCTTGTTCTTGTTGTTCTTGCTGTTCATGTTGTCTTGTTGTCCTTGTTGTTCTAGTTGTTCTTGTTGTTCTTGTTGTTGTTGTGGTAGTTGTTCTTGTTGTTGTTGTTCTGGTTGTTCTTGTTGTTCTTGTTGTTCCGGTTGTTCATGTTGTTGTTCTTGTTGTTGTTGTTGTTCTTATTTTTGTTGTCGTTGTTGTTGTTTTTCTTGCTGTTCTTGTTCTTGTTGTTCTTGTTGTTCTTGCTGGTCATGTTGTTCTTGTTGTTCTTGTTGTTGTTGTTGTTGTTGTTGTTGTCCTTGTTGTCCTTTTTGTTCTTGTTGTTCTTGTTGTTGTTGTTGATCTTGTTGTTGTTGTTGCTCTTGTTGCTCTTGTTGTTCTTGTTGCTCTTGTTGTTCTTGTTGTTGTTCTTGTTGTTCTTGTTTTTGTTGTGCTTGATGTTGTTGTTCTTGTCGTTGTGGTTCTTGTTGTTCCTGTTGTTGTTGTTGTTCTTGTTGTTCTTGTTGTTGTTGTTGTTCATGTGGTTCTTGTTGTTGTTGCTCTTGCTGTTCTTGTTGTTCTTGTTGTTCTTGTTGTTCTTGTTGCTCTTGTTGTTCTTGTTGTTCTTGTTGTTCTTGTTGTTCTTGTTGTTCTTGTTGTTCTTGTTGTTCTTGTTGTTCTTGTTGTTCTTGTTGTTCTTGTTGTTCTTGTTGTTCTTGTTGTTCTTGTTGTTCTTGTTGTTCTTGTTGTTCTTGTTGTTCTTGTTGTTCTTGTTGTTCTTGTTGTTCTTGTTGTTCATGTTGTTCTTGTTGTTCTTCTTGTTGTTGTTCTAGTGGTCCTTGTTGTTGTTGTTCTGGTTGTTCTTGTTGTTCTTGTTGTTCTTGTTGTTCTTGTTGTTCTTGCTGTTCATGTTGTCTTGTTGTCCTTGTTGTTCTAGTTGTTCTTGCTGTTCTTGTTGTTCTTGCTGTTCTTGTTGTTGTTGTTCTAGTTGTTCTTGTTGTTGTTGTTCTGGTTGTTCTTGTTGTTCTTGTTGTTCCGGTTGATCATGTTGTTGTTCTTGTTGTTGTTGTTGTTCTTATTTTTGTTGTTGTTTTTGTTGTATTTCTTGCTGTTCTTGTTCTTGTTGTTCTTGTTGTTCTTGTTGTTCTTGTTGTTCTTGTTGTTCTTGTTGCTCTTGTTGCTCTTGTTGATCTTGTTGCTCTTGTTGCTCTTGTCGTTCTTGTTGCTCTTGTTGCTTTTGTTGCTCTTGTTGCTGTTGTTGTTCTTGTTGTTCTGGTTGTTGATGTTCTTGTTGTTCATGTTGTTGTTGATCTTGTTGTTCTTGTTGTTCTTGTTGTTCTTGATGTTCTTGTTGTTCTTGTTGTTCTAGTTGTTGTTGTTGTTGTTCTTGTTGGTGTTCTTGTTGTTCTTCTTGTTGTCCTTGTTGTTCTTGTTCTCCTTCTTGTTGTTCTTGTTGTTCTTGTTGATCTTGTTGTTCTTGTTGTTCTTGTTGTTCTTGTTGTTCTTGTTGTTCTAGTTGTCCTTGTTGTTGTTGTTCTTGTTGTTCTTGCTGTTCATGTTGTCTTGTTGTCCTTGTTGTTCTAGTTGTTCTTGTTGTTCTTGTTGTTCTTGTTGTTCTTGTTGTTGTTGTTCTAGTTGTTCTTGTTGTTGTTGTGGTTGTTCTTGTTGTTCCGGTTGTTCATGTTGTTGTTCTTGTTGTTGTTGTTGTTCTTATTTTTGTTGTTGTTTTTGTTGTTTTTCTTGCTGTTCTTGTTCTTGTTGTTCTTGTTGTTCTTGTTGTTCTTGTTGTTCTTGTTGCTCTTGTTGCTCTTGTTGATCTTGTTGTTCTTGTTGTTCTTGTCGTTCTTGTTGCTCTTGTTGCATTTGTTGCTCTTGTTGCTGTTGTTGTTCTTGTTGTTCTGGTTGTTGATGTTCTTGTGGTTCATGTTGTTGTTGATCTTGTTGTTCTTGTTGTTCTAGTTGTCCTTGTTGTTGTTGTTGTCCTTGTTGTTCTTGTTGTTGTTGTCCTTGTTGTTCTTGTTGTGCTTGTTGTTCTTGTTGCTCTTGTTGTTCTTGTTGCTCTTGTTGTTCTTGTTGTTGTTCTTGTTGTTCTTGTTTTTGTTGTTCTTGTTGTTGTTGTTCTTGTCGTTGTGGTTCTTGTTGTTCCTGTTGTTGTTGTTGTTCTTGTTGTTCTTGTTGTTGTTGTTCATGTGGTTCTTGTTGTCGTTGCTCTTGCTGTTCTCGTTCTTGTTGTCCTTGTTGTTCTTTCTGTTCTTGTTGTTCTTGTTGTTGTTGTTGTTCTTGCTGTTCTTGTTGTAGTTGTTGTTTTTGTTGTTCTTGTTGTTGTTGTTGATCCTGTTGTTGTTCTTGTTGTTGTTGTTGTTCTTGCTGTTCTTGTTGTAGTTGTAGTTGTTGTCCTTGTTATTGTTGTAGTTCTTGTTGTTCTTGTTGTTCTTGTTGTTCTTGTTGTTCTTGTTGTTCTTGTTGTTCTTGTTGATCTTGTTGTTCTCGTTGTTCTCGTTGTTCTCGTTGTTCTCGTTGTTCTCGTTGTTCTCGTTGTTCTCGTTGTTCTCGTTGTTCTCGTTGTTCTCGTTGTTCTCGTTGTTCTCGTTGTTCTTGTTGTTCTTGTTGTTCTTGTTGTTCTTGTTGTTCTTGTTGTTCTTGTTGTTCTTGTTGTTCTTGTTGTTCTTGTTGTTCTTGTTGTTCTTGTTGTTCTTGTTGTTCTTGTTGTTCTTGTTGTTCTTGTTGTTCTTGTTGTTCTTGTTGTTCTTGTTGTTCTTGTTGTTCTTGTTGTTCTTGTTGTTCTTGTTGTTCTTGTTGTTCTTGTTGTTCTTGTTGTTCTTGTTGTTCTTGTTGTTCTTGTTGTTCTTGTTGTTCTTGTTGTTCTTGTTGTTCTTGTTGTTCTTCTTGTTGTTGTTCTAGTTGTCCTTGTTGTTGTTGTTCTGGTTGTTCTTGTTGTTCTTGTTCTTGTTGTTCTTGCTGTTCATGTTGTCTTGTTGTCCTTGTTGTTCTAGTTGTTCTTGTTGTTCTTGTTGTTGTTGTGGTAGTTGTTCTTGTTGTTGTTGTTCTGGTTGTTCTTGTTGTTCTTGTTGTTCCGGTTGTTCATGTTGTTGTTCTTGTTGTTGTTGTTGTTCTTATTTTTGTTGTCGTTGTTGTTGTTTTTCTTGCTGTTCTTGTTCTTGTTGTTCTTGTTGTTCTTGCTGGTCATGTTGTTCTTGTTGTTCTTGTTGTTGTTGTTGTTGTTGTTGTTGTCCTTGTTGTCCTTGTTGTTCTTGTTGTTCTTGTTGTTCTTGTTGATCTTGTTGTTGTTGTTGCTCTTGTTGCTCTTGTTGTTCTTGTTGCTCTTGTTGTTCTTGTTGTTGTTCTTGTTGTTCTTGTTTTTGTTGTGCTTGATGTTGTTGTTCTTGTCGTTGTGGTTCTTGTTGTTCCTGTTGTTGTTGTTGTTCTTGTTGTTCTTGTTGTTGTTGTTGTTCATGTGGTTCTTGTTGTTGTTGCTCTTGCTGTTCTTGTTGTTCTTGTTGTTCTTGTTGTTCTTGTTGCTCTTGTTGTTCTTGTTGTTCTTGTTGTTCTTGTTGTTCTTGTTGTTCTTGTTGTTCTTGTTGTTCTTGTTGTTCTTGTTGTTCTTGTTGTTCTTGTTGTTCTTGTTGTTCTTGTTGTTCTTGTTGTTCTTGTTGTTCTTGTTGTTCTTGTTGTTCTTGTTGTTCTTGTTGTTCATGTTGTTCTTGTTGTTCTTCTTGTTGTTGTTCTAGTGGTCCTTGTTGTTGTTGTTCTGGTTGTTCTTGTTGTTCTTGTTGTTCTTGTTGTTCTTGTTGTTCTTGCTGTTCATGTTGTCTTGTTGTCCTTGTTGTTCTAGTTGTTCTTGCTGTTCTTGTTGTTCTTGCTGTTCTTGTTGTTGTTGTTCTAGTTGTTCTTGTTGTTGTTGTTCTGGTTGCTCTTGTTGTTCTTGTTGTTCCGGTTGATCATGTTGTTGTTCTTGTTGTTGTTGTTGTTCTTATTTTTGTTGTTGTTTTTGTTGTATTTCTTGCTGTTCTTGTTCTTGTTGTTCTTGTTGTTCTTGTTGTTCTTGTTGTTCTTGTTGTTCTTGTTGCTCTTGTTGCTCTTGTTGATCTTGTTGCTCTTGTTGCTCTTGTCGTTCTTGTTGCTCTTGTTGCTTTTGTTGCTCTTGTTGCTGTTGTTGTTCTTGTTGTTCTGGTTGTTGATGTTCTTGTTGTTCATGTTGTTGTTGTTCTTGTTGTTCTTGATGTTCTTGTTGTTCTTGTTGTTCTAGTTGTTGTTGTTGTTGTTGTTCTTGTTGGTGTTCTTGTTGTTCTTCTTGTTGTTCTTGTTGTTCTTGTTCTCCTTCTTGTTGTTCTTGTTGTTCTTGTTGATCTTGTTGTTCTTGTTGTTCTTGGTGTTCTTGTTGTTCTTGTTGTTCTAGTTGTTGTTGTTGTTGTTGTTCTTGTTGTTCTTGTTGTTCTTGTTGCTCTTGTTGCTCTTGTTGCTCTTGTTGCTCTTGTTGCTGATGTTGCTGTTGTTGTTCTGGTTGTTGATGTTCTTGTTGTTTATGTTGTTGTTGTTCTTATTGTTGTTGTTGTTGTTGTTGTTGTTCTTGGTCTTGTTATTCTTGTTGTTCTTGATGTTCTTGTTGTTCTTGTTGTTCTTGTTGTTCTTGTTGTCCTTGTTGTTCTTGGTGTTCTTGTTGTTCTTGTTGTTCTAGTTGTTGTTGTTGTTGTTGTTGTTGTTGTTGTTGTTGTTCTCGTTGTTCTCGTTGTTCTCGTTGTTCTTGTTGTTCTTTTTGTTCTTGTTGTTCTTGTTGTCCTTGTTGCTGTTGTTGCTGTTGTTGTTCTTGTTGTTCATGTTGTTGTTGTTCTGGTTGATGTTGTTGTTCTTGTTCTTGTTTTTCTTGTTGTTCTTGTTGTTCTTGTTGTTCTTGTTGCTCTTGTTGCTCTTGTTCTTCTTGTTGTTCTTCTTGTTCTTGTTATTCTTTTTGTCCTTGTTGTTCTTGCTGTTGTTGTTCACGTTGTTCTTGTTGTTGTTGTTCTTGTTGTTGTTGTTGTTGTTCTTGTTCTTGCTGTTCATGTTGTTGTGGTTCTGGTAGATGTTGTTGTTCTGGTTCTTGTTGTTCTTGTTGCTCTTGTTGTTCTTGTTGTGCTTGTTGTTCTTGTTGTTCTTGTTGTTCTTGTTGTTCTTGTTGTTCTTGTTATTGTTGTTGTTCTTGTTGTTGTTCGTGTTGTTGTTGTTGTTGTTCTTGTTGTTGTTCGTGTTGTTCTTGTTGTTGCTCTTGTTTTTGTTGTTCTTCTTGTTGTTGTTGTTCTTCCTGTTCTTGTTCTTGTTGTTCTTGTTGTTCTTGTTGTTCTTGCTGTTCTTTCTGTTCATGTTGTTCTTGTTGTTCTTGTTGTTGTTGTTGTTGTCCTTGTTGTTCTTGTTGTTCTTGTTGTTCTTGTTGTTCTTGTTGTTGTTGTTGTTGTTGTTGTTCTTGTTGTTGTTGTTGTTCTTGGTCTTGTTGATCTTGTTGTTCTTGACGTTCTTGTTGTTCTTGTTGTTCTTGTTGTTCTTGTTGTTCTTGTTGTTCTTGTTGTTCTTGTTGTTCTTGTTGTTCTTGTTGTTCTTGTTGTTCTTGTTGTTGTTGTTCTTGTCGTTGTTCGTGTTGTTCTTGTTGTTGTTCTTGTTTTTGTTGTTCTTGTTGTTGTTGTTGTTCTTCCTGTTCTTGTTCTTGTTGTTCTTGTTGTTCTTGTTGTTCTTGTTGTTCCTGCTGTTCTTTCTGTTCATGTTGTTCTTGTTGTTCTTGTTGTTGTTGTTGTTGTCCTTGTTGTTCTTGTTGTTCTTGTTGTTCTTGTTGTTCTTGTTGTTCTTGTTGTTCTTGTTGTTCTTGTTGTTCTTGTTGTTCTTGTTGTTCTTGTTGTTCTTGTTGTTCTTGTTGTTCTTGTTGTTCTTGTTGTTCTTGTTGTTCTTGTTGTTCTTGTTGTTCTTGTTGTTCTTGTTGTTCTTGTTGTTCTTGTTGTTCTTGTTGTTCTTGTTGTTCTTGTTGTTCTTGTTGTTCTTGTTCTTGTTGTTGTTGTTCTGGTTGTTCTTGTTGTTCTTGTTGTTCCGGTTGTTCTTGTTGTTGTTGTTGTTCTTGTTGATCTTGTTGTTCTTGTTGTTCTTCTTGTTCTTGTTGCTCTTGTTGCTCTTGTTGCTCTTGTTGCTCTTGTTGCTCTTATTGCTCTTGTTGCACTTGTTGCTGTTGTTGTTCTTGTTGTTCTGGTTGTTGATGTTCTTGTTGTTCATGTTGTTGTTGTTCTTGATGTTCTTGTTGTTCTTGTTGATCTTGTTGTTCTTGTTGTTCTTGGTGTTCTTGTTGTTCTTGTTGTTCTAGTTGTTGTTGTTGTTGTTGTTCTTGTTGTTCTTGTTGTTGATGCTCTTGTTGTTCATGTTGTTGTTGTTCCTGATGTTCTTGATGTTCCCGTTGTTCTTGTTGTTGTTGTTGTTGTTGTTGTTGTTCTTCTTCTTGTTGTTCATGTTGTTGTGGTTCTGGTAGATGTTGTTGTTCTTGTTCTTGTTGTTCTTGTTGCTCATGTTGTTCTTGTTGTTCTTGTTGTTCTTGCTGTTGTTGTTCCTGTTGTTCTTGTTGTTGTTGTTGTTGTTGTTGTTCTTGCTGTTCTTGTTGTTGTTGTTCTTGCTGTTCTTGTTCTTGTTGCTCTTGTTGTTCTTGTTGTTCTTGTTGTTCTTGTTGCTCTTGTTGTTCTTGTTGTTTTTGTTGTTCTTGTTGTTCTTGTTGTTCTTGTTGTTCTTGTTGTTCTTGTTGTTCTTGTTGTTCTTGTTGTTCTTGTTGTTCTTGTTGTTGTTGTTCTTGTTGTTGTTCGTGTTGTTCTTGTTGTTGTTCTTGTTTTTGTTGTTCTTGTTGTTGTTGTTGTTCTTCCTGTTCTTGTTCTTGTTGTTCTTGTTGTTCTTGTTGTTCTTGTTGTTCCTGCTGTTCTTTCTGTTCATGTTGTTCTTGTTGTTCTTGTTGTTGTTGTTGTTGTCCTTGTTGTTCTTGTTGTTCTTGTTGTTCTTGTTGTTCTTGTTGTTGTTGTTGTTGTCCTTGTTGTTCT
Source organism: Megalopta genalis (assembly GCF_051020955.1). Classification (NCBI taxonomy): domain Eukaryota; kingdom Metazoa; phylum Arthropoda; class Insecta; order Hymenoptera; family Halictidae; genus Megalopta; species Megalopta genalis. Next base: position 919,077 of record NW_027476100.1, read on the forward strand.
TGTTGTTCTTGTTGTTCTTGTTGTTCTTGTTGTTCTTGTTGTTCTTGTTGTTCTTGTTGTTCTTGTTGTTCTTGTTGTTCTTGTTGTTCTTGTTGTTCTTGTTGTTCTTGTTGTTCTTGTTGTTCTTGTTGTTCTTGTTGTTCTTGTTGTTCTTGTTGTTCTTGTTGTTCTTGTTGTTCTTGTTGTTCTTGTTGTTCTTGTTCTTGTTGTTGTTGTTCTGGTTGTTCTTGTTGTTCTTGTTGTTCCGGTTGTTCTTGTTGTTGTTGTTGTTCTTGTTGATCTTGTTGTTCTTGTTGTTCTTCTTGTTCTTGTTGCTCTTGTTGCTCTTGTTGCTCTTGTTGCTCTTGTTGCTCTTATTGCTCTTGTTGCACTTGTTGCTGTTGTTGTTCTTGTTGTTCTGGTTGTTGATGTTCTTGTTGTTCATGTTGTTGTTGTTCTTGATGTACTTGTTGTTCTTGTTGATCTTGTTGTTCTTGTTGTTCTTGGTGTTCTTGTTGTTCTTGTTGTTCTAGTTGTTGTTGTTGTTGTTGTTCTTGTTGTTCTTGTTGTTCTTGTTGCTCTTGTTGCTCTTGTTGCTCTTGTTGCTCTTGTTGCTCTTGTTGCACTTGTTGCTCTTGTTGCTCTTGTTGCTCTTGTTGCTCTTGTTGCTGTTGTTGCTGTTGTTGTCCTGGTTGTTGACGTTCTTGTTGTTCTTGTTGTTCTTGGTGTTCTTGTTGTTCTTGTTGTTCTAGTTGTTGTTGTTGTTGTTGTTGTTGTTCTTGTTGTTCTTGTTGTTCTTGTTGCTCTTGTTGCTCTTGTTGCTCTTGTTGCTCTTGTTGCTCTTGTTGCTCTTGTTGCTCTTGTTGCTCTTGTTGCTCTTGTTGCTCTTGTTGCTCTTGTTGCTGTTGTTGCTGTTGTTGTCCTGGTTGTTGACGTTCTTGTTGTTCTTGTTGTTCTTGGTGTTCTTGTTGTTCTTGTTGTTCTAGTTGTTGTTGTTGTTGTTGTTGTTGTTGTTGTTCTCGTTGTTCTCGTTGTTCTCGTTGTTCTTGTTGTTCTTTTTGTTCTTGTTGTTCTTGTTGTCCTTGTTGTTGTTCTTGTTGTTCATGTTGTTGTTGTTCTGGGTGATGTTGTTGTTCTTGTTCTTGTTTTTCTTGTTTTTCTTGTTGTTCTTGTTGTTCTTGTTGTTCTTGTTGTTCTTGTTGCTCTTGTTGTTCTTGTTGTTCTTCTTGTTCTTGTTATTCTTTTTGTCCTTGTTGTTCTTGCTGTTGTTGTTCCCGTTGTTCTTGTTGTTGTTGTTCTTGCTGTTCTTGTTGTAGTTGTTGTTTTTGTTGATCTTGTTGTTCTTGTTGTTCTTGTTGTTCTTGTTGATCTTGATGTTCTTGTTGTTCTTGTTGTTCTTGTTGTTCTTGTTGATCTTGTTGTTCTTGTTGTTCTTGTTGTTCTTGTTGTTCTTGTTGTTTTTGTTGATCTTGTTGTTCTTGTTGTTCTTGTTGTTCTTGTTGTTCTTCTTGCTGTTATGGTTGTTCTTCTTGCTGTTCTGGTTGTTCTTGTTGTTCTCGTTGTTCTCGTTGTTCTCGTTGTTCTCGTTGTTCTCGTTGTTCTCGTTGTTCTCGTTGTTCTCGTTGTTCTCGTTGTTCTTGTTGTTCTTGTTGTTCTTGTTGTTCTTGTTGTTCTTGTTGTTCTTGTTGTTCTTGTTGTTCTTGTTGTTCTTGTTGTTCTTGTTGTTCTTGTTGTTCTTGTTGTTCTTGTTGTTCTTGTTGTTCTTGTTGTTCTTGTTGTTCATGTTGTTCTTGTTGTTCTTCTTGTTGTTGTTCTAGTGGTCCTTGTTGTTGTTGTTCTGGTTGTTCTTGTTGTTCTTGTTGTTCTTGTTGTTCTTGCTGTTCATGTTGTCTTGTTGTCCTTGTTGTTCTAGTTGTTCTTGCTGTTCTTGTTGTTCTTGTTGTTCCGGTTGATCATGTTGTTGTTCTTGTTGTTGTTGTTGTTCTTATTTTTGGTGTTGTTTTTGTTGTATTTCTTGCTGTTCTTGTTCTTGTTGTTCTTGTTGTTCTTGTTGTTCTTGTTGTTCTTGTTGCTCTTGTTGCTCTTGTTGATCTTGTTGTTCTTGTTGCTCTTGTCGTTCTTGTTGCTCTTGTTGCTTTTGTTGCTCTTGTTGCTGTTGTTGTTCTTGTTGTTCTGGTTGTTGATGTTATTGTTGTTCATGTTGTTGTTGATCTTGTTGTTCTTGTTGTTCTTGTTGTTCTTGTTGTTCTTGATGTTCTTGTTGTTCTTGTTGTTCTAGTTGTTGTTGTTGTTGTTCTTGTTGGTGTTCTTGTTGTTCTTCTTGTTGTTCTTGTTGTTCTTGTTCTCCTTCTTGTTGTTCTTGTTGTTCTTGTTGATCTTGTTGTTCTTGTTGTTCTTGGTGTTCTTGTTGTTCTTGTTGTTCTAGTTGTTGTTGTTGTTGTTGTTCTTGTTGTTCTTGTTGTTCTTGTTGCTCTTGTTGCTCTTGTTGCTCTTGTTGCTCTTGTTGCTGATGTTGCTGTTGTTGTTCTGGTTGTTGATGTTCTTGTTGTTTATGTTGTTGTTGTTCTTATTGTTGTTGTTGTTGTTGTTGTTGTTCTTGGTCTTGTTGTTCTTGTTGTTCTTGATGTTCTTGTTGTTCTTGTTGTTCTTGTTGCTCTTGTTGCTCTTGTTGATCTTGTTGTTCTTGTTGTTCTTGTCGTTCTTGTTGCTCTTGTTGCTTTTGTTGCTCTTGTTGCTGTTGTTGTTCTTGTTGTTCATGTTGTTGTTGTCCTTGTTGTTCTTGTTGTTCTTGTTGTTCTTGTTGTTCTTGTTGTTCTTGTTGCTCTTGTTGTTCTTGTTGCTCTTGTTGTTCTTGTTGTTCTTGTTGTTCTTGTTGTTCTTGTTGTTCTTCTTTTTCTTGTTGTTCATGTTGCTGTTGTTCTTGTTGATCTTGACGTACTTGTTCTTGTTGTTCTTGTTGATCTTGTTGTACTTGTTCTTGTTGATCTTGTTGTTGTTCTTGTTGTTCTTGTTGTTCTTGTTGTTCTTGTTGTTCTTGTTGTTCTTATTGTTCTTGTTGTTCTTGTTGTTCTCGTTGCTCTCGTAGTTGTTGTTCCCGTTGTTCTTGTTCTTGTTGTTCTTGTTGTTGTTGTTCCCGTTGTTCTTGTTCTTGTTGTTCTTGTTGTTGTTGTTCCCGTTGTTCTTGTTGTTGTTGTTGTTGTTGTTGTTGTTCTTGTTGTCGTTGTTGTTGTTGTTGTTCTTGTTGTTCTTGTTGTTCTTGTTGTTCTTGTTGTTCTTGTGGTTCTTGTTGTTCTTGTTGTTCTTGTTGTTCTTGTTGTTCTTGTTGTTCTTGTTGTTCTTGTTGTTCTTGTTGTTCTTGTTGTTCTTGTTGTTCTTGTTGTTCTTGTTGTTCTTGTTGTTCTTGTTGTTCTTGTTGTTAATGTTGTTCTTGTTGTTCTTCTTGTTGTTGTTCTAGTTGTCCTTGTTGTTGTTGTTCTGGTTGTTCTTGTTGTTCTTGTTGTTCTTGTTGTTCTTGTTGTTCTTGTTGTTCTTGTTGTTCTTGTTGTTCTTGTTGTTCTTGTTGTTCTTGTTGTTCTTGTTGTACTTGTTGTTCTTGTTGTTCTTGTTGTTCTTGTTGTTCTTGTGGTTCTTGTTGTTTTTGTTGTTCTTGTTGTTGTTGTTGTTGTTCTTGTTGTTGTTCTTGCTGTTCTTGTTCTTGTTGTTCTTGTTGTTCTTGTTGTTCTTGTTGATCTTGCTGTTCTTGTTGTTCTTGTTGCTCTTGTTGCTCTTGTTGCTCTTGTTGCTCTTGTTGCTGTTGTTGTTCTTGTTGTTCTGATTGTTGATGTTCTTGTTGTTCATGTTGTTGTTGTTCTTGTTGTTCTTGTTGTTCTTGTTGTTCTTGTTGTTCTTGTTGTTCTTGTTGTTCTTGTTGTTCTTGTTGTTCTTGTTGTTCTTGTTGTTCTTGTTGTTCTTGTTGTTCTTGTTGTTCTTGTTGTTCTTGTTGTTCTTGTTGTTCTTGTTGCTCTTGTTGTTCTTGTTGTTCTTGTTGTTCTTGTTGTTCTTGTTGTTCTTGTTGTTCTTGTTGTTCTTGTTGTTCTTGTTGTTCTTGTTGTTCTTGTTGTTCTTGTTGTTCTTGTTGTTCTTGTTGTTCTTGTTGTTCTTGTTGTTCTTGTTGTTCTTGTTGTTGATGTTCTTGTTGTTGTTGTTCTTGTTGTTCTCGTTGTCGTTGTTGTTCTTGTTGTTCTTGTTGCTCTTGTTGTTCTTGTTGTTCTTGTTGTTCTTGTTGTTCTTGTTGTTCTTGTTGTTCTTGTTGTTCTTGTTGTTCTTGTTGTTCTTGTTGTTCTTGTTGTTCTTGTTGTTCTTGTTGTTCTTGTTGTTCTTGTTGTTCTTGTTGTTCTTGTTGTTCTTGTTGTTCTTGTTGTTCTTGTTGTTCTTGTTGTTCTTGTTGTTCTTGTTGTTCTGGTTGTTGATGTTCTTGTTGTTCATGTTGTTGTTGTTCTTGTTGTTCTTGATGTTCTTGTTGTTCTCGTTGTCGTTGATGTTCTTGTTGTTCTTGTTGCTCTTGTTGCTCTTGTTGCTCTTGTTGCTCTTGTTGCTCTTGTTGCTGTTGTTGTTCTTGTTGTTCTGGTTGTTGATGTTCTTGTTGTTCATGTTGTTGTTGTTCTTTTTGTTCTTGTTGATGTTGTTGTTGTTGTTGTTGTTCTGGTTGTTGTTGTTGTTCTTCTTCTTGTTGTTCATGTTGTTGTGGTTCTGGTAGATGTTGTTGTTCTTGTTCTTGTTGTTCTTGTTGCTCATGTTGTTCTTGTTGTTCTTGTTGTTCTTGCTGTTGTTGTTCCTGTTGTTCTTGTTGTTGTTGTTGTTGTTGTTGTTGTTGTTCTTGCTGTTCTTGTTGTTGTTGTTCTTGCTGTTCTTGTTCTTGTTGCTCTTGTTGTTCTTGTTGTTCTTGTTGTTCTTGTTGCTCTTGTTGTTCTTGTTGTTTTTGTTGTTCTTGTTGTTCTTGTTGTTCTTGTTGTTCTTGTTGTTCTTGTTGTTCTTGTTGTTCTTGTTGCTCTTGTTGTTCTTGTTGTTGTTGTTCTTGTTGTTGTTCGTGTTGTTCTTGTTGTTGTTCTTGTTTTTGTTGTTCTTGTTGTTGTTGTTCTTCCTGTTCTTGTTCTTGTTGTTCTTGTTGTTCTTGTTGTTCTTGTTGTTCTTGTTGTTCCTGCTGTTCTTTCTGTTCATGTTGTTCTTGTTGTTCTTGTTGTTGTTGTTGTTGTCCTTGTTGTTCTTGTTGTTCTTGTTGTTCTTGTTGTTGTTGTTGTTGTCCTTGTTGTTCTTGTTGTTCTTGTTGTTCTTGTTGTTCTTGTTGTTCTTGTTGTTCTTGTTGTTCTTGTTGTTCTTGTTGTTCTTGTTGTTCTTGTTGTTCTTGTTGTTCTTGTTGTTCTTGTTGTTCTTGTTGTTCTTGTTGTTCTTGTTGTTCTTGTTGTTCTTGTTGTTCTTGTTGTTCTTGTTGTTCTTGTTGTTCTTGTTGTTCTTGTTGTTCTTGTTGTTCTTGTTGTTCTTGTTGTTCTTGTTGTTCTTGTTGTTCTTGTTCTTGTTGTTGTTGTTCTGGTTGTTCTTGTTGTTCTTGTTGTTCCGGTTGTTCTTGTTGTTGTTGTTGTTCTTGTTGATCTTGTTGTTCTTGTTGTTCTTCTTGTTCTTGTTGCTCTTGTTGCTCTTGTTGCTCTTGTTGCTCTTGTTGCTCTTATTGCTCTTGTTGCACTTGTTGCTGTTGTTGTTCTTGTTGTTCTGGTTGTTGATGTTCTTGTTGTTCATGTTGTTGTTGTTCTTGATGTTCTTGTTGTTCTTGTTGTTCTTGTTGTTCTTGTTGTTCTTGTTGTTCTTGTTGTTCTTGTTGTTCTTGTTGTTCTTGTTGTTCTTGTTGTTCTTGTTGTTCTTGTTGTTCTTGTTGTTCTTGTTGTTCTTGTTGTTCTTGTTGTTCTTGTTGTTCTTGTTGTTCTTGTTGTTCTTGTTGTTCTTGTTGTTCTTGTTGTTCTTGTTGTTCTTGTTGTTCTGGTTGTTGATGTTCTTGTTGTTGTTGTTCTTGTTGTTCTCGTTGTCGTTGTTGTTCTTGTTGTTCTTGTTGCTCTTGTTGTTCTTGTTGTTCTTGTTGTTCTTGTTGTTCTTGTTGTTCTTGTTGTTCTTGTTGTTCTTGTTGTTCTTGTTGTTCTTGTTGTTCTTGTTGTTCTTGTTGTTCTTGTTGTTCTTGTTGTTCTTGTTGTTCTTGTTGTTCTTGTTGTTCTTGTTGTTCTTGTTGTTCTTGTTGTTCTTGTTGTTCTTGTTGTTCTTGTTGTTCTTGTTGTTCTTGTTGATCTGGTTGTTGATGTTCTTGTTGTTCATGTTGTTGTTGTTCTTGTTGTTCTTGATGTTCTTGTTGTTCTCGTTGTCGTTGTTGTTCTTGTTGTTCTTGTTGCTCTTGTTGCTCTTGTTGCTCTTGTTGCTCTTGTTGCTCTTGTTGCTGTTGTTGTTCTTGTTGTTCTGGTTGTTGATGTTCTTGTTGTTCATGTTGTTGTTGTTCTTTTTGTTCTTGTTGATGTTGTTGTTGTTGTTCTGGTTGTTGATGCTCTTGTTGTTCATGTTGTTGTTGTTCCTGATGTTCTTGTTGTTCCCGTTGTTCTTGTTGTTGTTGTTCTTGTTGTTGTTGTTGTTGTTCTTCTTCTTGTTGTTCACGTTGTTGTGGTTCTGGTAGATGTTGTTGTTCTTGTTCTTGTTGTTCTTGTTGCTCATGTTGTTCTTGTTGTTCTTGTTGTTCTTGCTGTTGTTGTTCCTGTTGTTCTTGTTGTTGTTGTTGTTGTTGTTGTTGTTGTTCTTGCTGTTCTTGTTGTTGTTGTTCTTGCTGTTCTTGTTCTTGTTGCTCTTGTTGTTCTTGTTGTTCTTGTTGTTCTTGTTGCTCTTGTTGTTCTTGTTGTTTTTGTTGTTCTTGTTGTTCTTGTTGTTCTTGTTGTTCTTGTTGTTCTTGTTGTTCTTGTTGTTCTTGTTGTTCTTGTTGTTCTTGTTGTTCTTGTTGTTCTTGTTGTTCTTGTTGTTCTTGTTGTTCTTGTTGTTCTTGTTGTTGTTGTTCTTGTTGTTGTTCGTGTTGTTCTTGTTGTTGTTCTTGTTTTTGTTGTTCTTGTTGTTGTTGTTGTTCTTCCTGTTCTTGTTCTTGTTGTTCTTGTTGTTCTTGTTGTTCTTGTTGTTCCTGCTGTTCTTTCTGTTCATGTTGTTCTTGTTGTTCTTGTTGTTGTTGTTGTTGTCCTTGTTGTTCTTGTTGTTCTTGTTGTTCTTGTTGTTGTTGTTGTTGTCCTTGTTGTTCTTGTTGTTCTTGTTGTTCTTGTTGTTCTTGTTGTTCTTGTTGTTCTTGTTGTTCTTGTTGTTCTTGTTGTTCTTGTTGTTCTTGTTGTTCTTGTTGTTCTTGTTGTTCTTGTTGTTCTTGTTGTTCTTGTTGTTCTTGTTGTTCTTGTTGTTCTTGTTGTTCTTGTTGTTCTTGTTGTTCTTGTTGTTCTTGTTGTTCTTGTTGTTCTTGTTGTTCTTGTTGTTCTTGTTGTTCTTGTTGTTCTTGTTCTTGTTGTTGTTGTTCTGGTTGTTCTTGTTGTTCTTGTTGTTCCGGTTGTTCTTGTTGTTGTTGTTGTTCTTGTTGATCTTGTTGTTCTTGTTGTTCTTCTTGTTCTTGTTGCTCTTGTTGCTCTTGTTGCTCTTGTTGCTCTTGTTGCTCTTATTGCTCTTGTTGCACTTGTTGCTGTTGTTGTTCTTGTTGTTCTGGTTGTTGATGTTCTTGTTGTTCATGTTGTTGTTGTTCTTGATGTTGTTGTTGTTCTTGATGTTCTTGTTGTTCTTGTTGATCTTGTTGTTCTTGTTGTTCTTGGTGTTCTTGTTGTTCTTGTTGTTCTAGTTGTTGTTGTTGTTGTTGTTCTTGTTGTTCTTGTTGTTGATGCTCTTGTTGTTCATGTTGTTGTTGTTCCTGATGTTCTTGATGTTCCCGTTGTTCTTGTTGTTGTTGTTCTTGTTGTTGTTGTTGTTGTTCTTCTTCTTGTTGTTCATGTTGTTGTGGTTCTGGTAGATGTTGTTGTTCTTGTTCTTGTTGTTCTTGTTGCTCATGTTGTTCTTGTTGTTCTTGTTGTTCTTGCTGTTGTTGTTCCTGTTGTTCTTGTTGTTGTTGTTGTTGTTGTTGTTCTTGCTGTTCTTGTTGTTGTTGTTCTTGCTGTTCTTGTTCTTGTTGCTCTTGTTGTTCTTGTTGTTCTTGTTGTTCTTGTTGCTCTTGTTGTTCTTGTTGTTTTTGTTGTTCTTGTTGTTCTTGTTGTTCTTGTTGTTCTTGTTGTTCTTGTTGTTCTTGTTGTTCTTGTTGTTCTTGTTGTTGTTGTTCTTGTTGTTGTTCGTGTTGTTCTTGTTGTTGTTCTTGTTTTTGTTGTTCTTGTTGTTGTTGTTGTTCTTCCTGTTCTTGTTCTTGTTGTTCTTGTTGTTCTTGTTGTTCTTGTTGTTCCTGCTGTTCTTTCTGTTCATGTTGTTCTTGTTGTTCTTGTTGTTGTTGTTGTTGTCCTTGTTGTTCTTGTTGTTCTTGTTGTTCTTGTTGTTGTTGTTGTTGTCCTTGTTGTTCTTGTTGTTCTTGTTGTTCTTGTTGTTCTTGTTGTTCTTGTTGTTCTTGTTGTTCTTGTTGTTCTTGTTGTTCTTGTTGTTCTTGTTGTTCTTGTTGTTCTTGTTGTTCTTGTTGTTCTTGTTGTTCTTGTTGTTCTTGTTGTTCTTGTTGTTCTTGTTGTTCTTGTTGTTCTTGTTGTTCTTGTTGTTCTTGTTGTTCTTGTTCTTGTTGTTGTTGTTCTGGTTGTTCTTGTTGTTCTTGTTGTTCCGGTTGTTATTGTTGTTGTTGTTGTTCTTGTTGATCTTGTTGTTCTTGTTGTTCTTCTTGTTCTTGTTGCTCTTGTTGCTCTTGTTGCTCTTGTTGCTCTTGTTGCTCTTATTGCTCTTGTTGCACTTGTTGCTGTTGTTGTTCTTGTTGTTCTGGTTGTTGATGTTCTTGTTGTTCATGTTGTTGTTGTTCTTGATGTTCTTGTTGTTCATGTTGTTGTTGTTCTTGATGTTCTTGTTGTTCTTGTTGATCTTGTTGTTCTTGTTGTTCTTGGTGTTCTTGTTGTTCTTGTTGTTCTAGTTGTTGTTGTTGTTGTTGTTCTTGTTGTTCTTGTTGTTCTTGTTGCTCTTGTTGCTCTTGTTGCTCTTGTTGCTCTTGTTGCACTTGTTGCTCTTGTTGCTCTTGTTGCTGTTGTTGCTGTTGTTGTCCTGGTTGTTGACGTTCTTGTTGTTCTTGTTGTTCTTGGTGTTCTTGTTGTTCTTGTTGTTCTAGTTGTTGTTGTTGTTGTTGTTGTTGTTCTTGTTGTTCTTGTTGTTCTTGTTGTTCTTGTTGTTCTTGTTGCTCTTGTTGCTCTTGTTGCTCTTGTTGCTCTTGTTGCTCTTGTTGCTCTTGTTGCTCTTGTTGCTCTTGTTGCTGTTGTTGCTGTTGTTGTCCTGGTTGTTGACGTTCTTGTTGTTCTTGTTGTTCTTGGTGTTCTTGTTGTTCTTGTTGTTCTAGTTGTTGTTGTTGTTGTTGTTGTTGTTGTTGTTCTCGTTGTTCTCGTTGTTCTCGTTGTTCTTGTTGTTCTTTTTGTTCTTGTTGTTCTTGTTGTCCTTGTTGTTGTTCTTGTTGTTCATGTTGTTGTTGTTCTGGGTGATGTTGTTGTTCTTGTTCTTGTTTTTCTTGTTTTTCTTGTTGTTCTTGTTGTTCTTGTTGTTCTTGTTGTTCTTGTTGCTCTTGTTGTTCTTGTTGTTCTTCTTGTTCTTGTTATTCTTTTTGTCCTTGTTGTTCTTGCTGTTGTTGTTCCCGTTGGTCTTGTTGTTGTTGTTCTTGCTGTTCTTGTTGTAGTTGTTGTTTTTGTTGATCTTGTTGTTCTTGTTGTTCTTGTTGTTCTTGTTGTTCTTGATGTTCTTGTTGTTCTTGTTGTTCTTGTTGTTCTTGTTGATCTTGTTGTTCTTGTTGTTCTTGTTGTTCTTGTTGTTCTTGTTGTTTTTGTTGATCTTGTTGTTCTTGTTGTTCTTGTTGTTCTTGTTGTTCTTGTTGTTCTTCTTGCTGTTATGGTTGTTCTTCTTGCTGTTCTGGTTGTTCTTGTTGTTCTCGTTGTTCTCGTTGTTCTCGTTGTTCTCGTTGTTCTCGTTGTTCTCGTTGTTCTCGTTGTTCTTGTTGTTCTTGTTGTTCTTGTTGTTCTTGTTGTTCTTGTTGTTCTTGTTGTTCTTGTTGTTCTTGTTGTTCTTGTTGTTCTTGTTGTTCTTGTTGTTCTTGTTGTTCTTGTTGTTCTTGTTGTTCTTGTTGTTCTTGTTGTTCTTGTTGTTCATGTTGTTCTTGTTGTTCTTCTTGTTGTTGTTCTAGTGGTCCTTGTTGTTGTTGTTCTGGTTGTTCTTGTTGTTCTTGTTGTTCTTGTTGTTCTTGCTGTTCATGTTGTCTTGTTGTCCTTGTTGTTCTAGTTGTTCTTGCTGTTCTTGTTGTTCTTGTTGTTCTTGTTGTTGTTGTTCTAGTTGTTCTTGTTGTTGTTGTTCTGGTTGTTCTTGTTGTTCTTGTTGTTCCGGTTGATCATGTTGTTGTTCTTGTTGTTGTTGTTGTTCTTATTTTTGGTGTTGTTTTTGTTGTATTTCTTGCTGTTCTTGTTCTTGTTGTTCTTGTTGTTCTTGTTGTTCTTGTTGTTCTTGTTGTTCTTGTTGCTCTTGTTGCTCTTGTTGATCTTGTTGTTCTTGTTGCTCTTGTCGTTCTTGTTGCTCTTGTTGCTTTTGTTGCTCTTGTTGCTGTTGTTGTTCTTGTTGTTCTGGTTGTTGATGTTATTGTTGTTCATGTTGTTGTTGATCTTGTTGTTCTTGTTGTTCTTGTTGTTCTTGTTGTTCTTGATGTTCTTGTTGTTCTTGTTGTTCTAGTTGTTGTTGTTGTTGTTCTTGTTGGTGTTCTTGTTGTTCTTCTTGTTGTTCTTGTTGTTCTTGTTCTCCTTCTTGTTGTTCTTGTTGTTCTTGTTGATCTTGTTGTTCTTGTTGTTCTTGGTGTTCTTGTTGTTCTTGTTGTTCTAGTTGTTGTTGTTGTTGTTGTTCTTGTTGTTCTTGTTGCTCTTGTTGCTCTTGTTGCTCTTGTTGCTCTTGTTGCTGATGTTGCTGTTGTTGTTCTGGTTGTTGATGTTCTTGTTGTTTATGTTGTTGTTGTTCTTATTGTTGTTGTTGTTGTTGTTGTTGTTCTTGGTCTTGTTGTTCTTGTTGTTCTTGATGTTCTTGTTGTTCTTGTTGTTCTTGTTGTTCTTGTTGTCCTTGTTGTTCTTGGTGTTCTTGTTGTTCTTGTTGTTCTAGTTGTTGTTGTTGTTGTTATTGTTCTTGTTGTTGTTCTCGTTGTTCTCGTTGTTCTCGTTGTTCTCGTTGTTCTTGTTGTTCTTTTTGTTCTTGTTGTTCTTGTTGTCCTTGTTGCTGTTGTTGCTGTTGTTGTTCTTGTTGTTCATGTTGTTGTTGTTCTGGTTGATGTTGTTGTTCTTGTTCTTGTTTTTCTTGTTGTTCTTGTTGTTCTTGTTGTTCTTGTTGCTCTTGTTGCTCTTGTTCTTCTTGTTGTTCTTCTTGTTCTTGTTATTCTTTTTGTCCTTGTTGTTCTTGCTGTTGTTGTTCACGTTGTTCTTGTTGTTGTTGTTCTTGTTGTTGTTGTTGTTGTTCTTGTTCTTGCTGTTCATGTTGTTGTGGTTCTGGTAGATGTTGTTGTTCTGGTTCTTGTTGTTCTTGTTGCTCTTGTTGTTCTTGTTGTGCTTGTTGTTCTTGTTGTTCTTGTTGTTCTTGTTGTTCTTGTTGTTCTTGTTGTTGTTGTTGTTCTTGTTGTTGTTCGTGTTGTTCTTGTTGTTGTTCTTGTTGTTGTTCGTGTTGTTCTTGTTGTTGTTCTTGTTTTTGTTGTTCTTCTTGTTGTTGTTGTTCTTCCTGTTCTTGTTCTTGTTGTTCTTGTTGTTCTTGTTGTTCTTGTTGTTCTTGCTGTTCTTTCTGTTCATGTTGCTCTTGTTGTTCTTGTTGTTGTTGTTGTTGTCCTTGTTGTTCTTGTTGTTCTTGTTGTTCTTGTTGTTCTTGTTGTTCTTGTTGTTCTTGTTGTTCTTGTTGTTCTTGTTGTTCTTGTTGTTGTTGTTGTTCTTGTTGTTGTTGTTGTTGTTGTTCTTGGTCTTGTTGATCTTGTTGTTCTTGACGTTCTTGTTGTTCTTGTTATTCTTGGTGTTCTTGTTGTTCTTGTTGTTCTCGTTGTTCTTGTTGTTCTTGTTGTTCTTGTTGTTTTTGTTGATCTTGTTGTTCTTGTTGTTCTTGTTGTTCTTGTTGTTCTTGTTGTTCTTGTTGTTCTTCTTGCTGTTCTGGTTGTTCTTCTTGCTGTTCTGGTTGTTCTTGTTGCTGTTCTGGTTGTTCTTGTTGTTCTCGTTGTTCTCGTTGTTCTCGTTGTTCTCGTTGTTCTCGTTGTTCTCGTTGTTCTCGTTGTTCTCGTTGTTCTCGTTGTTCTCCTTGTTCTCGTAGTACTTGTTGTTCTTGTTGTTCTTGTTGTTCTAGTTGTCCTTGTTGTTGTTGTTCTTGTTGTTCTTGCTGTTCATGTTGTCTTGTTGTCCTTGTTGTTCTAGTTGTTCTTGTTGTTCTTGTTGTTCTTGTTGTTCTTGTTGTTGTTGTTCTAGTTGTTCTTGTTGTTGTTGTTCTGGTTGTTCTTGTTGTTCCGGTTGTTCATGTTGTTGTTCTTGTTGTTGTTGTCGTTCTTATTTTTGTTGTTGTTTTTGTTGTTTTTCTTGCTGTTCTTGTTCTTGTTGTTCTTGTTGTTCTTGTTGTTCTTGTTGCTCTTGTTGCTCTTGTTGATCTTGTTGTTCTTGTTGTTCTTGTCGTTCTTGTTGCTCTTGTTGCTTTTGTTGCTCTTGTTGCTGTTGTTGTTCTTGTTGTTCTGGTTGTTGATGTTCTTGTTGTTCATGTTGTTGTTGATCTTGTTGTTCTTGTTGTTCTTGTTGTTCTTGTTGTTCTTGGTGTTCTTGTTGTTCTTGTTGTTCTAGTTGTTGTTGTTGTTGTTCTTGTTGTTGTTCTTGTTGTTCTTCTTGTTGTTCTTGTTGTTCTTGTTGATCTTGTTGTTCTTGTTGTTCTTGGTGTTCTTGTTGTTCTTGTTGTTCTAGTTGTTGTTGTTGTTGTTGTTCTTGTTGTTCTTGTTGTTCTTGTTGCTCTTGTTGCTCTTGTTGCTCTTGTTGCTCTTGTTGCTCTTGTTGCTGTTGTTGCTGTTGTTGTTCTGGTTGTCGATGTTCTTGTTGTTTATGTTGTTGTTGTTCTTTTTGCTCTTGTTGTTGTTGTTGTTGTTGTTCTTGGTCTTGTTGTTCTTGTTGTTCTTGATGTTCTTGGTGTTCTTGTTGTTCTTGTTGTTCTAGTTGTTGTTGTTCTTGTTCTTGTTTTTCTTGTTGTTCTTGTTGTTCTTGTTGTTCTTGTTGTTCTTGTTGCTCTTGTTGCTCTTGTTCTTCTTGTTGTTCTTCTTGTTCTTGTTATTCTTTTTGTCCTTGTTGTTCTTGCTGTTGTTGTTCACGTTGTTTTTGTTGTTGTTGTTCTTGTTGTTGTTGTTGTTGTTCTTGTTCTTGCTGTTCATGTTGTTGTGGTTCTGGTAGATAAGGTTGTTCTTGTTCTTGTTGTTCTTGTTGCTCTTGTTGTCCTTGTTGCTGTTGTTGCTGTTGTTGTTCTTGTTGTTCATGTTGTTGTTGTTCTGGTTGATGTTGTTGTTCTTGTTCTTGTTGCTCTTGTTGTTCTTGTTGTTCTTGTTGTTCTTGTTGCTCTTGTTGCTCTTGTTCTTCTTGTTGTTCTTCTTGTTCTTGTTATTCTTTTTGTCCTTGTTGTTCTTGCTGTTGTTGTTCACGTTGTTCTTGTTGTTGTTGTTCTTGTTGTTGTTGTTGTTGTTCTTGTTCTTGCTGTTCATGTTGTTGTGGTTCTGGTAGATGTTGTTGTTCTTGTTCTTGTTGTTCTTGTTGTTCTTGTTATTATTGTTGTTCTCGTTGTTCTCGTTGTTCTCGTTGTTCTCGTTGTTCTCGTTGTTCTCGTTGTTCTCGTTGTTCTCGTTGTTCTCGTTGTTCTCGTTGTTCTCGTTGTTCTCGTTGTTCTCGCTGTTCTCGTTGTTCTCGTTGTTCTCGTTGTTCTTGTTGTTCTTGTTGTTCTTGTTGTTCTTGTTGTTCTTGTTGTTCTTGTTGTTCTTGTTGTTATTGTTGCTCTTGTTGCTCTTGTTGTTCTAGTTGTTCTTGTTGTTCTTGTTGTTCTTGTTGTTCTTGTTGTTCCGGTTGTTCTTGTTGTTCTTGTTGTTCTTGTTGCTCTTGTTGTTCTTCTTGTTCATCTTGTTCTTCTTGTTCTTCTTGTTCTTGTTGTTCTTGTTGTTGTTATTGTTGTTGTTGTCCTTGTTGTTCTTGTTGTTGTTGTCCTTGTTGTTCTTGTTGTTCTTGTTGTTCCTGCTGTTCTTGTTGTTCTTGTTGATCTTGTTGTTCTTGTTGTTCTTGTTGTTCTTGTGGCTCTTGTTGTTCTTGTTGTTCTTGTTGTTGTTGTTGTCCTTGTTGTTCTTGTTGTTCTTGTTGTTCTTGTTGTTCTTGTTGTTCTTGTTGTTCTTGTTGTTCTTGTTGCTCTTGTTGTTCTTGTTGCTCTTGTTGTTCTTGTTGTTCTTGTTGTTCTTGTTGTTCTTGTTGTTCTTGTTGTTCTTGTTGTTCTTGTTGTTCTTGTTGTTCTTGTTTTTCTTGTTGTTCATGTTGCTGTTGTTCTTGTTGATCTTGATGTACTTGTTCTTGCTGTTCTTGTTGTTCTTGTTGATCTTGTTGTACTTGTTCTTGTTGATCTTGTTGTTGTTCTTGTTGTTCTTGTTGTTCTTGTTGTTCTTGTTGTTCTTATTGTTCTTGTTGTTCTTGTTGTTCTTGTTCTTCTTGTTGTTCATGTTGCTGTTGTTCTTGTTGATCTTGTTGTACTTGTTCTTGTTGTTCTCGTTGTTCTTATTGTTCTTGTTGTTCTTGTTGCTCTTGTTGCTCTCGTCGTTGTTGTTCCCGTTGTTCTTGTTCCTGTTGTTCTTGTTGTTGTTGTTCCCGTTGTTCTTGTTCTTGTTGTTTTTGTTGTTCTTGTTGTCGTTGTTGTCGTTGTTGTTGTAGCTCTTGTTGCTCTTGTTGCTCTTGTTGTTCTCGTTGTTCTCGTTGTTCTCGTTGTTCTCGTTGTTCTCGTTGTTCTCGTTGTTCTCGTTGTTCTCGTTGTTCTCGTTGTTCTCGTTGTTCTCGTTGTTCTCGTTGTTCTCGTTGTTCTCGTTGTTCTCGTTGTTCTCGTTGTTCTCGTTGTTCTCGTTGTTCTCGTTGTTCTCGTTGTTCTCGTTGTTCTCGTTGTTCTTGTTGTTCTTGTTGTTCTTGTTGTTCTTGTTGTTCTTGTTGTTCTTGTTGTTCTTGTTGTTCTTGTTGTTCTTGTTGTTCTTGTTGTTCTTGTTGTTCTTGTTGTTCTTGTTGTTCTTGTTGTTCTTGTTGTTCTTGTTGTTCTTGTTGTTCTTGTTGTTCTTGTTGTTCTTGTTGTTCTTGTTGTTCTTGTTGTTCTTGTTGTTCTTGTTGTTCTTGTTGTTCTTGTTGTTCTTGTTGTTCTTGTTGTTCTTGTTGTTCTTGTTGTTCTTGCTGTTCATGTTGTTCTTGTTGTTCTTGTTGTTCTTGTTGTTCTTCTTGTTGTTGTTCTAGTTGTCCTTGTTGTTGTTGTTGTCCTTGTTGTTCTTGTTGTTGTTGTCCTTGTTGTTCTTGTTGTGCTTGTTGTTCTTGTTGTGCTTGTTGTTCTTGTTGCTCTTGTTGTTCTTGTTGCTCTTGTTGTTCTTGTTGTTGTTCTTGTTGTTCTTGTTTTTGTTGTTCTTGTTGTTGTTGTTCTTGTCGTTGTGGTTCTTGTTGTTCCTGTTGTTGTTGTTGTTCTTGTTGTTCTTGTTGTTGTTGTTCATGTGGTTCTTGTTGTTGTTGCTCTTGCTGTTCTCGTTCTTGTTGTCCTTGTTGTTCTTTCTGTTCTTGTTGTTCTTGTTGTTGTTGTTGTTCTTGCTGTTCTTGTTGTAGTTGTTGTTTTTGTTGTTCTTGTTGTTGTTGTTGATCCTGTTGTTGTTCTTGTTGTTGTTGTTGTTCTTGCTGTTCTTGTTGTAGTTGTAGTTGTTGTCCTTGTTATTGTTGTAGTTCTTGTTGTTCTTGTTGTTCTTGTTGTTCTTGTTGTTCTTGTTGTTCTTGTTGTTCTTGTTGTTCTTGTTGTTCTTGTTGTTCTTGTTGTTCTTGTTGATCTTGTTGTTCTTGTTGCTCTTGTTGCTCTTGTTGTTCTTGTTGTTCTCGTTGCTCTCGTTGTTCTCGTTGTTCTCGTTGTTCTCGTTGTTCTCGTTGTTCTCGTTGTTCTCGTTGTTCTCGATGTTCTCGTTGTTCTCGTTGTTCTCGTCGTTCTCGTTGTCCTTGTTGTTGTTGTTGTCCTTGTTGTTCTTGTTGTTGTTGTCCTTGTTGTTCTTGTTGTGCTTGTTGTTCTTGTTGTGCTTGTTGTTCTTGTTGCTCTTGTTGTTCTTGTTGCTCTTGTTGTTCTTGTTGTTGTTCTTGTTGTTCTTGTTTTTGTTGTTCTTGTTGTTGTTGTTCTTGTCGTTGTGGTTCTTGTTGTTCCTGTTGTTGTTGTTGTTCTTGTTGTTCTTGTTGTTGTTGTTCATGTGGTTCTTGTTGTTGTTGCTCTTGCTGTTCTCGTTCTTGTTGTCCTTGTTGTTCTTTCTGTTCTTGTTGTTCTTGTTGTTGTTGTTGTTCTTGCTGTTCTTGTTGTAGTTGTTGTTTTTGTTGTTCTTGTTGTTGTTGTTGATCCTGTTGTTGTTCTTGTTGTTGTTGTTGTTCTTGCTGTTCTTGTTGTAGTTGTAGTTGTTGTCCTTGTTATTGTTGTAGTTCTTGTTGTTCTTGTTGTTCTTGTTGTTCTTGTTGTTCTTGTTGTTCTTGTTGTTCTTGTTGTTCTTGTTGCTCTTGTTGTTATTGTTGTTCTTGTTGTTCTTGTTGTTCTCGTTGTTCTCGTTGTTCTCGTTGTTCTCGTTGTTCTCGTTGTTCTCGTTGTTCTCGTTGTTCTCGTTGTTCTCGTTGTTCTCGTTGTTCTCGTTGTTCTTGTTGTTCTTGTTGTTCTTGTTGTTCTTGTTGTTCTTGTTGTTCTTGTTGTTCTTGTTGTTCTTGTTGTTCTTGTTGTTCTTGTTGTTCTTGTTGCTCTTGTTGCTCTTGTTGTTCTTGTTGCTCTTGTTGTTCTTGTTGTTCTTGTTGTTCTTGTTGTTCTTGTTGTTCTCGTTGTTCTCGTTGTTCTCGTTGTTCTCGTTGTTCTCGTTGTTCTCGTTGTTCTCGTTGTTCTCGTTGTTCTCGTTGTTCTCGTTGTTCTCGTTGTTCTCGTTGTTCTCGTTGTTCTTGTTGTTCTTGTTGTTCTTGTTGTTCTTGTTGTTCTTGTTGTACTTGTTGTTCTTGTTGTTCTTGTTGTTCTTGTTGTTCTTGTTGTTCTTGTTGTTCTTGTTGTTCTTGTTGTTCTTGTTGATCTTGTTGTTCTTGTTGTTCTTGTTGTTAATGTTGTTCTTGTTGTTCTTCTTGTTGTTGTTCTAGTTGTCCTTGTTGTTGTTGTTCTGGTTGTTCTTGTTGTTCTTGTTGTTCTTGTTGTTCTTGTTGTTCCTGTTGTTCTTGTTGTTCTTGTTCTTGTTGTTCTTGCTGTTCATGTTGTCTTGTTGTCCTTGTTGTTCTAGTTGTTCTTGTTGTTCTTGTTGTTGTTGTGCTAGTTGTTCTTGTTGTTGTTGTTCTGGTTGTTCTTGTTGTTCTTGTTGTTCCGGTTGTTCATGTTGTTGTTCTTGTTGTTGTTGTTGTTCTTATTTTTGTTGTCGTTGTTGTTGTTTTTCTTGGTGTTCTTGTTCTTGTTGTTCTTGTTGTTCTTGCTGGTCATGTTGTTCTTGTTGTTCTTGTTGTTGTTGTTGTTGTTGTCCTTGTTGTTCTTGTTGTTCTTGTTGTTCTTGTTGTTCTTGTTGTTCTTGTTGTTCTTGTTGTCCTTGTTGTTCTTGTTGTTCTTGTTGTTCTTGTTGTTCTTGTTGTTCTTGCTGGTCATGTTGTCTTGTTGTCCTTGTTGTTCTAGTTGTTCTTGTTGTTCTTGTTGTTGTTGTGCTAGTTGTTCTTGTTGTTGTTGTTCTGGTTGTTCTTGTTGTTCTTGTTGTTCCGGTTGTTCATGTTGTTGTTCTTGTTGTTGTTGTTGTTCTTATTTTTGTTGTCGTTGTTGTTGTTTTTCTTGGTGTTCTTGTTCTTGTTGTTCTTGTTGTTCTTGCTGGTCATGTTGTTCTTGTTGTTCTTGTTGTTGTTGTTGTTGTTGTCCTTGTTGTTCTTGTTGTTCTTGTTGTTCTTGTTGTTCTTGTTGTTCTTGTTGTTCTTGTTGTCCTTGTTGTTCTTGTTGTTCTTGTTGTTCTTGTTGTTCTTGTTGTTCTAGTTGTCCTTGTTGTTGTTGTTGTCCTTGTTGTTCTTGTTGTTGTTGTCCTTGTTGTTCTTGTTGCGCTTGTTGTTCTTGTTGTTGTTCTTGTTGTTCTTGTTTTTGTTGTTCTTGTTGTTGTTGTTCTTGTCGTTGTGGTTCATGTTGTTCCTGTTGTTGTTGTTGTTCTTGTTGTTCTTGTTGTTGTTGTTCATGTGGTTCTTGTTGTTGTTGCTCTTGCTGATCTCGTTCTTGTTGTCCTTGTTGTTCTTTCTGTTCTTGTTGTTCTTGTTGTTGTTGTTGTTCTTGCTGTTCTTGTTGTAGTTGTTGTTTTTGTTGTTCTTGTTGTTGTTGTTGATCCTGTTGTTGTTCTTGTTGTTGTTGTTGTTCTTGCTGTTCTTGTTGTAGTTGTAGTTGTTGTCCTTGTTATTGTTGTTGTTCTTGTTGTTCTTGTTGTTCCTGTTGTTCTTGTTGTTCTTGTTCTTGTTGTTCTTGCTGTTCATGTTGTCTTGTTGTCCTTGTTGTTCTAGTTGTTCTTGTTTTTCTTGTTGTTGTTGTGCTAGTTGTTCTTGTTGTTGTTGTTCTGGTTGTTCTTGTTGTTCTTGTTGTTCCGGTTGTTCATGTTGTTGTTCTTGTTGTTGTTGTTGTTCTTATTTTTGTTGTCGTTGTTGTTGTTTTTCTTGCTGTTCTTCTTCTTGTTGTTCTTGTTGTTCTTGCTGGTCATGTTGTTCTTGTTGTTCTTGTTGTTGTTGTTGTTGTTGTCCTTGTTGTTCTTGTTGTTCTTGTTGTTCTTGTTGTTCTTGTTGGTCTTGTTGTTCTTGTTGTTCTTGTTGTTCTTGTTGTTCTTGTTGATCTTGTTGTTCTTGTTGCTCTTGTTGCTCTTGTTGCTCTTGTTGTTCTTGTTGTTCTGGTTGTTCTCGTTGTTCTCGTTGTTCTCGTTGTTCTCGTTGTTCTCGTTGTTCTCGTTGTTCTCGTTGTTCTCGTTGTCCTTGTTGCTGTTGTTGCTGTTGTTGTTCTTGTTGTTCATGTTGTTGTTGTTCTGGTTGATGTTGTTGTTCTTGTTCTTGTTTTTCTTGTTGTTCTTGTTGTTCTTGTTGTTCTTGTTGCTCTTGTTGCTCTTGTTCTTCTTGTTGTTCTTCTTGTTCTTGTTATTCTTTTTGTCCTTGTTGTTCTTGCTGTTGTTGTTCACGTTGTTCTTGTTGTTGTTGTTCTTGTTGTTGTTGTTGTTGTTCTTGTTCTTGCTGTTCATGTTGTTGTGGTTCTGGTAGATGTTGTTGTTCTGGTTCTTGTTGTTCTTGTTGCTCTTGTTGTTCTTGTTGTGCTTGTTGTTCTTGTTGTTCTTGTTGTTCTTGTTGTTCTTGTTGTTCTTGTTGTTGTTGTTGTTCTTGTTGTTGTTCGTGTTGTTCTTGTTGTTGTTCTTGTTGTTGTTCGTGTTGTTCTTGTTGTTGTTCTTGTTTTTGTTGTTCTTCTTGTTGTTGTTGTTCTTCCTGTTCTTGTTCTTGTTGTTCTTGTTGTTCTTGTTGTTCTTGTTGTTCTTGCTGTTCTTTCTGTTCATGTTGTTCTTGTTGTTCTTGTTGTTGTTGTTGTTGTCCTTGTTGTTCTTGTTGTTCTTGTTGTTCTTGTTGTTCTTGTTGTTCTTGTTGTTCTTGTTGTTCTTGTTGTTCTTGTTGTTCTTGTTGTTGTTGTTGTTCTTGTTGTTGTTGTTGTTGTTGTTCTTGGTCTTGTTGATCTTGTTGTTCTTGACGTTCTTGTTGTTCTTGTTATTCTTGGTGTTCTTGTTGTTCTTGTTGTTCTCGTTGTTCTTGTTGTTCTTGTTGTTCTTGTTGTTTTTGTTGATCTTGTTGTTCTTGTTGTTCTTGTTGTTCTTGTTGTTCTTGTTGTTCTTGTTGTTCTTCTTGCTGTTCTGGTTGTTCTTCTTGCTGTTCTGGTTGTTCTTGTTGCTGTTCTGGTTGTTCTTGTTGTTCTCGTTGTTCTCGTTGTTCTCGTTGTTCTCGTTGTTCTCGTTGTTCTCGTTGTTCTCGTTGTTCTCGTTGTTCTCGTTGTTCTCGTTGTTCTCCTTGTTCTCGTTGTTCTTGTTGTTCTTGTTGTTCTTGTTGTTCTAGTTGTCCTTGTTGTTGTTGTTCTTGTTGTTCTTGCTGTTCATGTTGTCTTGTTGTCCTTGTTGTTCTAGTTGTTCTTGTTGTTCTTGTTGTTCTTGTTGTTGTTGTTCTAGTTGTTCTTGTTGTTGTTGTTCTGGTTGTTCTTGTTGTTCCGGTTGTTCATGTTGTTGTTCTTGTTGTTGTTGTCGTTCTTATTTTTGTTGTTGTTTTTGTTGTTTTTCTTGCTGTTCTTGTTCTTGTTGTTCTTGTTGTTCTTGTTGTTCTTGTTGTTCTTGTTGCTCTTGTTGCTCTTGTTGATCTTGTTGTTCTTGTTGTTCTTGTCGTTCTTGTTGCTCTTGTTGCTTTTGTTGCTCTTGTTGCTGTTGTTGTTCTTGTTGTTCTGGTTGTTGATGTTCTTGTTGTTCATGTTGTTGTTGATCTTGTTGTTCTTGTTGTTCTTGTTGTTCTTGTTGTTCTTGGTGTTCTTGTTGTTCTTGTTGTTCTAGTTGTTGTTGTTGTTGTTCTTGTTGTTGTTCTTGTTGTTCTTCTTGTTGTTCTTGTTGTTCTTGTTGATCTTGTTGTTCTTGTTGTTCTTGGTGTTCTTGTTGTTCTTGTTGTTCTAGTTGTTGTTGTTGTTGTTGTTCTTGTTGTTCTTGTTGTTCTTGTTGCTCTTGTTGCTCTTGTTGCTCTTGTTGCTCTTGTTGCTCTTGTTGCTGTTGTTGCTGTTGTTGTTCTGGTTGTCGATGTTCTTGTTGTTTATGTTGTTGTTGTTCTTTTTGCTCTTGTTGTTGTTGTTGTTGTTGTTCTTGGTCTTGTTGTTCTTGTTGTTCTTGATGTTCTTGGTGTTCTTGTTGTTCTTGTTGTTCTAGTTGTTGTTGTTGTTGTTGTTGTTCTTGTTGTTGATCTCGTTGTTCTCGTTGTTCTTGTTGTTCTTTTTGTTCTTGTTGTTCTTGTTGTCCTTGTTGTTGTTGTTGCTGTTGTTGTTCTTGTTGTTCATGTTGTTGTTGTTCTGGTTGATGTTGTTGTTCTTGTTCTTGTTTTTCTTGTTGTTCTTGTTGTTCTTGTTGTTCTTGTTGTTCTTGTTGCTCTTGTTGCTCTTGTTCTTCTTGTTGTTCTTCTTGTTCTTGTTATTCTTTTTGTCCTTGTTGTTCTTGCTGTTGTTGTTCACGTTGTTTTTGTTGTTGTTGTTCTTGTTGTTGTTGTTGTTGTTCTTGTTCTTGCTGTTCATGTTGTTGTGGTTCTGGTAGATGTGGTTGTTCTTGTTCTTGTTGTTCTTGTTGCTCTTGTTGTCCTTGTTGCTGTTGTTGCTGTTGTTGTTCTTGTTGTTCATGTTGTTGTTGTTCTGGTTGATGTTGTTGTTCTTGTTCTTGTTGCTCTTGTTGTTCTTGTTGTTCTTGTTGTTCTTGTTGCTCTTGTTGCTCTTGTTCTTCTTGTTGTTCTTCTTGTTCTTGTTATTCTTTTTGTCCTTGTTGTTCTTGCTGTTGTTGTTCACGTTGTTCTTGTTGTTGTTGTTCTTGTTGTTGTTGTTGTTGTTCTTGTTCTTGCTGTTCATGTTGTTGTGGTTCTGGTAGATGTTGTTGTTCTTGTTCTTGTTGTTCTTGTTGTTCTTGTTATTATTGTTGTTCTCGTTGTTCTCGTTGTTCTCGTTGTTCTCGTTGTTCTCGTTGTTCTCGTTGTTCTCGTTGTTCTCGTTGTTCTCGTTGTTCTCGTTGTTCTCGTTGTTCTCGTTGTTCTCGTTGTTCTCGTTGTTCTCGCTGTTCTCGTTGTTCTCGTTGTTCTCGTTGTTCTTGTTGTTCTTGTTGTTCTTGTTGTTCTTGTTGTTCTTGTTGTTCTTGTTGTTCTTGTTGTTATTGTTGCTCTTGTTGCTCTTGTTGTTCTAGTTGTTCTTGTTGTTCTTGTTGTTCTTGTTGTTCTTGTTGTTCTTGTTGTTCTTGTTGTTCTTGTTGTTCTTGTTGTTCTTGTTGTTCTTGTTGTTCTTGTTGTTCATGTTGTTCTTGTTGTTCTTCTTGTTGTTGTTCTAGTTGTCCTTGTTGTTGTTGTTCTGGTTGTTCTTGTTGTTCTTGTTGTTCCGGTTGTTCTTGTTGTTCTTGTTGTTCTTCTTGTTGTTCTTGTTCTTGTTGTTCTTGTTGTTCCGGTTGTTCTTGTTGTTCTTGTTGTTCTTGTTGCTCTTGTTGTTCTTCTTGTTCATCTTGTTCTTCTTGTTCTTCTTGTTCTTGTTGTTCTTGTTGTTGTTATTGTTGTTGTTGTCCTTGTTGTTCTTGTTGTTCTTGTCCTTGTTGTTCTTGTTGTTCTTGTTGTTCCTGCTGTTCTTGTTGTTCTTGTTGATCTTGTTGTTCTTGTTGTTCTTGTTGTTCTTGTTGCTCTTGTTGTTCTTGTTGTTCTTGTTGTTCTTGTTGTTCTTGTTGTTGTTGTTGTCCTTGTTGTTCTTGTTGTTCTTGTTGTTCTTGTTGTTCTTGTTGTTCTTGTTGTTCTTGTTGTTCTTGTTGCTCTTGTTGTTCTTGTTGCTCTTGTTGTTCATGTTGTTCTTGTTGTTCTTGTCGTTCTTGTTGTTCTTGTTGTTCTTGTTGTTCTTGTTGTTCTTGTTGTTCTTGTTTTTCTTGTTGTTCATGTTGCTGTTGTTCTTGTTGATCTTGATGTACTTGTTCTTGTTGTTCTTGTTGTTCTTGTTGATCTTGTTGTACTTGTTCTTGTTGATCTTGTTGTTGTTCTTGTTGTTCTTGTTGTTCTTGTTGTTCTTGTTGTTCTTATTGTTCTTGTTGTTCTTGTTGTTCTTGTTCTTCTTGTTGTTCATGTTGCTGTTGTTCTTGTTGATCTTGTTGTACTTGTTCTTGTTGTTCTCGTTGTTCTTATTGTTCTTGTTGTTCTTGTTGCTCTTGTTGCTCTCGTCGTTGTTGTTCCCGTTGTTCTTGTTCCTGTTGTTCTTGTTGTTGTTGTTCCCGTTGTTCTTGTTCTTGTTGTTTTTGTTGTTCTTGTTGTCGTTGTTGTCGTTGTTGTTGTAGCTCTTGTTGCTCTTGTTGCTCTTGTTGTTCTCGTTGTTCTCGTTGTCCTCGTTGTTCTCGTTGTTCTCGTTGTTCTCGTTGTTCTCGTTGTTCTCGTTGTTCTCGTTGTTCTCGTTGTTCTCGTTGTTCTCGTTGTTCTTGTTGTTCTTGTTGTTCTTGTTGTTCTTGTTGTTCTTGTTGTTCTTGTTGTTCTTGTTGTTCTTGTTGTTCTTGTTGTTCTTGTTGTTCTTGTTGTTCTTGTTGTTCTTGTTGTTCTTGTTGTTCTTGTTGTTCTTGTTGTTCTTGTTGTTCTTGTTGTTCTTGTTGTTCTTGTTGTTCTTGTTGTTCTTGTTGTTCTTGTTGTTCTTGTTGTTCTTGTTGTTCTTGTTGTTCTTGTTGTTCTTGTTGTTCTTGTTGTTCTTGCTGTTCATGTTGTTCTTGTTGTTCTTGT
This sequence comes from Megalopta genalis, assembly GCF_051020955.1. Classification (NCBI taxonomy): domain Eukaryota; kingdom Metazoa; phylum Arthropoda; class Insecta; order Hymenoptera; family Halictidae; genus Megalopta; species Megalopta genalis. The sequence goes on from NW_027476100.1 coordinate 942,956, forward strand.
TGTTCTTGTTGTTCCTCTTGTTGTTGTTCTAGTTGTCCTTGTTGTTGTTGTTGTCCTTGTTGTTCTTGTTGTTGTTGTCCTTGTTGTTCTTGTTGTGCTTGTTGTTCTTGTTGTGCTTGTTGTTCTTGTTGCTCTTGTTGTTCTTGTTGCTCTTGTTGTTCTTGTTGTTGTTCTTGTTGTTCTTGTTTTTGTTGTTCTTGTTGTTGTTGTTCTTGTCGTTGTGGTTCTTGTTGTTCCTGTTGTTGTTGTTGTTCTTGTTGTTCTTGTTGTTGTTGTTCATGTGGTTCTTGTTGTTGTTGCTCTTGCTGTTCTCGTTCTTGTTGTCCTTGTTGTTCTTTCTGTTCTTGTTGTTCTTGTTGTTGTTGTTGTTCTTGCTGTTCTTGTTGTAGTTGTTGTTTTTGTTGTTCTTGTTGTTGTTGTTGATCCTGTTGTTGTTCTTGTTGTTGTTGTTGTTCTTGCTGTTCTTGTTGTAGTTGTAGTTGTTGTCCTTGTTATTGTTGTAGTTCTTGTTGTTCTTGTTGTTCTTGTTGTTCTTGTTGTTCTTGTTGTTCTTGTTGTTCTTGTTGTTCTTGTTGTTCTTGTTGTTCTTGTTGTTCTTGTTGTTCTTGTTGTTCTTGTTGTTCTTGTTGTTCTTGTTGTTCTTGTTGTTCTTGTTGTTCTTGTTGATCTTGTTGTTCTTGTTGTTCTTGTTGTTAATGTTGTTCTTGTTGTTCTTCTTGTTGTTGTTCTAGTTGTCCTTGTTGTTGTTGTTCTGGTTGTTCTTGTTGTTCTTGTTGTTCTTGTTGTTCTTGTTGTTCCTGTTGTTCTTGTTGTTCTTGTTCTTGTTGTTCTTGCTGTTCATGTTGTCTTGTTGTCCTTGTTGTTCTAGTTGTTCTTGTTGTTCTTGTTGTTGTTGTGCTAGTTGTTCTTGTTGTTGTTGTTCTGGTTGTTCTTGTTGTTCTTGTTGTTCCGGTTGTTCATGTTGTTGTTCTTGTTGTTGTTGTTGTTCTTATTTTTGTTGTCGTTGTTGTTGTTTTTCTTGGTGTTCTTGTTCTTGTTGTTCTTGTTGTTCTTGCTGGTCATGTTGTTCTTGTTGTTCTTGTTGTTGTTGTTGTTGTTGTCCTTGTTGTTCTTGTTGTTCTTGTTGTTCTTGTTGTTCTTGTTGTTCTTGTTGTCCTTGTTGTTCTTGTTGTTCTTGTTGTTCTTGTTGTTCTTGTTGTTCTTGTTGTTCTTGTTGTTCTTGTTGTTCTTGTTGTTCTTGTTGTTCTTGTTGTTCTTGTTGTTCTTGTTGTTCTTGTTGTTCTTGTTGTTCTTGTTGTTCTTGTTGTTCTTGTTGTTCTTGTTGTTCTTGTTGTTCTTGTTGTTCTTGTTGTTCTTGTTGTTCTTGTTGTTCTTGTTGTTCTTGTTGTTCTTGTTGTTCTTGTTGTTCTTGTTGTTCTTGTTGTTCTTGTTGTTCTTGTTGTTCTTGTTGTTCTTGTTGTTTTTGCTGTTCATGTTGTTCTTGTTGTTCATGTTGTTCTTGTTGTTCTTCTTGTTGTTGTTCTAGTTGTCCTTGTTGTTGTTGTTGTCCTTGTTGTTCTTGTTGTTGTTGTCCTTGTTGTTCTTGTTGTGCTTGTTGTTCTTGTTGTTGTTCTTGTTGTTCTTGTTTTTGTTGTTCTTGTTGTTGTTGTTCTTGTCGTTGTGGTTCTTGTTGTTCCTGTTGTTGTTGTTGTTCTTGTTGTTCTTGTTGTTGTTGTTCATGTGGTTCTTGTTGTTGTTGCTCTTGCTGTTCTCGTTCTTGTTGTCCTTGTTGTTCTTTCTGTTCTTGTTGTTCTTGTTGTTGTTGTTGTTCTTGCTGTTCTTGTTGTAGTTGTTGTTTTTGTTGTTCTTGTTGTTGTTGTTGATCCTGTTGTTGTTCTTGTTGTTGTTGTTGTTCTTGCTGTTCTTGTTGTAGTTGTAGTTGTTGTCCTTGTTATTGTTGTTGTTCTTGTTGTTCTTGTTGTTCCTGTTGTTCTTGTTGTTCTTGTTCTTGTTGTTCTTGCTGTTCATGTTGTCTTGTTGTCCTTGTTGTTCTAGTTGTTCTTGTTTTTCTTGTTGTTGTTGTGCTAGTTGTTCTTGTTGTTGTTGTTCTGGTTGTTCTTGTTGTTCTTGTTGTTCCGGTTGTTCATGTTGTTGTTCTTGTTGTTGTTCTTATTTTTGTTGTCGTTGTTGTTGTTTTTCTTGCTGTTCTTCTTCTTGTTGTTCTTGTTGTTCTTGCTGGTCATGTTGTTCTTGTTGTTCTTGTTGTTGTTGTTGTTGTTGTCCTTGTTGTTCTTGTTGTTCTTGTTGTTCTTGTTGTTCTTGTTGGTCTTGTTGTTCTTGTTGTTCTTGTTGTTCTTGTTGTTCTTGTTGATCTTGTTGTTCTTGTTGCTCTTGTTGCTCTTGTTGCTCTTGTTGTTCTTGTTGTTCTTGTTGTTCTCGTTGTTCTCGTTGTTCTCGTTGTTCTCGTTGTTCTCGTTGTTCTCGTTGTTCTCGTTGTTCTCGTTGTTCTCGTTGTTCTCGTTGTTCTCGTTGTTCTTGTTGTTCTTGTTGTTCTTGTTGTTCTTGTTGTTCTTGTTGTTCTTGTTGTTCTTGTTGTTCTTGTTGTTCTTGTTGTTCTTGTTGTTCTTGTTGTTCTTGTTGTTCTTGTTGTTCTTGTTGTTCTTGTTGTTCTTGTTGTTCTTGTTGTTCTTGTTGTTCTTGTTGTTCTTGTTGTTCTTGTTGTTCTTGTTGTTCTTGTTGTTCTTGTTGTTCTTGTTGTTCTTGTTGTTCTTGTTGTTCTTGTTGTTCTTGTTGTTCTTGTTGTTCTTGTTGTTCTTGTTGTTCTTGTTGTTTTTGCTGTTCATGTTGTTCTTGTTGTTCTTCTTGTTGTTGTTCTAGTTGTCCTTGTCGTTGTTGTTGTCCTTGTTGTTCTTGTTGTTGTTGTCCTTGTTGTTCTTGTTGTGCTTGTTGTTCTTGTTGCTCTTGTTGTTCTTGTTGCTCTTGTTGTTCTTGTTGCTCTTGTTGTTCTTGTTGTTGTTCTTGTTGTTCTTGTTTTTGTTGTTCTTGTTGTTGTTGTTCTTGTCGTTGTGGTTCTTGTTGTTCCTGTTGTTGTTGTTGTTCTTGTTGTTCTTGTTGTTGTTGTTCATGTGGTTCTTGTTGTTGTTGCTCTTGCTGTTCTCGTTCTTGTTGTCCTTGTTGTTCTTTCTGTTCTTGTTGTTCTTGTTGTTGTTGTTGTTCTTGCTGTTCTTGTTGTAGTTGTTGTTTTTGTTGTTCTTGTTGTTGTTGTTGATCCTGATGTTGTTCTTGTTGTTGTTGTTGTTCTTGCTGTTCTTGTTGTAGTTGTAGTTGTTGTCCTTGTTATTGTTGTAGTCCTTGTTGTTCTTGTTGTTCTTGTTGTTCTTGTTGTTCTTGTTGTTCTTGTTGTTCTTGTTGTTCTTGTTGTTCTTGTTGATCTTGTTGTTCTTGTTGCTCTTGTTGCTCTTGTTGTTCTTGTTGCTCTTGTTGTTCTCGTTGTTCTTGTTGTTCTCGTTGTTCTCGTTGTTCTCGTTGTTCTCGTTGTTCTCGTTGTTCTCGTTGTTCTCGTTGTTCTCGTTGTTCTCGTTGTTCTCGTTGTTCTCGTTGTTCTCGTTGTTCTCGTTGTTCTCGTTGTTCTCGTTGTTCTCGTTGTTCTTGTTGTTCTTGTTGTTCTTGTTGTTCTTGTTGTTCTTGTTGTTCTTGTTGTTCTTGTTGTTCTTGTTGTTCTTGTTGTTCTTGTTGTTCTTGTTGTTAATGTTGTTCTTGTTGTTCTTGTTGCTCTTGTTGCTCTTGTTGATCTTGTTGTTCTTGTTGCTCTTGTCGTTCTTGTTGCTCTTGTTGCTTTTGTTGCTCTTGTTGCTGTTGTTGTTCTTGTTGTTCATGTTGTTGTTGTTCTTGTTGTTCTTGTTGTTCTTGTTGTTGCTCTTGCTGTTCTTGTTGCTCTTGTTGTTGTTATTGTTGTTGTTGTCCTTGTTGTTCTTGTTGTTCTTGTTGTTCTTGTTGTTCTTGTTGTTCTTGTTGCTCTTGTTGTTCTTGTTGCTCTTGTTGTCCTTGTTGTTCTTGTTGTTCTTGTTGTTCTTGTTGTTCTTGTTGTTCTTGTTTTTCTTGTTGTTCATGTTGCTGTTGTTCTTGTTGATCTTGACGTACTTGTTCTTGTTGTTCTTGTTGATCTTGTTGTACTTGTTCTTGTTGATCTTGTTGTTGTTCTTGTTGTTCTTGTTGTTCTTGTTGTTCTTGTTGTTCTTATTGTTCTTGTTGTTCTTGTTGTTCTCGTTGCTCTCGTAGTTGTTGTTCCCGTTGTTCTTGTTCTTGTTGTTCTTGTTGTTGTTGTTCCCGTTGTTCTTGTTCTTGTTGTTCTTGTTGTTGTTGTTCCCGTTGTTCTTGTTGTTGTTGTTGTTGTTGTTCTTGTTGTCGTTGTTGTTGTTGTTGTTCTTGTTGTTCTTGTTGTTCTTGTTGTTCTTGTTGTTCTTGTTGTCCTTGTTGTTCTTGTTGTTCTTGTTGTTCTTGTTGTTCTTGTTGTTCTTGTTGTTCTTGTTGTTCTTGTTGTTCTTGTTGTTCTTGTTGTTCTTGTTGCTCTTGTTGCTCTTGTTGTTCTTGTTGCTCTTGTTGTTCTTGTTGTTCTTGTTGTTCTTGTTGCTCTTGTTGTTCTTGTTGTTCTCGTTGTTCTCGTTGTTCTCGTTGTTCTCGTTGTTCTCGTTGTTCTCGTTGTTCTCGTTGTTCTCGTTGTTCTCGTTGTTCTCGTTGTTCTCGTTGTTCTCGTTGTTCTCGTTGTTCTTGTTGTTCTTGTTGTTCTTGTTGTTCTTGTTGTTCTTGTTGTTCTTGTTGTTCTTGTTGTTCTTGTTGTTCTTGTTGTTCTTGTTGTTCTTGTTGTTCTTGTTGTTCTTGTTGTTCTTGTTGTTCTTGTTGTTCTTGTTGTTCTTGTTGTTCTTGTTGTTCTTGTTGTTCTTGTTGTTCTTGTTGGTCTTGTTGTTCTTGTTGTTCTTGTTATTCTTGTTGTTCTTGTTCTTCTTGTTGTTCTTGTTGTTCTTGTTGTTCTTGTTGTTCTTGTTGTTCTTGTTGTTCTTGTTGTTCTTGTTGTTCTTGTTGATCTTGTTGTTGTTGTTGCTCTTGTTGCTCTTGTTGTTCTTGTTGCTCTTGTTGTTCTTGTTGTTGTTCTTGTTGTTCTTGTTTTTGTTGTGCTTGATGTTGTTGTTCTTGGCGTTGTGGTTCTTGTTGTTCCTGTTGTTGTTGTTGTTCTTGTTGTTCTTGTCGTTGTTGTTCATGTGGTTCTTGTTGTTGCTGCTCTTGCTGTTCTTGTTCTTGTTGTCCTTGTTGTTCTTTCTGTTCTTGTTGTTGTTGTTGTTGTTGTTGTTGTTGTTGTCCTTGCCGTTCTTGTTGTTCTTGTTGTTCTTGTTGTTCTTGTTGCTCTTGTTGCTCTTGTTGATCTTGTTGTTCTTGTTGTTCTTGTCGTTCTTGTTGCTCTTGTTGCTTTTGTTGCTCTTGTTGCTGTTGTTGTTCTTGTTGTTCATGTTGTTGTTGTTCTTGTTGTTCTTGTTGTTCTTGTTGTTGCTCTTGCTGTTCTTGTTGCTCTTGTTGTTGTTATTGTTGTTGTTGTCCTTGTTGTTCTTGTTGTTCTTGTTGTTCTTGTTGTTCTTGTTGCTCTTGTTGTTCTTGTTGCTCTTGTTGTTCTTGTTGTTCTTGTTGTTCTTGTTGTTCTTGTTGTTCTTGTTGTTCTTGTTGTTCTTGTTGTTCTTGTTTTTCTTGTTGTTCATGTTGCTGTTGTTCTTGTTGATCTTGATGTACTTGTTCTTGTTGTTCTTGTTGTTCTTGTTGATCTTGTTGTACTTGTTCTTGTTGATCTTGTTGTTGTTCTTGTTGTTCTTGTTGTTCTTGTTGTTCTTGTTGTTCTTATTGTTCTTGTTGTTCTTGTTGTTCTTGTTCTTCTTGTTGTTCATGTTGCTGTTGTTCTTGTTGATCTTGTTGTACTTGTTCTTGTTGTTCTCGTTGTTCTTATTGTTCTTGTTGTTCTTGTTGCTCTTGATGCTCTCGTCGTTGTTGTTCCCGTTGTTCTTGTTCCTGTTGTTCTTGTTGTTGTTGTTCCCGTTGTTCTTGTTCTTGTTGTTTTTGTTGTTCTTGTTATCGTTGTTGTCGTTGTTGTTGTTGCTCTTGTTGCTCTTGTTGCTCTTGTTGTTCTCGTTGTTCTCGTTGTTCTCGTTGTTCTCGTTGTTCTCGTTGTTCTCGTTGTTCTCGTTGTTCTCGTTGTTCTCGTTGTTCTCGTTGTTCTCGTTGTTCTCGTTGTTCTTGTTGTTCTTGTTGTTCTTGTTGTTCTTGTTGTTCTTGTTGTTCATGTTGTTCTTGTTGTTCTTGTTGTTCTTGTTGTTCTTGTTGTTCTTGTTGTTCTTGTTGTTCTTGTTGTTCTTGTTGTTCTTGTTGTTCTTGTTGTTCTTGTTGTTCTTGTTGTTCTTGTTGTTCTTGTTGTTCTTGTTGTTCTTGTTGTTCTTGTTGTTCTTGTTGTTCTTGTTGTTCTTGTTGTTCTTGTTGTTCTTGTTGTTCTTGTTGTTCTTGTTGTTCTTGTTGTTCTTGTTGTTCTTGTTGTTCTTGTTGTTCTTGTTGTTCTTGTTGTTTTTGCTGTTCATGTTGTTCTTGTTGTTCTTGTTGTTCTTGTTGTTCTTCTTGTTGTTGTTCTAGTTGTCCTTGTTGTTGTTGTTGTCCTTGTTGTTCTTGTTGTTGTTGTCCTTGTTGTTCTTGTTGTGCTTGTTGTTCTTGTTGTGCTTGTTGTTCTTGTTGCTCTTGTTGTTCTTGTTGCTCTTGTTGTTCTTGTTGTTGTTCTTGTTGTTCTTGTTTTTGTTGTTCTTGTTGTTGTTGTTCTTGTCGTTGTGGTTCTTGTTGTTCCTGTTGTTGTTGTTGTTCTTGTTGTTCTTGTTGTTGTTGTTCATGTGGTTCTTGTTGTTGTTGCTCTTGCTGTTCTCGTTCTTGTTGTCCTTGTTGTTCTTTCTGTTCTTGTTGTTCTTGTTGTTGTTGTTGTTCTTGCTGTTCTTGTTGTAGTTGTTGTTTTTGTTGTTCTTGTTGTTGTTGTTGATCCTGTTGTTGTTCTTGTTGTTGTTGTTGTTCTTGCTGTTCTTGTTGTAGTTGTAGTTGTTGTCTTTGTTATTGTTGTAGTTCTTGTTGTTCTTGTTGTTCTTGTTGTTCTTGTTGTTCTTGTTGTTCTTGTTGTTCTTGTTGTTCTTGTTGTTCTTGTTGTTCTTGTTGATCTTGTTGTTCTTGTTGCTCTTGTTGCTCTTGTTGCTGTTGTTGTTCTTGTTGCTCTCGTTGTTCTCGTTGTTCTCGTTGTTCTCGTTGTTCTCGTTGTTCTCGTTGTTCTCGTTGTTCTCGTTGTTCTCGTTGTTCTCGTTGTTCTCGTCGTTCTCGTTGTCCTTGTTGTTGTTGTTGTCCTTGTTGTTCTTGTTGTTGTTGTCCTTGTTGTTCTTGTTGTTCTTGTTGTTCTTGTTGTGCTTGTTGTTCTTGTTGCTCTTGTTGTTCTTGTTGCTCTTGTTGTTCTTGTTGTTGTTCTTGTTGTTCTTGTTTTTGTTGTTCTTGTTGTTGTTGTTCTTGTCGTTGTGGTTCTTGTTGTTCCTGTTGTTGTTGTTGTTCTTGTTGTTCTTGTTGTTGTTGTTCATGTGGTTCTTGTTGTTGTTGCTCTTGCTGTTCTCGTTCTTGTTGTCCTTGTTGTTCTTTCTGTTCTTGTTGTTCTTGTTGTTGTTGTTGTTCTTGCTGTTCTTGTTGTAGTTGTTGTTTTTGTTGTTCTTGTTGTTGTTGTTGATCCTGTTGTTGTTCTTGTTGTTGTTGTTGTTCTTGCTGTTCTTGTTGTAGTTGTAGTTGTTGTCCTTGTTATTGTTGTAGTTCTTGTTGTTCTTGTTGTTCTTGTTGTTCTTGTTGTTCTTGTTGTTCTTGTTGTTCTTGTTGTTCTTGTTGTTCTTGTTGCTCTTGTTGTTCTTGTTGCTCTTGTTGTTCTTGTTGTTGTTCTTGTTGTTCTTGTTTTTGTTGTTCTTGTTGTTGTTGTTCTTGTCGTTGTGGTTCTTGCTGTTCCTGTTGTTGTTGTTGTTCTTGTTGTTCTTGTTGTTGTTGTTCATGTGGTTCTTGTTGTTGTTGCTCTTGCTGTTCTCGTTCTTGTTGTCCTTGTTGTTCTTTCTGTTCTTGTTGTTCTTGTTGTTGTTGTTGTTCTTGCTGTTCTTGTTGTAGTTGTTGTTTTTGTTGTTCTTGTTGTTGTTGTTGATCCTGTTGTTGTTCTTGTTGTTGTTGTTGTTCTTGCTGTTCTTGTTGTAGTTGTAGTTGTTGTCCTTGTTATTGTTGTAGTTCTTGTTGTTCTTGTTGTTCTTGTTGTTCTTGTTGTTCTTGTTGTTCTTGTTGTTCTTGTTGTTCTTGTTGTTCTTGTTGATCTTGTTGTTCTTGTTGCTCTTGTTGCTCTTGTTGTTCTTGTTGTTCTCGTTGCTCTCGTTGTTCTCGTTGTTCTCGTTGTTCTCGTTGTTCTCGTTGTTCTCGTTGTTCTCGTTGTTCTCGTTGTTCTCGTTGTTCTCGTTGTTCTCGTTGTTCTCGTTGTTCTTGTTGTTCTTGTTGTTCTCGTTGTTCTTGTTGTTCTTGTTGTTCTTGTTGTTCTTGTTGTTCTTGTTGTTCTTGTTGTTCTTGTTGTTCTTGTTGTTCTTGTTGTTCTTGTTGTTCTTGTTGTTCTTGTTGTTCTTGTTGTTCTTGTTGTTCTTGTTGTTCTTGTTGTTAATGTTGTTCTTGTTGTTCTTCTTGTTGTTGTTCTAGTTGTCCTTGTTGTTGTTGTACTGGTTGTTCTTGTTGTTCTTGTTGTTCTTGTTGTTCTTGTTGTTCCTGTTGTTCTTGTTGTTCTTGTTGTTCTTGTTCTTGTTGTTCTTGCTGTTCATGTTGTCTTGTTGTCCTTGTTGTTCTAGTTGTTCTTGTTGTTCTTGTTGTTGTTGTGCTAGTTGTTCTTGTTGTTGTTGTTCTGGTTGTTCTTGTTGTTCTTGTTGTTCCGGTTGTTCATGTTGTTGTTCTTGTTGTTGTTGTTGTTCTTATTTTTGTTGTCGTTGTTGTTGTTTTTCTTGCTGTTCTTCTTCTTGTTGTTCTTGTTGTTCTTGCTGGTCATGTTGTTCTTGTTGTTCTTGTTGTTGTTGTTGTTGTTGTCCTTGTTGTTCTTGTTGTTCTTGTTGTTCTTGTTGTTCTTGTTGGTCTTGTTGTTCTTGTTGTTCTTGTTGTTCTTGTTGTTCTTGTTGATCTTGTTGTTCTTGTTGCTCTTGTTGCTCTTGTTGCTCTTGTTGTTCTTGTTGTTCTTGTTGTTCTCGTTGTTCTCGTTGTTCTCGTTGTTCTCGTTGTTCTCGTTGTTCTCGTTGTTCTCGTTGTTCTCGTTGTTCTTGTTGTTCTTGTTGTTCTTGTTGTTCTTGTTGTTCTTGTTGTTTTTGTTGTTCTTGTTGTTCTTGTTGTTCTTGGTGTTCTTGTTGTACTTGTTGTTCTTGTTGTTCTTGTTGTTCTTGTTGTTCTCGTTGTTCTTGTTGTTCTTGTTGTTCTTGTTGTTCTTGTTGTTCTTGTTGTTCTTGTTGTTCTTGTTGTTCTTGTTGTTCTTGTTGTTCTTGTTGTTCTTGTTGTTCTTGTTGTTCTTGTTGTTCTTGTTGTTCTTGTTGTTAATGTTGTTCTTGTTGTTCTTCTTGTTGTTGTTCTAGTTGTCCTTGTTGTTGTTGTACTGGTTGTTCTTGTTGTTCTTGTTGTTCTTGTTGTTCCTGTTGTTCTTGTTGTTCTTGTTCTTGTTGTTCTTGCTGTTCATGTTGTCTTGTTGTCCTTGTTGTTCTAGTTGTTCTTGTTGTTCTTGTTGTTGTTGTGCTAGTTGTTCTTGTTGTTGTTGTTCTGGTTGTTCTTGTTGTTCTTGTTGTTCCGGTTGTTCATGTTGTTGTTCTTGTTGTTGTTGTTGTTCTTATTTTTGTTGTCGTTGTTGTTGTTTTTCTTGCTGTTCTTCTTCTTGTTGTTCTTGTTGTTCTTGCTGGTCATGTTGTTGTTGTTGTTCTTGTTGTTGTTGTTGTTGTTGTCCTTGTTGTTCTTGTTGTTCTTGTTGTTCTTGTTGTTCTTGTTGGTCTTGTTGTTCTTGTTGTTCTTGTTGTTCTTGTTGTTCTTGTTGATCTTGTTGTTCTTGTTGCTCTTGTTGCTCTTGTTGCTCTTGTTGTTCTTGTTGTTCTCGTTGTTCTCGTTGTTCTCGTTGTTCTCGTTGTTCTCGTTGTTCTCGTTGTTCTCGTTGTTCTCGTTGTTCTCGTTGTTCTCGTTGTTCTCGTTGTTCTCGTTGTTCTCGTTGTTCTTGTTGTTCTTGTTGTTCTTGTTGTTCTTGTTGTTCTTGTTGTTTTTGTTGTTCTTGTTGTTCTTGTTGTTCTTGTTGTTCTTGTTGTTCTTGTTGTTCTTGTTGTTCTTGTTGTTCTTGTTGTTCTTGTTGTTCTTGTTGTTCTTGTTGTTCTTGTTGTTCTTGTTGTTCTTGTTGTTCTTGTTGTTCTTGTTGTTCTTGTTGTTCTTGTTGTTCTTGTTGTTCTTGTTGTTCTTGTTGTTCTTGTTGTTCTTGTTGTTCTTGTTGTTCTTGTTGTTCTTGTTGTTCTTGTTGTTCTTGTTGTTCTTGTTGTTCTTGTTGTTCTTGTTGTTCTTGTTGTTCTTGTTGTTCTTGTTGTTCTTGTTGTTCTTGTTGTTCTTGTTGTTCTTGTTGTTCTTGTTGTTCTTGTTGTTCTTGTTGTTCTTGTTGTTCTTGTTGTTCTTGTTGTTCTTGTTGTTCTTGTTGTTCTTGTTGTTCTTGTTGTTTTTGCTGTTCATGTTGTTCTTGTTGTTCTTGTTGTTCTTGTTGTTCTTCTTGTTGTTGTTCTAGTTGTCCTTGTCGTTGTTGTTGTCGTTGTTGTTCTTGTTGTTGTTGTCCTTGTTGTTCTTGTTGTGCTTGTTGTTCTTGTTGCTCTTGTTGTTCTTGTTGCTCTTGTTGTTCTTGTTGCTCTTGTTGTTCTTGTTGTTGTTCTTGTTGTTCTTGTTTTTGTTGTTCTTGTTGTTGTTGTTCTTGTCGTTGTGGTTCTTGTTGTTCCTGTTGTTGTTGTTGTTCTTGTTGTTCTTGTTGTTGTTGTTCATGTGGTTCTTGTTGTTGTTGCTCTTGCTGTTCTCGTTTTTGTTGTCCTTGTTGTTCTTTCTGTTCTTGTTGTTCTTGTTGTTGTTGTTGTTCTTGCTGTTCTTGTTGTAGTTGTTGTTTTTGTTGTTCTTGTTGTTGTTGTTGATCCTGATGTTGTTCTTGTTGTTGTTGTTGATCTTGCTGTTCTTGTTGTAGTTGTAGTTGTTGTCCTTGTTATTGTTGTAGTTCTTGTTGTTCTTGTTGTTCTTGTTGTTCTTGTTGTTCTTGTTGTTCTTGTTGTTCTTGTTGTTCTTGTTGTTCTTGTTGTTCTTGTTGTTCTTGTTGATCTTGTTGTTCTTGTTGCTCTTGTTGCTCTTGTTGTTCTTGTTGCTCTTGTTGTTCTTGTTGTTCTTGTTGTTCTCGTTGTTCTCGTTGTTCTCGTTGTTCTTGTTGTTCTCGTTGTTCTCGTTGTTCTCGTTGTTCTCGTTGTTCTCGTTGTTCTCGTTGTTCTCGTTGTTCTTGTTGTTCTTGTTGTTCTTGTTGTTCTTGTTGTTCTTGTTGTTCTTGTTGTTCTTGTTGTTCTTGTTGTTCTTGTTGTTCTTGTTGTTCTTGTTGTTCTTGTTGTTCTTGTTGTTCTTGTTGTTCTTGTTGTTCTTCTTGTTAATGTTGTTCTTGTTGTTCTTCTTGTTGTTGTTCTAGTTGTGCTTGTTGTTGTTGTACTGGTTGTTCTTGTTGTTCTTGTTGTTCTTGTTGTTCCTGTTGTTCTTGTTGTTCTTGTTCTTGTTGTTCTTGCTGTTCATGTTGTCTTGTTGTCCTTGTTGTTCTAGTTGTTCTTGTTGTTCTTGTTGTTGTTGTGCTAGTTGTTCTTGTTGTTGTTGTTCTGGTTGTTCTTGTTGTTCTTGTTGTTCCGGTTGTTCATGTTGTTGTTCTTGTTGTTGTTGTTGTTCTTATTTTTGTTGTCGTTGTTGTTGTTTTTCTTGCTGTTCTTCTTCTTGTTGTTCTTGTTGTTCTTGCTGGTCATGTTGTTCTTGTTGTTCTTGTTGTTGTTGTTGTTGTTGTTGTCCTTGTTGTTCTTGTTGTTCTTGTTGTTCTTGTTGTTCTTGTTGTTCTTGTTGGTCTTGTTGTTCTTGTTGTTCTTGTTGTTCTTGTTGTACTTGTTGTTCTTGTTGTTCTTGTTGTTCTTGTTGTTCTTGTTGTTCTTGTTGTTCTTGTTGTTCTTGTTGTTCTTGTTGTTCTTGTTGTTCTTGTTGTTCTTGTTGTTCTTGTTGTTCTTGTTGTTCTTGTTGTTCTTGTTGATCTTGTTGTTCTTGTTGCTCTTGTTGCTCTTGTTGTTCTTGTTGTTCTCGTTGCTCTCGTTGTTCTCGTTGTTCTCGTTGTTCTCGTTGTTCTCGTTGTTCTCGTTGTTCTCGTTGTTCTCGTTGTTCTCGTTGTTCTCGTTGTTCTCGTTGTTCTCGTTGTTCTCGTTGTTCTTGTTGTTCTTGTTGTTCTTGTTGTTCTTGTTGTTCTTGTTGTTCTTGTTGTTCTTGTTGTTCTTGTTGTTCTTGTTGTTCTTGTTGTTCTTGTTGTTCTTGTTGTTCTTGTTGTTCTTGTTGTTCTTGTTGTTGTTGTTCTGGTTGTTCTTGTTGTTCCGGTTGTTCATGTTGTTGTTCTTGTTGTTGTTGTCGTTCTTATTTTTGTTGTTGTTTTTGTTGTTTTTCTTGCTGTTCTTGTTCTTGTTGTTCTTGTTGTTCTTGTTGTTCTTGTTGTTGCTCTTGCTGTTCTTGTTGCTCTTGTTGTTGTTATTGTTGTTGTTGTCCTTGTTGTTCTTGTTGTTCTTGTTGTTCTTGTTGTTCTTGTTGTTCTTGTTGCTCTTGTTGTTCTTGTTGCTCTTGTTGTCCTTGTTGTTCTTGTTGTTCTTGTTGTTCTTGTTGTTCTTGTTGTTCTTGTTTTTCTTGTTGTTCATGTTGCTGTTGTTCTTGTTGATCTTGACGTACTTGTTCTTGTTGTTCTTGTTGATCTTGTTGTACTTGTTCTTGTTGATCTTGTTGTTGTTCTTGTTGTTCTTGTTGTTCTTGTTGTTCTTGTTGTTCTTGTTGTTCTTATTGTTCTTGTTGTTCTTGTTGTTCTCGTTGCTCTCGTAGTTGTTGTTCCCGTTGTTCTTGTTCTTGTTGTTCTTGTTGTTGTTGTTCCCGTTGTTCTTGTTCTTGTTGTTCTTGTTGTTGTTGTTCCCGTTGTTCTTGTTGTTGTTGTTGTTGTTGTTCTTGTTGTCGTTGTTGTTGTTGTTGTTCTTGTTGTTCTTGTTGTTCTTGTTGTTCTTGTTGTTCTTGTTGTCCTTGTTGTTCTTGTTGTTCTTGTTGTTCTTGTTGTTCTTGTTGTTCTTGTTGTTCTTGTTGTTCTTGTTGTTCTTGTTGTTCTTGTTGTTCTTGTTGTTCTTGTTGTTCTTGTTGTTCTTGTTGTTCTTGTTGTTCTTGTTGTTCTTGTTGTTCTTGTTGTTCTTGTTGCTCTTGTTGCTCTTGTTGTTCTTGTTGCTCTTGTTGTTCTTGTTGTTCTCGTTGTTCTCGTTGTTCTCGTTGTTCTCGTTGTTCTCGTTGTTCTCGTTGTTCTCGTTGTTCTCGTTGTTCTCGTTGTTCTCGTTGTTCTCGTTGTTCTCGTTGTTCTCGTTGTTCTCGTTGTTCTCGTTGTTCTCGTTGTTCTTGTTGTTCTTGTTGTTCTTGTTGTTCTTGTTGTTCTTGTTGTTCTTGTTGTTCTTGTTGTTCTTGTTGTTCTTGTTGTTCTTGTTGTTCTTGTTGTTCTTGTTGTTCTTGTTGTTCTTGTTGTTCTTGTTGTTCTTGTTGTTCTTGTTGTTCTTGTTGTTCTTGTTGTTCTTGTTGTTCTTGTTGATCTTGTTGTTCTTGTTGTTCTTGTTGTTAATGTTGTTCTTGTTGTTCTTCTTGTTGTTGTTCTAGTTGTCCTTGTTGTTGTTGTTCTGGTTGTTCTTGTTGTTCTTGTTGTTCTTGTTGTTCTTGTTGTTCCTGTTGTTCTTGTTGTTCTTGTTCTTGTTGTTCTTGCTGTTCATGTTGTCTTGTTGTCCTTGTTGTTCTAGTTGTTCTTGTTGTTCTTGTTGTTGTTGTGCTAGTTGTTCTTGTTGTTGTTGTTCTGGTTGTTCTTGTTGTTCTTGTTGTTCCGGTTGTTCATGTTGTTGTTCTTGTTGTTGTTGTTGTTCTTATTTTTGTTGTCGTTGTTGTTGTTTTTCTTGCTGTTCTTGTTCTTGTTGTTCTTGTTGTTCTTGCTGGTCATGTTGTTCTTGTTGTTCTTGTTGTTGTTGTTGTTGTTGTCCTTGTTGTTCTTGTTGTTCTTGTTGTTCTTGTTGGTCTTGTTGTTCTTGTTGTTCTTGTTATTCTTGTTGTTCTTGTTCTTCTTGTTGTTCTTGTTGTTCTTGTTGTTCTTGTTGTTCTTGTTGTTCTTGTTGTTCTTGTTGATCTTGTTGTTGTTGTTGCTCTTGTTGCTCTTGTTGTTCTTGTTGCTCTTGTTGTTCTTGTTGTTGTTCTTGTTGTTCTTGTTTTTGTTGTGCTTGATGTTGTTGTTCTTGGCGTTGTGGTTCTTGTTGTTCCTGTTGTTGTTGTTGTTCTTGTTGTTCTTGTCGTTGTTGTTCATGTGGTTCTTGTTGTTGTTGCTCTTGCTGTTCTTGTTCTTGTTGTCCTTGTTGTTCTTTCTGTTCTTGTTGTTGTTGTTGTTGTTGTTGTTGTTGTTGTTGTCCTTGCCGTTCTTGTTGTTCTTGTTGTTCTTGTTGTTCTTGTTGCTCTTGTTGCTCTTGTTGATCTTGTTGTTCTTGTTGTTCTTGTCGTTCTTGTTGCTCTTGTTGCTTTTGTTGCTCTTGTTGCTGTTGTTGTTCTTGTTGTTCATGTTGTTGTTGTTCTTGTTGTTCTTGTTGTTCTTGTTGTTGCTCTTGCTGTTCTTGTTGCTCTTGTTGTTGTTATTGTTGTTGTTGTCCTTGTTGTTCTTGTTGTTCTTGTTGTTCTTGTTGTTCTTGTTGCTCTTGTTGTTCTTGTTGCTCTTGTTGTTCTTGTTGTTCTTGTTGTTCTTGTTGTTCTTGTTGTTCTTGTTGTTCTTGTTGTTCTTGTTGTTCTTGTTTTTCTTGTTGTTCATGTTGCTGTTGTTCTTGTTGATCTTGATGTACTTGTTCTTGTTGTTCTTGTTGTTCTTGTTGATCTTGTTGTACTTGTTCTTGTTGATCTTGTTGTTGTTCTTGTTGTTCTTGTTGTTCTTGTTGTTCTTGTTGTTCTTATTGTTCTTGCTGTTCTTGTTGTTCTTGTTCTTCTTGTTGTTCATGTTGCTGTTGTTCTTGTTGATCTTGTTGTACTTGTTCTTGTTGTTCTCGTTGTTCTTATTGTTCTTGTTGTTCTTGTTGCTCTTGATGCTCTCGTCGTTGTTGTTCCCGTTGTTCTTGTTCCTGTTGTTCTTGTTGTTGTTGTTCCCGTTGTTCTTGTTCTTGTTGTTTTTGTTGTTCTTGTTGTCGTTGTTGTCGTTGTTGTTGTTGCTCTTGTTGCTCTTGTTGCTCTTGTTGTTCTCGTTGTTCTCGTTGTTCTCGTTGTTCTCGTTGTTCTCGTTGTTCTCGTTGTTCTCGTTGTTCTCGTTGTTCTCGTTGTTCTCGTTGTTCTCGTTGTTCTCGTTGTTCTCGTTGTTCTTGTTGTTCTTGTTGTTCTTGTTGTTCTTGTTGTTCTTGTTGTTCATGTTGTTCTTGTTGTTCTTGTTGTTCTTGTTGTTCTTGTTGTTCTTGTTGTTCTTGTTGTTCTTGTTGTTCTTGTTGTTCTTGTTGTTCTTGTTGTTCTTGTTGTTCTTGTTGTTCTTGTTGTTCTTGTTGTTCTTGTTGTTCTTGTTGTTCTTGTTGTTCTTGTTGTTCTTGTTGTTCTTGTTGTTCTTGTTGTTCTTGTTGTTCTTGTTGTTCTTGTTGTTCTTGTTGTTCTTGTTGTTCTTGTTGTTCTTGTTGTTTTTGCTGTTCATGTTGTTCTTGTTGTTCTTGTTGTTCTTGTTGTTCTTCTTGTTGTTGTTCTAGTTGTCCTTGTTGTTGTTGTTGTCCTTGTTGTTCTTGTTGTTGTTGTCCTTGTTGTTCTTGTTGTGCTTGTTGTTCTTGTTGTGCTTGTTGTTCTTGTTGCTCTTGTTGTTCTTGTTGCTCTTGTTGTTCTTGTTGTTGTTCTTGTTGTTCTTGTTTTTGTTGTTCTTGTTGTTGTTGTTCTTGTCGTTGTGGTTCTTGTTGTTCCTGTTGTTGTTGTTGTTCTTGTTGTTCTTGTTGTTGTTGTTCATGTGGTTCTTGTTGTTGTTGCTCTTGCTGTTCTCGTTCTTGTTGTCCTTGTTGTTCTTTCTGTTCTTGTTGTTCTTGTTGTTGTTGTTGTTCTTGCTGTTCTTGTTGTAGTTGTTGTTTTTGTTGTTCTTGTTGTTGTTGTTGATCCTGTTGTTGTTCTTGTTGTTGTTGTTGTTCTTGCTGTTCTTGTTGTAGTTGTAGTTGTTGTCCTTGTTATTGTTGTAGTTCTTGTTGTTCTTGTTGTTCTTGTTGTTCTTGTTGTTCTTGTTGTTCTTGTTGTTCTTGTTGTTCTTGTTGTTCTTGTTGATCTTGTTGTTCTTGTTGCTCTTGTTGCTCTTGTTGCTGTTGTTGTTCTTGTTGCTCTCGTTGTTCTCGTTGTTCTCGTTGTTCTCGTTGTTCTCGTTGTTCTCGTTGTTCTCGTTGTTCTCGTTGTTCTCGTTGTTCTCGTTGTTCTCGTCGTTCTCGTTGTCCTTGTTGTTGTTGTTGTCCTTGTTGTTCTTGTTGTTGTTGTCCTTGTTGTTCTTGTTGTTCTTGTTGTTCTTGTTGTGCTTGTTGTTCTTGTTGCTCTTGTTGTTCTTGTTGCTCTTGTTGTTCTTGTTGTTGTTCTTGTTGTTCTTGTTTTTGTTGTTCTTGTTGTTGTTGTTCTTGTCGTTGTGGTTCTTGTTGTTCCTGTTGTTGTTGTTGTTCTTGTTGTTCTTGTTGTTGTTGTTCATGTGGTTCTTGTTGTTGTTGCTCTTGCTGTTCTCGTTCTTGTTGTCCTTGTTGTTCTTTCTGTTCTTGTTGTTCTTGTTGTTGTTGTTGTTCTTGCTGTTCTTGTTGTAGTTGTTGTTTTTGTTGTTCTTGTTGTTGTTGTTGATCCTGTTGTTGTTCTTGTTGTTGTTGTTGTTCTTGCTGTTCTTGTTGTAGTTGTAGTTGTTGTCCTTGTTATTGTTGTAGTTCTTGTTGTTCTTGTTGTTCTTGTTGTTCTTGTTGTTCTTGTTGTTCTTGTTGTTCTTGTTGTTCTTGTTGTTCTTGTTGCTCTTGTTGTTCTTGTTGCTCTTGTTGTTCTTGTTGTTGTTCTTGTTGTTCTTGTTTTTGTTGTTCTTGTTGTTCTTGTTCTTGTCGTTGTGGTTCTTGCTGTTCCTGTTGTTGTTGTTGTTCTTGTTGTTCTTGTTGTTGTTGTTCATGTGGTTCTTGTTGTTGTTGCTCTTGCTGTTCTCGTTCTTGTTGTCCTTGTTGTTCTTTCTGTTCTTGTTGTTCTTGTTGTTGTTGTTGTTCTTGCTGTTCTTGTTGTAGTTGTTGTTTTTGTTGTTCTTGTTGTTGTTGTTGATCCTGTTGTTGTTCTTGTTGTTGTTGTTGTTCTTGCTGTTCTTGTTGTAGTTGTAGTTGTTGTCCTTGTTATTGTTGTAGTTCTTGTTGTTCTTGTTGTTCTTGTTGTTCTTGTTGTTCTTGTTGTTCTTGTTGTTCTTGTTGTTCTTGTTGTTCTTGTTGATCTTGTTGTTCTTGTTGCTCTTGTTGCTCTTGTTGTTCTTGTTGTTCTCGTTGCTCTCGTTGTTCTCGTTGTTCTCGTTGTTCTCGTTGTTCTCGTTGTTCTCGTTGTTCTCGTTGTTCTCGTTGTTCTCGTTGTTCTCGTTGTTCTCGTTGTTCTCGTTGTTCTTGTTGTTCTTGTTGTTCTCGTTGTTCTTGTTGTTCTTGTTGTTCTTGTTGTTCTTGTTGTTCTTGTTGTTCTTGTTGTTCTTGTTGTTCTTGTTGTTCTTGTTGTTCTTGTTGTTCTTGTTGTTCTTGTTGTTCTTGTTGTTCTTGTTGTTCTTGTTGTTCTTGTTGTTAATGTTGTTCTTGTTGTTCTTCTTGTTGTTGTTCTAGTTGTCCTTGTTGTTGTTGTACTGGTTGTTCTTGTTGTTCTTGTTGTTCTTGTTGTTCTTGTTGTTCCTGTTGTTCTTGTTGTTCTTGTTCTTGTTGTTCTTGCTGTTCATGTTGTCTTGTTGTCCTTGTTGTTCTAGTTGTTCTTGTTGTTCTTGTTGTTGTTGTGCTAGTTGTTCTTGTTGTTGTTGTTCTGGTTGTTCTTGTTGTTCTTGTTGTTCCGGTTGTTCATGTTGTTGTTCTTGTTGTTGTTGTTGTTCTTATTTTTGTTGTCGTTGTTGTTGTTTTTCTTGCTGTTCTTCTTCTTGTTGTTCTTGTTGTTCTTGCTGGTCATGTTGTTCTTGTTGTTCTTGTTGTTGTTGTTGTTGTTGTTGTCCTTGTTGTTCTTGTTGTTCTTGTTGTTCTTGTTGTTCTTGTTGGTCTTGTTGTTCTTGTTGTTCTTGTTGTTCTTGTTGTTCTTGTTGATCTTGTTGTTCTTGTTGCTCTTGTTGCTCTTGTTGCTCTTGTTGTTCTTGTTGTTCTTGTTGTTCTCGTTGTTCTCGTTGTTCTCGTTGTTCTCGTTGTTCTCGTTGTTCTCGTTGTTCTCGTTGTTCTCGTTGTTCTTGTTGTTCTTGTTGTTCTTGTTGTTCTTGTTGTTCTTGTTGTTTTTGTTGTTCTTGTTGTTCTTGTTGTTCTTGTTGTTCTTGTTGTACTTGTTGTTCTTGTTGTTCTTGTTGTTCTTGTTGTTCTTGTTGTTCTTGTTGTTCTTGTTGTTCTTGTTGTTCTTGTTGTTCTTGTTGTTCTTGTTGTTCTTGTTGTTCTTGTTGTTCTTGTTGTTCTTGTTGTTCTTGTTGTTCTTGTTGTTCTTGTTGTTCTTGTTGTTCTTGTTGTTCTTGTTGTTCTTGTTGTTCTTGTTGTTCTTGTTGTTCTTGTTGTTCTTGTTGTTCTTGTTGTTCTTGTTGTTCTTGTTGTTCTCGTTGTTCTCGTTGTTCTTGTTGTTCTTGTTGTTCTTGTTGTTCTTGTTGTTCTTGTTGTTCTTGTTGTTCTTGTTGTTCTTGTTGTTCTTGTTGTTCTTGTTGTTCTTGTTGTTCTTGTTGTTTTTGCTGTTCATGTTGTTCTTGTTGTTCTTGTTGTTCTTGTTGTTCTTCTTGTTGTTGTTCTAGTTGTCCTTGTCGTTGTTGTTGTCCTTGTTGTTCTTGTTGTTGTTGTCCTTGTTGTTCTTGTTGTGCTTGTTGTTCTTGTTGCTCTTGTTGTTCTTGTTGCTCTTGTTGTTCTTGTTGCTCTTGTTGTTCTTGTTGTTGTTCTTGTTGTTCTTGTTTTTGTTGTTCTTGTTGTTGTTGTTCTTGTCGTTGTGGTTCTTGTTGTTCCTGTTGTTGTTGTTGTTCTTGTTGTTCTTGTTGTTGTTGTTCATGCGGTTCTTGTTGTTGTTGCTCTTGCTGTTCTCGTTTTTGTTGTCCTTGTTGTTCTTTCTGTTCTTGATGTTCTTGTTGTTGTTGTTGTTCTTGCTGTTCTTGTTGTAGTTGTTGTTTTTGTTGTTCTTGTTGTTGTTGTTGATCCTGATGTTGTTCTTGTTGTTGTTGTTGTTCTTGCTGTTCTTGTTGTAGTTGTAGTTGTTGTCCTTGTTATTGTTGTAGTTCTTGTTGTTCTTGTTGTTCTTGTTGTTCTTGTTGTTCTTGTTGTTCTTGTTGATCTTGTTGTTCTTGTTGCTCTTGTTGCTCTTGTTGTTCTTGTTGCTCTTGTTGTTCTTGTTGTTCTTGTTGTTCTCGTTGTTCTCGTTGTTCTCGTTGTTCTCGTTGTTCTCGTTGTTCTCGTTGTTCTCGTTGTTCTCGTTGTTCTCGTTGTTCTCGTTGTTCTCGTTGTTCTCGTTGTTCTCGTTGTTCTCGTTGTTCTCGTTGTTCTCGTTGTTCTCGTTGTTCTCGTTGTTCTCGTTGTTCTTGTTGTTCTTGTTGTTCTTGTTGTTCTTGTTGTTCTTGTTGTTCTTGTTGTTCTTGTTGTTCTTGTTGTTCTTGTTGTTCTTGTTGTTCTTGTTGTTCTTGTTGTTCTTGTTGTTCTTGTTGTTCTTGTTGTTAATGTTGTTCTTGTTGTTCTTCTTGTTGTTGTTCTAGTTGTCCTTGTTGTTGTTGTACTGGTTGTTCTTGTTGTTCTTGTTGTTCTTGTTGTTCCTGTTGTTCTTGTTGTTCTTGTTCTTGTTGTTCTTGCTGTTCATGTTGTCTTGTTGTCCTTGTTGTTCTAGTTGTTCTTGTTGTTCTTGTTGTTGTTGTGCTAGTTGTTCTTGTTGTTGTTGTTCTGGTTGTTCTTGTTGTTCTTGTTGTTCCGGTTGTTCATGTTGTTGTTCTTGTTGTTGTTGTTGTTCTTATTTTTGTTGTCGTTGTTGTTGTTTTTCTTGCTGTTCTTCTTCTTGTTGTTCTTGTTGTTCTTGCTGGTCATGTTGTTCTTGTTGTTCTTGTTGTTGTTGTTGTTGTTGTCCTTGTTGTTCTTGTTGTTCTTGTTGTTCTTGTTGTTCTTGTTGGTCTTGTTGTTCTTGTTGTTCTTGTTGTTCTTGTTGTTCTTGTTGATCTTGTTGTTCTTGTTGCTCTTGTTGCTCTTGTTGCTTTTGTTGTTCTTGTTGTTCTCGTTGTTCTCGTTGTTCTCGTTGTTCTCGTTGTTCTCGTTGTTCTCGTTGTTCTCGTTGTTCTCGTTGTTCTCGTTGTTCTCGTTGTTCTCGTTGTTCTCGTTGTTCTCGTTGTTCTTGTTGTTCTTGTTGTTCTTGTTGTTCTTGTTGTTCTTGTTGTTTTTGTTGTTCTTGTTGTTCTTGTTGTTCTTGTTGTTCTTGTTGTTCTTGTTGTTCTTGTTGTTCTTGTTGTTCTTGTTGTTCTTGTTGTTCTTGTTGTTCTTGTTGTTCTTGTTGTTCTTGTTGTTCTTGTTGTTCTTGTTGTTCTTCTTGTTCTTGTTGTTCTTGTTGTTCTTGTTGTTCTTGTTGTTCTTGTTGTTCTTGTTGTTCTTGTTGTTCTTGTTGTTCTTGTTGTTCTTGTTGTTCTTGTTGTTCTTGTTGTTCTTGTTGTTCTTGTTGTTCTTGTTGTTCTTGTTGTTCTTGTTGTTCTTGTTGTTCTTGTTGTTCTTGTTGTTCTTGTTGTTTTTGCTGTTCATGTTGTTCTTGTTGTTCTTGTTGTTCTTGTTGTTCTTCTTGTTGTTGTTCTAGTTGTCCTTGTCGTTGTTGTTGTCGTTGTTGTTCTTGTTGTTGTTGTCCTTGTTGTTCTTGTTGTGCTTGTTGTTCTTGTTGCTCTTGTTGTTCTTGTTGCTCTTGTTGTTCTTGTTGCTCTTGTTGTTCTTGTTGCTCTTGTTGTTCTTGTTGTTGTTCTTGTTGTTCTTGTTTTTGTTGTTCTTGTTGTTGTTGTTCTTGTCGTTGTGGTTCTTGTTGTTCCTGTTGTTGTTGTTGTTCTTGTTGTTCTTGTTGTTGTTGTTCATGTGGTTCTTGTTGTTGTTGCTCTTGCTGTTCTCGTTTTTGTTGTCCTTGTTGTTCTTTCTGTTCTTGTTGTTCTTGTTGTTGTTGTTGTTCTTGCTGTTCTTGTTGTAGTTGTTGTTTTTGTTGTTCTTGTTGTTGTTGTTGATCCTGATGTTGTTCTTGTTGTTGTTGTTGTTCTTGCTGTTCTTGTTGTAGTTGTAGTTGTTGTCCTTGTTATTGTTGTAGTTCTTGTTGTTCTTGTTGTTCTTGTTGTTCTTGTTGTTCTTGTTGTTCTTGTTGTTCTTGTTGTTCTTGTTGTTCTTGTTGTTCTTGTTGATCTTGTTGTTCTTGTTGCTCTTGTTGCTCTTGTTGTTCTTGTTGCTCTTGTTGTTCTTGTTGTTCTTGTTGTTCTCGTTGTTCTCGTTGTTCTCGTTGTTCTTGTTGTTCTCGTTGTTCTCGTTGTTCTCGTTGTTCTCGTTGTTCTCGTTGTTCTCGTTGTTCTCGTTGTTCTTGTTGTTCTTGTTGTTCTTGTTGTTCTTGTTGTTCTTGTTGTTCTTGTTGTTCTTGTTGTTCTTGTTGTTCTTGTTGTTCTTGTTGTTCTTGTTGTTCTTGTTGTTCTTGTTGTTCTTGTTGTTCTTGTTGTTCTTGTTGTTCTTGTTGTTCTTGTTGTTCTTGTTGTTCTTGTTGTTCTTCTTGTTAATGTTGTTCTTGTTGTTCTTCTTGTTGTTGTTCTAGTTGTGCTTGTTGTTGTTGTACTGGTTGTTCTTGTTGTTCTTGTTGTTCTTGTTGTTCCTGTTGTTCTTGTTGTTCTTGTTCTTGTTGTTCTTGCTGTTCATGTTGTCTTGTTGTCCTTGTTGTTCTAGTTGTTCTTGTTGTTCTTGTTGTTGTTGTGCTAGTTGTTCTTGTTGTTGTTGTTCTGGTTGTTCTTGTTGTTCTTGTTGTTCCGGTTGTTCATGTTGTTGTTCTTGTTGTTGTTGTTGTTCTTATTTTTGTTGTCGTTGTTGTTGTTTTTCTTGCTGTTCTTCTTCTTGTTGTTCTTGTTGTTCTTGCTGGTCATGTTGTTCTTGTTGTTCTTGTTGTTGTTGTTGTTGTTGTTGTCCTTGTTGTTCTTGTTGTTCTTGTTGTTCTTGTTGTTCTTGTTGTTCTTGTTGGTCTTGTTGTTCTTGTTGTTCTTGTTGTTCTTGTTGTACTTGTTGTTCTTGTTGTTCTTGTTGTTCTTGTTGTTCTTGTTGTTCTTGTTGTTCTTGTTGTTCTTGTTGTTCTTGTTGTTCTTGTTGTTCTTGTTGTTCTTGTTGTTCTTGTTGTTCTTGTTGTTCTTGTTGTTCTTGTTGTTCTTGTTGATCTTGTTGTTCTTGTTGCTCTTGTTGCTCTTGTTGTTCTTGTTGTTCTTGTTGTTCTTGTTGTTCTTGTTGTTCTTGTTGTTCTTGTTGTTCTTGTTGTTCTTGT
Organism: Megalopta genalis; assembly: GCF_051020955.1. Classification (NCBI taxonomy): domain Eukaryota; kingdom Metazoa; phylum Arthropoda; class Insecta; order Hymenoptera; family Halictidae; genus Megalopta; species Megalopta genalis. The sequence continues at coordinate 965,942 of NW_027476100.1, forward strand.
TGTTCTTGTTGTTCTTGTTGTTCTTGTTGTTCTTGTTGTTCTTGTTGTTCTTGTTGTTCTTGTTGTTCTTGTTGTTCTTGTTGTTCTTGTTGTTCTTGTTGTTCTTGTTGTTCTTGTTGTTCTTGTTGTTCTTGTTGTTCTTGTTGTTCTTGTTGTTCTTGTTGTTCTTGTTGTTCTTGTTGTTCTTGTTGTTCTTGTTGTTCTTGTTGTTCTTGTTGTTCTTGTTGTTCTTGTTGTTCTTGTTGTTCTTGTTGTTCTTGTTGTTCTTGTTGTTCTTGTTGTTCTTGTTGTTCTTGTTGTTCTTGTTGTTCTTGTTGTTCTTGTTGTTCTTGTTGTTTTTGCTGTTCATGTTGTTCTTGTTGTTCTTGTTGTTCTTGTTGTTCTTGTTGTTCTTCTTGTTGTTGTTCTAGCTGTCCTTGTCGTTGTTGTTGTCCTTGTTGTTCTTGTTGTTGTTGTCCTTGTTGTTCTTGTTGTGCTTGTTGTTCTTGTTGCTCTTGTTGTTCTTGTTGCTCTTGTTGTTCTTGTTGTTGTTCTTGTTGTTCTTGTTTTTGTTGTTCTTGTTGTTGTTGTTCTTGTCGTTGTGGTTCTTGTTGTTCCTGTTGTTGTTGTTGTTCTTGTTGTTCTTGTTGTTGTTGTTCATGTGGTTCTTGTTGTTGTTGCTCTTGCTGTTCTCGTTTTTGTTGTCCTTGTTGTTCTTTCTGTTCTTGTTGTTCTTGTTGTTGTTGTTGTTCTTGCTGTTCTTGTTGTAGTTGTTGTTTTTGTTGTTCTTGTTGTTGTTGTTGATCCTGATGTTGTTCTTGTTGTTGTTGTTGTTCTTGCTGTTCTTGTTGTAGTTGTAGTTGTTGTCCTTGTTATTGTTGTAGTTCTTGTTGTTCTTGTTGTTCTTGTTGTTCTTGTTGTTCTTGTTGTTCTTGTTGTTCTTGTTGATCTTGTTGTTCTTGTTGCTCTTGTTGCTCTTGTTGTTCTCGTTGTTCTCGTTGTTCTCGTTGTTCTCGTTGTTCTCGTTGTTCTCGTTGTTCTCGTTGTTCTCGTTGTTCTCGTTGTTCTCGTTGTTCTCGTTGTTCTTGTTGTTCTTGTTGTTCTTGTTGTTCTTGTTGTACTTGTTGTTTTTGTTGTTCTTGTTGTTCTTGTTGTTCTTGTGGTTCTTGTTGTTCTTGTTGTTCTTGTTGTTCTTGTTGTTCTTGTTGTTCTTGTTGTTCTTGTTGTTCTTGTTGTTCTTGTTGTTCTTGTTGTTCTTGTTGTTCTTGTTGTTCTTGTTGTTCTTGTTGTTCTTGTTGTTCTTGTTGTTCTTGTTGTTCTTGTTGTTCTTGTTGTTCTTGTTGTTCTTGTTGTTCTTGTTGTTCTTGTTGTTCTTGTTGTTCTTGTTGTTCTTGTTGTTCTTGTTGTTCTTGTTGTTCTTGTTGTTCTTGTTGTTCTTGTTGTTCTTGTTGTTCTTGTTGTTCTTGTTGTTCTTGTTGTTCTTGTTGTTCTTGTTGTTCTTGTTGTTCTTGTTGTTCTTGTTGTTCTTGTTGTTCTTGTTGTTCTTGTTGTTCTTGTTGTTCTTGTTGTTTTTGCTGTTCATGTTGTTCTTGTTGTTCTTGTTGTTCTTGTTGTTCTTCTTGTTGTTGTTCTAGTTGTCCTTGTCGTTGTTGTTGTCCTTGTTGTTCTTGTTGTTGTTGTCCTTGTTGTTCTTGTTGTGCTTGTTGTTCTTGTTGCTCTTGTTGTTCTTGTTGCTCTTGTTGTTCTTGTTGCTCTTGTTGTTCTTGTTGTTGTTCTTGTTGTTCTTGTTTTTGTTGTTCTTGTTGTTGTTGTTCTTGTCGTTGTGGTTCTTGTTGTTCCTGTTGTTGTTGTTGTTCTTGTTGTTCTTGTTGTTGTTGTTCATGTGGTTCTTGTTGTTGTTGCTCTTGCTGTTCTCGTTTTTGTTGTCCTTGTTGTTCTTTCTGTTCTTGTTGTTCTTGTTGTTGTTGTTGTTCTTGCTGTTCTTGTTGTAGTTGTTGTTTTTGTTGTTCTTGTTGTTGTTGTTGATCCTGATGTTGTTCTTGTTGTTGTTGTTGTTCTTGATGTTCTTGTCGTTCTTGTTGTTCTTATTGTTCTTGTTGTTCTTGTTACTCTTGTTGCTCTTGTTGCTCTTGTTGCTCTTGTTGCTGTTGTTGTTCTTGTTGTTCTGATTGTTGATGTTCTTGTTGTTCATGTTGTTGTTGTTCTTGTTGTTCTTGTTGTTGTTGTTGTTCTGGTTGTTGTTGTTGTTGTTCTTGCTGTTCTTGTTGTTCTTGTTGTTGTTGATGTTGTTGTTGTTGTTGCTCTTGCTGTTCTTGTTGTTCTTGTTGTTCCTCTTGTTGTTCTTCTTCTTGTTATTGTTGTACTCGTTTATGTTATTCTTGTTGTTGTTGTTGTTCTTGTTGTTCCTGTTGTTGTTGTTGTTCTTGTTGTTCTTGTTGTTGTTGTTCATGTAGTTCTTCTTGTTGTTGTTCTCGCTGTTCTTGTTCTTGTTGTTCTTGTTGTCCTTGCTGTTCTTGGTGTTATTGTTGTTGTTGTCCTTGTTGTTCTTGTTGTTCTTGTTGTTCTTGTTGATCTTGTTGTTCTTGTTGTTCTTGTTGTTCTTGTTGCTCTTGTTGCTCTTGTTGCTCTTGTTGCTCTTGTTGCACTTGTTGCTGTTGTTGTTCTTGTTGTTCTGGTTGTTGATGTTCTTGTTGTTCATGTTGTTGTTGTTCATGTTGTTGTTGTTCTTGTTGTTCTTGATGTTCTTGTTGTTCTTGTTGTCCTTGTTGTTCTTTCTGTTCTTGTTGTTCTTGTTGTTGTTGTTGTTCTTGCTGTTCTTGTTGTAGTTGTTGTTTTTGTTGTTCTTGTTGTTGTTGTTGATCCTGTTGTTGTTCTTGTTGTTGTTGTTGTTCTTGCTGTTCTTGTTGTAGTTGTAGTTGTTGTCCTTGTTATTGTTGTAGTTCTTGTTGTTCTTGTTGTTCTTGTTGTTCTTGTTGTTCTTGTTGTTCTTGTTGTTCTTGTTGTTCTTGTTGTTCTTGTTGATCTTGTTGTTCTTGTTGCTCTTGTTGCTCTTGTTGCTGTTGTTGTTCTTGTTGCTCTCGTTGTTCTCGTTGTTCTCGTTGTTCTCGTTGTTCTCGTTGTTCTCGTTGTTCTCGTTGTTCTCGTTGTTCTCGTTGTTCTCGTTGTTCTCGTTGTTCTCGTCGTTCTCGTTGTCCTTGTTGTTGTTGTTGTCCTTGTTGTTCTTGTTGTTGTTGTCCTTGTTGTTCTTGTTGTTCTTGTTGTTCTTGTTGTGCTTGTTGTTCTTGTTGCTCTTGTTGTTCTTGTTGCTCTTGTTGTTCTTGTTGTTGTTCTTGTTGTTCTTGTTTTTGTTGTTCTTGTTGTTGTTGTTCTTGTCGTTGTGGTTCTTGTTGTTCCTGTTGTTGTTGTTGTTCTTGTTGTTCTTGTTGTTGTTGTTCATGTGGTTCTTGTTGTTGTTGCTCTTGCTGTTCTCGTTCTTGTTGTCCTTGTTGTTCTTTCTGTTCTTGTTGTTCTTGTTGTTGTTGTTGTTCTTGCTGTTCTTGTTGTAGTTGTTGTTTTTGTTGTTCTTGTTGTTGTTGTTGATCCTGTTGTTGTTCTTGTTGTTGTTGTTGTTCTTGCTGTTCTTGTTGTAGTTGTAGTTGTTGTCCTTGTTATTGTTGTAGTTCTTGTTGTTCTTGTTGTTCTTGTTGTTCTTGTTGTTCTTGTTGTTCTTGTTGTTCTTGTTGTTCTTGTTGTTCTTGTTGCTCTTGTTGTTCTTGTTGCTCTTGTTGTTCTTGTTGTTGTTCTTGTTGTTCTTGTTTTTGTTGTTCTTGTTGTTGTTGTTCTTGTCGTTGTGGTTCTTGCTGTTCCTGTTGTTGTTGTTGTTCTTGTTGTTCTTGTTGTTGTTGTTCATGTGGTTCTTGTTGTTGTTGCTCTTGCTGTTCTCGTTCTTGTTGTCCTTGTTGTTCTTTCTGTTCTTGTTGTTCTTGTTGTTGTTGTTGTTCTTGCTGTTCTTGTTGTAGTTGTTGTTTTTGTTGTTCTTGTTGTTGTTGTTGATCCTGTTGTTGTTCTTGTTGTTGTTGTTGTTCTTGCTGTTCTTGTTGTAGTTGTAGTTGTTGTCCTTGTTATTGTTGTAGTTCTTGTTGTTCTTGTTGTTCTTGTTGTTCTTGTTGTTCTTGTTGTTCTTGTTGTTCTTGTTGTTCTTGTTGTTCTTGTTGATCTTGTTGTTCTTGTTGCTCTTGTTGCTCTTGTTGTTCTTGTTGTTCTCGTTGCTCTCGTTGTTCTCGTTGTTCTCGTTGTTCTCGTTGTTCTCGTTGTTCTCGTTGTTCTCGTTGTTCTCGTTGTTCTCGTTGTTCTCGTTGTTCTCGTTGTTCTTGTTGTTCTTGTTGTTCTCGTTGTTCTTGTTGTTCTTGTTGTTCTTGTTGTTCTTGTTGTTCTTGTTGTTCTTGTTGTTCTTGTTGTTCTTGTTGTTCTTGTTGTTCTTGTTGTTCTTGTTGTTCTTGTTGTTCTTGTTGTTCTTGTTGTTCTTGTTGTTAATGTTGTTCTTGTTGTTCTTCTTGTTGTTGTTCTAGTTGTCCTTGTTGTTGTTGTACTGGTTGTTCTTGTTGTTCTTGTTGTTCTTGTTGTTCTTGTTGTTCCTGTTGTTCTTGTTGTTCTTGTTCTTGTTGTTCTTGCTGTTCATGTTGTCTTGTTGTCCTTGTTGTTCTAGTTGTTCTTGTTGTTCTTGTTGTTGTTGTGCTAGTTGTTCTTGTTGTTGTTGTTCTGGTTGTTCTTGTTGTTCTTGTTGTTCCGGTTGTTCATGTTGTTGTTCTTGTTGTTGTTGTTGTTCTTATTTTTGTTGTCGTTGTTGTTGTTTTTCTTGCTGTTCTTCTTCTTGTTGTTCTTGTTGTTCTTGCTGGTCATGTTGTTCTTGTTGTTCTTGTTGTTGTTGTTGTTGTTGTTGTCCTTGTTGTTCTTGTTGTTCTTGTTGTTCTTGTTGTTCTTGTTGGTCTTGTTGTTCTTGTTGTTCTTGTTGTTCTTGTTGTTCTTGTTGATCTTGTTGTTCTTGTTGCTCTTGTTGCTCTTGTTGCTCTTGTTGTTCTTGTTGTTCTTGTTGTTCTCGTTGTTCTCGTTGTTCTCGTTGTTCTCGTTGTTCTCGTTGTTCTCGTTGTTCTCGTTGTTCTCGTTGTTCTTGTTGTTCTTGTTGTTCTTGTTGTTCTTGTTGTTCTTGTTGTTTTTGTTGTTCTTGTTGTTCTTGTTGTTCTTGTTGTTCTTGTTGTACTTGTTGTTCTTGTTGTTCTTGTTGTTCTTGTTGTTCTTGTTGTTCTTGTTGTTCTTGTTGTTCTTGTTGTTCTTGTTGTTCTTGTTGTTCTTGTTGTTCTTGTTGTTCTTGTTGTTCTTGTTGTTCTTGTTGTTCTTGTTGTTCTTGTTGTTCTTGTTGTTCTTGTTGTTCTTGTTGTTCTTGTTGTTCTTGTTGTTCTTGTTGTTCTTGTTGTTCTTGTTGTTCTTGTTGTTCTTGTTGTTCTTGTTGTTCTTGTTGTTCTCGTTGTTCTCGTTGTTCTTGTTGTTCTTGTTGTTCTTGTTGTTCTTGTTGTTCTTGTTGTTCTTGTTGTTCTTGTTGTTCTTGTTGTTCTTGTTGTTCTTGTTGTTCTTGTTGTTCTTGTTGTTCTTGTTGTTCTTGTTGTTTTTGCTGTTCATGTTGTTCTTGTTGTTCTTGTTGTTCTTGTTGTTCTTCTTGTTGTTGTTCTAGTTGTCCTTGTCGTTGTTGTTGTCCTTGTTGTTCTTGTTGTTGTTGTCCTTGTTGTTCTTGTTGTGCTTGTTGTTCTTGTTGCTCTTGTTGTTCTTGTTGCTCTTGTTGTTCTTGTTGCTCTTGTTGTTCTTGTTGTTGTTCTTGTTGTTCTTGTTTTTGTTGTTCTTGTTGTTGTTGTTCTTGTCGTTGTGGTTCTTGTTGTTCCTGTTGTTGTTGTTGTTCTTGTTGTTCTTGTTGTTGTTGTTCATGCGGTTCTTGTTGTTGTTGCTCTTGCTGTTCTCGTTTTTGTTGTCCTTGTTGTTCTTTCTGTTCTTGATGTTCTTGTTGTTGTTGTTGTTCTTGCTGTTCTTGTTGTAGTTGTTGTTTTTGTTGTTCTTGTTGTTGTTGTTGATCCTGATGTTGTTCTTGTTGTTGTTGTTGTTCTTGCTGTTCTTGTTGTAGTTGTAGTTGTTGTCCTTGTTATTGTTGTAGTTCTTGTTGTTCTTGTTGTTCTTGTTGTTCTTGTTGTTCTTGTTGTTCTTGTTGATCTTGTTGTTCTTGTTGCTCTTGTTGCTCTTGTTGTTCTTGTTGCTCTTGTTGTTCTTGTTGTTCTTGTTGTTCTCGTTGCTCTCGTTGTTCTCGTTGTTCTCGTTGTTCTCGTTGTTCTCGTTGTTCTCGTTGTTCTCGTTGTTCTCGTTGTTCTCGTTGTTCTCGTTGTTCTCGTTGTTCTCGTTGTTCTCGTTGTTCTCGTTGTTCTCGTTGTTCTCGTTGTTCTCGTTGTTCTTGTTGTTCTTGTTGTTCTTGTTGTTCTTGTTGTTCTTGTTGTTCTTGTTGTTCTTGTTGTTCTTGTTGTTCTTGTTGTTCTTGTTGTTCTTGTTGTTCTTGTTGTTCTTGTTGTTCTTGTTGTTCTTGTTGTTCTTGTTGTTAATGTTGTTCTTGTTGTTCTTCTTGTTGTTGTTCTAGTTGTCCTTGTTGTTGTTGTACTGGTTGTTCTTGTTGTTCTTGTTGTTCTTGTTGTTCCTGTTGTTCTTGTTGTTCTTGTTCTTGTTGTTCTTGCTGTTCATGTTGTCTTGTTGTCCTTGTTGTTCTAGTTGTTCTTGTTGTTCTTGTTGTTGTTGTGCTAGTTGTTCTTGTTGTTGTTGTTCTGGTTGTTCTTGTTGTTCTTGTTGTTCCGGTTGTTCATGTTGTTGTTCTTGTTGTTGTTGTTGTTCTTATTTTTGTTGTCGTTGTTGTTGTTTTTCTTGCTGTTCTTCTTCTTGTTGTTCTTGTTGTTCTTGCTGGTCATGTTGTTCTTGTTGTTCTTGTTGTTGTTGTTGTTGTTGTCCTTGTTGTTCTTGTTGTTCTTGTTGTTCTTGTTGTTCTTGTTGGTCTTGTTGTTCTTGTTGTTCTTGTTGTTCTTGTTGTTCTTGTTGATCTTGTTGTTCTTGTTGCTCTTGTTGCTCTTGTTGCTTTTGTTGTTCTTGTTGTTCTCGTTGTTCTCGTTGTTCTCGTTGTTCTCGTTGTTCTCGTTGTTCTCGTTGTTCTCGTTGTTCTCGTTGTTCTCGTTGTTCTCGTTGTTCTCGTTGTTCTTGTTGTTCTTGTTGTTCTTGTTGTTCTTGTTGTTCTTGTTGTTTTTGTTGTTCTTGTTGTTCTTGTTGTTCTTGTTGTTCTTGTTGTTCTTGTTGTTCTTGTTGTTCTTGTTGTTCTTGTTGTTCTTGTTGTTCTTGTTGTTCTTGTTGTTCTTGTTGTTCTTGTTGTTCTTGTTGTTCTTGTTGTTCTTGTTGTTCTTGTTGTTCTTCTTGTTCTTGTTGTTCTTGTTGTTCTTGTTGTTCTTGTTGTTCTTGTTGTTCTTGTTGTTCTTGTTGTTCTTGTTGTTCTTGTTGTTCTTGTTGTTCTTGTTGTTCTTGTTGTTCTTGTTGTTCTTGTTGTTCTTGTTGTTCTTGTTGTTCTTGTTGTTCTTGTTGTTCTTGTTGTTCTTGTTGTTCTTGTTGTTCTTGTTGTTCTTGTTGTTTTTGCTGTTCATGTTGTTCTTGTTGTTCTTGTTGTTCTTGTTGTTCTTCTTGTTGTTGTTCTAGTTGTCCTTGTCGTTGTTGTTGTCGTTGTTGTTCTTGTTGTTGTTGTCCTTGTTGTTCTTGTTGTGCTTGTTGTTCTTGTTGCTCTTGTTGTTCTTGTTGCTCTTGTTGTTCTTGTTGCTCTTGTTGTTCTTGTTGCTCTTGTTGTTCTTGTTGTTGTTCTTGTTGTTCTTGTTTTTGTTGTTCTTGTTGTTGTTGTTCTTGTCGTTGTGGTTCTTGTTGTTCCTGTTGTTGTTGTTGTTCTTGTTGTTCTTGTTGTTGTTGTTCATGTGGTTCTTGTTGTTGTTGCTCTTGCTGTTCTCGTTTTTGTTGTCCTTGTTGTTCTTTCTGTTCTTGTTGTTCTTGTTGTTGTTGTTGTTCTTGCTGTTCTTGTTGTAGTTGTTGTTTTTGTTGTTCTTGTTGTTGTTGTTGATCCTGATGTTGTTCTTGTTGTTGTTGTTGTTCTTGCTGTTCTTGTTGTAGTTGTAGTTGTTGTCCTTGTTATTGTTGTAGTTCTTGTTGTTCTTGTTGTTCTTGTTGTTCTTGTTGTTCTTGTTGTTCTTGTTGTTCTTGTTGTTCTTGTTGTTCTTGTTGTTCTTGTTGATCTTGTTGTTCTTGTTGCTCTTGTTGCTCTTGTTGTTCTTGTTGCTCTTGTTGTTCTTGTTGTTCTTGTTGTTCTCGTTGTTCTCGTTGTTCTCGTTGTTCTTGTTGTTCTCGTTGTTCTCGTTGTTCTCGTTGTTCTCGTTGTTCTCGTTGTTCTCGTTGTTCTCGTTGTTCTTGTTGTTCTTGTTGTTCTTGTTGTTCTTGTTGTTCTTGTTGTTCTTGTTGTTCTTGTTGTTCTTGTTGTTCTTGTTGTTCTTGTTGTTCTTGTTGTTCTTGTTGTTCTTGTTGTTCTTGTTGTTCTTGTTGTTCTTGTTGTTCTTGTTGTTCTTGTTGTTCTTGTTGTTCTTGTTGTTCTTCTTGTTAATGTTGTTCTTGTTGTTCTTCTTGTTGTTGTTCTAGTTGTGCTTGTTGTTGTTGTACTGGTTGTTCTTGTTGTTCTTGTTGTTCTTGTTGTTCCTGTTGTTCTTGTTGTTCTTGTTCTTGTTGTTCTTGCTGTTCATGTTGTCTTGTTGTCCTTGTTGTTCTAGTTGTTCTTGTTGTTCTTGTTGTTGTTGTGCTAGTTGTTCTTGTTGTTGTTGTTCTGGTTGTTCTTGTTGTTCTTGTTGTTCCGGTTGTTCATGTTGTTGTTCTTGTTGTTGTTGTTGTTCTTATTTTTGTTGTCGTTGTTGTTGTTTTTCTTGCTGTTCTTCTTCTTGTTGTTCTTGTTGTTCTTGCTGGTCATGTTGTTCTTGTTGTTCTTGTTGTTGTTGTTGTTGTTGTTGTCCTTGTTGTTCTTGTTGTTCTTGTTGTTCTTGTTGTTCTTGTTGTTCTTGTTGGTCTTGTTGTTCTTGTTGTTCTTGTTGTTCTTGTTGTACTTGTTGTTCTTGTTGTTCTTGTTGTTCTTGTTGTTCTTGTTGTTCTTGTTGTTCTTGTTGTTCTTGTTGTTCTTGTTGTTCTTGTTGTTCTTGTTGTTCTTGTTGTTCTTGTTGTTCTTGTTGTTCTTGTTGATCTTGTTGTTCTTGTTGCTCTTGTTGCTCTTGTTGTTCTTGTTGTTCTTGTTGTTCTTGTTGTTCTTGTTGTTCTTGTTGTTCTTGTTGTTCTTGTTGTTCTTGTTGTTCTTGTTGTTCTTGTTGTTCTTGTTGTTCTTGTTGTTCTTGTTGTTCTTGTTGTTCTTGTTGTTCTTGTTGTTCTTGTTGTTCTTGTTGTTCTTGTTGTTCTTGTTGTTCTTGTTGTTCTTGTTGTTCTTGTTGTTCTTGTTGTTCTTGTTGTTCTTGTTGTTCTTGTTGTTCTTGTTGTTCTTGTTGTTCTTGTTGTTCTTGTTGTTCTTGTTGTTCTTGTTGTTCTTGTTGTTCTTGTTGTTCTTGTTGTTCTTGTTGTTCTTGTTGTTCTTGTTGTTCTTGTTGTTCTTGTTGTTCTTGTTGTTCTTGTTGTTCTTGTTGTTCTTGTTGTTCTTGTTGTTTTTGCTGTTCATGTTGTTCTTGTTGTTCTTGTTGTTCTTGTTGTTCTTGTTGTTCTTCTTGTTGTTGTTCTAGCTGTCCTTGTCGTTGTTGTTGTCCTTGTTGTTCTTGTTGTTGTTGTCCTTGTTGTTCTTGTTGTGCTTGTTGTTCTTGTTGCTCTTGTTGTTCTTGTTGCTCTTGTTGTTCTTGTTGTTGTTCTTGTTGTTCTTGTTTTTGTTGTTCTTGTTGTTGTTGTTCTTGTCGTTGTGGTTCTTGTTGTTCCTGTTGTTGTTGTTGTTCTTGTTGTTCTTGTTGTTGTTGTTCATGTGGTTCTTGTTGTTGTTGCTCTTGCTGTTCTCGTTTTTGTTGTCCTTGTTGTTCTTTCTGTTCTTGTTGTTCTTGTTGTTGTTGTTGTTCTTGCTGTTCTTGTTGTAGTTGTTGTTTTTGTTGTTCTTGTTGTTGTTGTTGATCCTGATGTTGTTCTTGTTGTTGTTGTTGTTCTTGCTGTTCTTGTTGTAGTTGTAGTTGTTGTCCTTGTTATTGTTGTAGTTCTTGTTGTTCTTGTTGTTCTTGTTGTTCTTGTTGTTCTTGTTGTTCTTGTTGTTCTTGTTGATCTTGTTGTTCTTGTTGCTCTTGTTGCTCTTGTTGTTCTCGTTGTTCTCGTTGTTCTCGTTGTTCTCGTTGTTCTCGTTGTTCTCGTTGTTCTCGTTGTTCTCGTTGTTCTCGTTGTTCTCGTTGTTCTCGTTGTTCTCGTTGTTCTTGTTGTTCTTGTTGTTCTTGTTGTTCTTGTTGTACTTGTTGTTTTTGTTGTTCTTGTTGTTCTTGTTGTTCTTGTGGTTCTTGTTGTTCTTGTTGTTCTTGTTGTTCTTGTTGTTCTTGTTGTTCTTGTTGTTCTTGTTGTTCTTGTTGTTCTTGTTGTTCTTGTTGTTCTTGTTGTTCTTGTTGTTCTTGTTGTTCTTGTTGTTCTTGTTGTTCTTGTTGTTCTTGTTGTTCTTGTTGTTCTTGTTGTTCTTGTTGTTCTTGTTGTTCTTGTTGTTCTTGTTGTTCTTGTTGTTCTTGTTGTTCTTGTTGTTCTTGTTGTTCTTGTTGTTCTTGTTGTTCTTGTTGTTCTTGTTGTTCTTGTTGTTCTTGTTGTTCTTGTTGTTCTTGTTGTTCTTGTTGTTCTTGTTGTTCTTGTTGTTCTTGTTGTTCTTGTTGTTCTTGTTGTTCTTGTTGTTCTTGTTGTTCTTGTTGTTCTTGTTGTTCTTGTTGTTCTTGTTGTTCTTGTTGTTTTTGCTGTTCATGTTGTTCTTGTTGTTCTTGTTGTTCTTGTTGTTCTTCTTGTTGTTGTTCTAGTTGTCCTTGTCGTTGTTGTTGTCCTTGTTGTTCTTGTTGTTGTTGTCCTTGTTGTTCTTGTTGTGCTTGTTGTTCTTGTTGCTCTTGTTGTTCTTGTTGCTCTTGTTGTTCTTGTTGCTCTTGTTGTTCTTGTTGTTGTTCTTGTTGTTCTTGTTTTTGTTGTTCTTGTTGTTGTTGTTCTTGTCGTTGTGGTTCTTGTTGTTCCTGTTGTTGTTGTTGTTCTTGTTGTTCTTGTTGTTGTTGTTCATGTGGTTCTTGTTGTTGTTGCTCTTGCTGTTCTCGTTTTTGTTGTCCTTGTTGTTCTTTCTGTTCTTGTTGTTCTTGTTGTTGTTGTTGTTCTTGCTGTTCTTGTTGTAGTTGTTGTTTTTGTTGTTCTTGTTGTTGTTGTTGATCCTGATGTTGTTCTTGTTGTTGTTGTTGTTCTTGATGTTCTTGTCGTTCTTGTTGTTCTTATTGTTCTTGTTGTTCTTGTTACTCTTGTTGCTCTTGTTGCTCTTGTTGCTCTTGTTGCTGTTGTTGTTCTTGTTGTTCTGATTGTTGATGTTCTTGTTGTTCATGTTGTTGTTGTTCTTGTTGTTCTTGTTGTTGTTGTTGTTCTGGTTGTTGTTGTTGTTGTTCTTGCTGTTCTTGTTGTTCTTGTTGTTGTTGATGTTGTTGTTGTTGTTGCTCTTGCTGTTCTTGTTGTTCTTGTTGTTCCTCTTGTTGTTCTTCTTCTTGTTATTGTTGTACTCGTTTATGTTATTCTTGTTGTTGTTGTTGTTCTTGTTGTTCCTGTTGTTGTTGTTGTTGTTGTTGTTGTTCTTGTTGTTGTTGTTCATGTAGTTCTTCTTGTTGTTGTTCTCGCTGTTCTTGTTCTTGTTGTTCTTGTTGTCCTTGCTGTTCTTGGTGTTATTGTTGTTGTTGTCCTTGTTGTTCTTGTTGTTCTTGTTGTTCTTGTTGATCTTGTTGTTCTTGTTGTTCTTGTTGTTCTTGTTGCTCTTGTTGCTCTTGTTGCTCTTGTTGCTCTTGTTGCACTTGTTGCTGTTGTTGTTCTTGTTGTTCTGGTTGTTGATGTTCTTGTTGTTCATGTTGTTGTTGTTCATGTTGTTGTTGTTCTTGTTGTTCTTGATGTTCTTGTTGTTCTTGTTGTCGTTGTTGTTCTTGTTGTTCTTGTTGTTCTTGTTGCTCTTGTTGCTCTTGTTGCTCTTGTTGCTGTTGTTGTTCTTGCTGTTCTGGTTGTTGATGTTCTTGTTGTTCATGTTGTTGTTGTTCTTTTTGTTCTTGTTGTTGTTGGTGTTGTTGTTCTTGTTGTTCATGTTGTTGTTGTTCTTGATGTTCTTGTTGTTCTTGTTGATCTTGTTGTTCTTGTTGTTCTTGGTGTTCTTGTTGTTCTTGTTGTTCTAGTTGTTGTTGTTGTTGTTGTTGTTCTTGTTATTCTTGTTGTTCTTGTTGTTCTTGTTGTTCTTGTTGTTCTTGCTGTTCTTCATCTTGTTGTTCTTGTTGTTCTTGTTGTTCTTGTTGTTCTTGTTGTTCTTGTTGTTCTTGTTGTTCTTGTTGCTCTTGTTGCTTTTGTTGCTCTTGTTGCTGTTGTTGTTCTTGTTGTTCTGGTTGTTGATGTTCTTGTTGTTCATGTTGTTGTTGATCTTGTTGTTCTTGTTGTTCTTGTTGTTCTTGTTGTTCTTGGTGTTCTTGTTGTTCCGGTTGTTCATGTTGTTGTTCTTGTTGTTGTTGTTGTTCTTATTTTTGTTGTCGTTGTTGTTGTTTTTCTTGCTGTTCTTGTTCTTGTTGTTCTTGTTGTTCTTGCTGGTCATGTTGTTCTTGTTGTTCTTGTTGTTCTTGTTGTTCTTGTTGTTCTTGTTGTTCTTGTTGTTCTTGTTGTTCTTGTTGCTCTTGTTGTTCTTGTTGTTCTTGTTGTTGTTATTGTTGTTGTTGTTCTTGTTGTTCTTGTTGTTCTTGTTGTTCTTGTTGTTCCTGTTGTTCTTGTTGTTCTTGTTGTTCTTGTTGTTCTTGTTGTTCTTGTTGTTCTTGTTGTTCTTGTTTTTCTTGTTGTTCTCGTTGTTCTTGTTGTTCTTGTTTTTCTTGTTGTTCATGTTGCTGTTGTTCTTGTTGATCTTGTTGTACTTGTTCTTGTTGTTCTTGTTGACCTTGTTGTACTTGTTCTTGTTGATCTTGTTGTTGTTCTTGTTGTTCTTGTTGTTCTTATTGTTCTTGTTGTTCTTGTTGTTCTTGTTGTTCTTGTTGTTCTTGTTGTTCTTGTTGTTCTTGTTGTTCTTATTGTTCTTGTTGTTCATGTTGTTCTTGTTGTTCTTCTTGTTGTTGTTCTAGTTGTCCTTGTATTTGTTGTTCTCGTTGTTCTCGTTGTTCTCGTTGTTCTCGTTGATCTCGTTGCTCTTGTTGCTCTTGCTGCTCTTGTTGCTCTTGTTGCTCTTGTTGCTCTTGTTGCTCTTGTTGCTGTTGTTGTTCTTGTTGTTCTGGTTGTTGATGTTCTTGTTGTTCATGTTGTTGTTGTTCTTGATGTTCTTGTTGTTCTTGTTGTTCTTGTTGTTCTTGGTGTTCTTGTTGTTCTTGTTGTTCTTGTTGTTCTTGCTGTTCTTTCTGTTCATGTTGATCTTGTTGTTCTTGTTGTTGTTGTCCTTGTTGTTCTTGTTGTTCTTGTTGTTCTTGTTGTTCTTGTTGTTCTTGTTGTTCTTGTTGTTCTTGTTGTTCTTGTTGATCTTCTTGTTGTTGTTGTTCTTGTTGTGGTTCGTGTTGTTCTTGTTGTTCTTGTTGTGGTTCGTGTTGTTCTTGTTGTTGTTCTTGTTTTTGTTATTCTTGTTGCTGTTGTTGTTCTTGTTTTTGTTGTTCTTGTTGTTGATGTTGTTGTTCTTGCTGTTCTTGTTCTTGTTGCTCTTGTTGTTCTTGATGTTCTTGTTGTTGTTGTTCTTGTTGCTGTTGTTGTTCTTGATGTTCTTGTTGTTGTTGTTGTTGTTCTTGTTGTTGTCGTTCTTGATGTTCTTGTTGTTCTTGCTGTTGTTGTTCCTGTTGTTCTTGTTGTTGTTGTTGTTGTTGTTGTTCTTGCTGTTCTTGTTGTTGTTGTTCTTGCTGTTCTTGTTCTTGTTGCTCTTGTTGTTCTTGTTGTTCTTGTTGTTCTTGTTGTTGTTGTTGTCCTTGTTGTTCTTGTTGTTCTTGTTGTTGTTGTTCTTGTTGTTGTTCGTGTTGTTCTTGTTGTTGTTCTTGTTTTTGTTGTTCTTGTTGTTGTTGTTGTTCTTCCTGTTCTTGTTCTTGTTGTTCTTGTTGTTCTTGTTGTTCTTGTTGTTCTTGTTGTTCTTGTTGTTTTTGCTGTTCATGTTGTTCTTGTTGTTCTTCTTGTTGTTGTTCTAGTTGTCCGTGTTGTTGTTGTTGTCCTTGTTGTTCTTGTTGTTGTTGTCCTTGTTGTTCTTGTTGTGCTTGTTGTTCTTGTTGATCTTGTTGTTCTTGTTGCTCTTGTTGCTCTTGTTGTTCTTGTTGCTCTTGTTGTTCTTGTTGCTCTTGTTGTTCTTGTTGTTGTTCTTGTTGTTCTTGTTTTTGTTGTTCTTGTTGTTGTTGTTCTTGTCGTTGTGGTTCTTGTTGTTCCTGTTGTTGTTGTTGTTCTTGTTGTTCTTGTTGTTGTTGTTCATGTGGTTCTTGTTGTTGTTGCTCTTGCTGTTCTTGTTCTTGTTGTCCTTGTTGTTCTTTCTGTTCTTGTTGTTCTTCTTGTTGTTGTTGTTCTTGCTGTTCTTGTTGTAGTTGTTGTTTTTGTTGATCTTGTTGTTCTTGTTGTTCTTGTTGTTGTTCTTGTTGTTGTTGTTGTTCTTGCTGTTCTTGTTGTAGTTGTAGTTGTTGTCCTTGTTATTGTTGTAGTTCTTGTTGTTCTTGTTGTTCTTGTTGTTCTTGTTGTTCTTGTTGTTCTTGTTGTTCTTGTTGTTCTTGTTGTTCTTGTTGTTCTTGTTGTTCTTGTTGTTCTTGTTGTTCTTGTTGTTCTTGTTGTTCTTGTTGTTCTTGTTGTTCTTGTTGTTCTTGTTGTTCTTATTTTTGTTGTTTTTCTTGCTGTTCTTGTTCTTGTTGTTCTTGTTGTTCTTGTTGTTCTTGTTGTTCTTGTTGCTCTTGTTGCTCTTGTTGATCTTGTTGTTCTTGTTGTTCTTGTCGTTCTTGTTGCTCTTGTTGCTTTTGTTGCTCTTGTTGCTGTTGTTGTTCTTGTTGTTCTGGTTGTTGATGTTCTTGTTGTTCATGTTGTTGTTGTTCTTGATGTTCTTGTTGTTCTTGTTGTTCTTGTTGTTCTTTTTGTTCTGGGTGTTCTTGGTGTTCTTGTTGTTCTTGTTGTTCTAGTTGTTGTTGTTGTTGTTGTTCTTGTTGTTGTTCTCGTTGTTCCCGTTGTTCTCGTTGTTCTCGTTGTTCGTGTTGTTCTTTTTGCTCTTGTTGTTCTTGTTGTCCCTGTTGTTGTTGTTGCTGTTGTTGTTCTTGTTGTTCATGTTGTTGTTGTTCTGGTTGATGTTGTTGTTCTTGTTCTTGTTTTTCTTGTTGTTCTTGTTGTTCTTGTTGCTCTTGTTGTTCTTGTTGCTCTTGTTGTTCTTGTTGTTGTTCTTGTTGTTCTTGTTGTTGTTGTTCATGCGGTTCTTGTTGTTGTTGCTCTTGCTGTTCTTGTTCTTGTTGTCCTTGTTGTTCTTTCTGTTCTTGTTGTTCTTGTTGTTGTTGTTGTTGTTCTTGCTGTTCTTGTTGTAGATGTTGTTTTTGTTGATCTTGTTGTTCTTGTTGTTCTCGTTGTTGTTCTTGTTGTTCTTGTTGTTGTTCTTGCTGTTCTTGTTGTAGTTGTTGTTGCTGTCCTTGTTATTGTTGTAGTTCTTGTTGTTCTTGTTGTTCTTGTTGTTCTTGTTGTTCTTGTTGTTCTTGTTGTTCTTGTTGTTATTGTTGATCTTGTTGTTCTTGTTGTTCTTGTTGTTCTTGTTGTTCTTCTTGCTGTTCTGGTTGTTCTTGTTGTTCTCGTTGTTCTCGTTGTTCTCGTTGTTCTCGTTGTTCTCGTTGTTCTCGTTGTTCTCGTTGTTCTCGTTGTTCTTGTTGTTCTTGTTGTTCTCGTTGTTCTCGTTGTTCTCGTTGTTCTCGTTGTTCTCGTTGTTCTCGTTGTTCTCGTTGTTCTCGTTGTTCTCGTTGTTCTTGTTGTTCTTGCTGTTCTTGTTCTTGTTGTTCTTGTTGTTCTTGTTGTTCTTGTTGTTCTCGTTGTTCTTGTTGTTCTTGTTGTTCATGTTGCTCTTCTTGTTCTTGTTATTCTTTTTGTCCTTGTTGTTCTTGCTGTTGTTGTTCCCAATGTTCTTGTTGTCGTTGTTATTGTTGTTGTTGTTGTTGTTCTTGTTCTTGCTGTTCATGTTGTTGTGGTTCTGGTAGATGTTGTTGTTCTTGTTCTTGTTGTTCTTGTTGCTCTTGTTGTTCTTGTTGTTCTTGTTGTTCTTGTTGTTCTTGCTGTTGTTGTTCCTGTTGTTCTTGTTGTTGTTGTTGTTGTTGTTCTTGTTGTTCTTGTTCTTGTTGCTCTTGTTGTTCTTGTTGTTCTTGTTGTTCTTGTTGTTCTTGTTGCTCTTGTTGCTCTTGTTGTTCTTGTTGTTCTTGTTGTTCTTGTTGTTCTTGTTGTTCTTGTTGTTCTTGTTGTTCTTGTTGTTCTTGTTGTTCTTGTTGTTCTTGTTGTTCTTGTTGTTCTTGTTGTTCTGGTTGTTGATGTTCTTGTTGTTCATGTTGTTGTTGTTCTTGTTGTTCTTGATGTTCTTGTTGTTCTTGTTGCTCTTGTTGCTCTTGTTGTTCTTGTTGCCCTTGTTGCTCTTGTTGCTCTTGTTGCTCTTGTTGCTCTTGTTGCTGTTGTTGTTCTTGTTGTTCTGGTTGTTGATGTTCTTGTTGTTCATGTTGTTGTTGTTCTTTTTGTTCTTGTTGATGTTGTTGTTGTTGTTGTTCTGGTTGTTGATGCTCTTGTTGTTCATGTTGTTGTTGTTCTTGATGTTCTTGTTGTTCTTGTTGTTCTTGTTGTTCTCGTTGTTCTCGTTGTTCTCGTTGTTCTCGTTGTTCTCGTTGTTCTCGTTGTTCTTGTTGTTCTTGTTGTTCTTGTTGTTCTTGTTGTTCTCGTTGTTCTCGTTGTTCTCGTTGTTCTCGTTGTTCTCGTTGTTCTCGTTGTTCTCGTTGTTCTCGTTGTTCTTGTTGTTCTTGCTGTTCTTGTTCTTGTTGTTCTTGTTGTTCTTGTTGTTCTTGTTGTTCTCGTTGTTCTTGTTGTTCTTGTTGTTCTTGTTGCTCTTGTTGTTCTTGTTGTTCTCGTTGTTCTCGTTGTTCTCGTCGTTCTCGTCGTTCTCGTCGTTCTCGTTGTTCTCGTTGTTCTCGTTGTTCTCGTTGTTCTCGTTGTTCTTGTTGTTCTTGTTGTTCTTGTTGTTCTTGTTGTTCTTGTTGTTCTTGTTGTTCTTGTTGTTCTTGTTGTTCTTGTTGCTCTTGTTGCTCTTGTTGTTCTTGTTGTTCTTGTTGTTCTTGTTGTTCTTGTTGTTCTTGTTGTTCTTGTTGTTCTTGTTGTTCTTGTTGTTCTTGTTGTTCTTGTTGTTCTTGTTGTTCTTGTTGTTCTTGTTGTTCTTGTTGTTCTTGTTGTTCTGGTTGTTGATGTTCTTGTTGTTCATGTTGTTGTTGTTCTTGTTGTTCTTGATGTTCTTGTTGTTCTTGTTGCTCTTGTTGCTCTTGTTGTTCTTGTTGCTCTTGTTGCTCTTGTTGCTCTTGTTGCTCTTGTTGCTCTTGTTGCTGTTGTTGTTCTTGTTGTTCTGGTTGTTGATGTTCTTGTTGTTCATGTTGTTGTTGTTCTTTTTGTTCTTGTTGATGTTGTTGTTGTTGTTGTTCTGGTTGTTGATGCTCTTGTTGTTCATGTTGTTGTTGTTCTTGATGTTCTTGTTGTTCTTGTTGTTCTTGTTGTTCTCGTTGTTCTCGTTGTTCTCGTTGTTCTCGTTGTTCTCGTTGTTCTTGTTGTTCTTGTTGTTCTTGTTGTTCTTGTTGTTCTTGTTGTTCTTGTTGTTCTTGTTGTTCTTGTTGTTCTTGTTGTTCTTGTTGTTCTTGTTGTTCTTGTTGTTCTTGTTGTTCTTGTTGTTCTTGTTGTTCTTGTTGTTCTTGTTGTTCTTGCTGTTCTTGTTGTTCTTGTTGTTCTTGTTGTTCTTGTTGCTCTTGTTGTTCTTGTTGTTCTTGTTGTTCTTGTTGTTCTTGTTGCTCTTGTTGCTCTTGTTGTTCTTGTTGTTCTTGTTGTTCTTGTTGTTCTTGTTGTTCTTGTTGTTCTTGTTGTTCTTGTTGTTCTTGTTGTTCTTGTTGTTCTTGTTGTTCTTGTTGTTCTTGTTGTTCTTGTTGTTCTTGTTGTTCTTGTTGTTCTGGTTGTTGATGTTCTTGTTGTTCATGTTGTTGTTGTTCTTGTTGTTCTTGATGTTCTTGTTGTTCTTGTTGCTCTTGTTGCTCTTGTTGTTCTTGTTGCTCTTGTTGCTCTTGTTGCTCTTGTTGCTCTTGTTGCTCTTGTTGCTGTTGTTGTTCTTGTTGTTCTGGTTGTTGATGTTCTTGTTGTTCATGTTGTTGTTGTTCTTTTTGTTCTTGTTGATGTTGTTGTTGTTGTTGTTCTGGTTGTTGATGCTCTTGTTGTTCATGTTGTTGTTGTTCTTGATGTTCTTGTTGTTCTTGTTGTTCTTGTTGTTCTCGTTGTTCTCGTTGTTCTCGTTGTTCTTGTTGTTCTCGTTGTTCTCGTTGTTCTCGTTGTTCTCGTTGTTCTCGTTGTTCTCGTTGTTCTCGTTGTTCTCGTTGTTCTTGTTGTTCTTGCTGTTCTTGTTCTTGTTGTTCTTGTTGTTCTTGTTGTTCTTGTTGTTCTCGTTGTTCTTGTTGTTCTTGTTGTTCTTGTTGCTCTTGTTGTTCTTGTTGTTCTCGTTGTTCTCGTTGTTCTCGTCGTTCTCGTCGTTCTCGTCGTTCTCGTCGTTCTCGTTGTTCTCGTTGTTCTCGTTGTTCTCGTTGTTCTCGTTGTTCTTGTTGTTCTTGTTGTTCTTGTTGTTCTTGTTGTTCTTGTTGTTCTTGTTGTTCTTGTTGTTCTTGTTGTTCTTGTTGCTCTTGTTGCTCTTGTTGTTCTTGTTGTTCTTGTTGTTCTTGTTGTTCTTGTTGTTCTTGTTGTTCTTGTTGTTCTTGTTGTTCTTGTTGTTCTTGTTGTTCTTGTTGTTCTTGTTGTTCTTGTTGTTCTTGTTGTTCTTGTTGTTCTTGTTGTTCTTGTTGTTCTGGTTGTTGATGTTCTTGTTGTTCATGTTGTTGTTGTTCTTGTTGTTCTTGATGTTCTTGTTGTTCTTGTTGCTCTTGTTGCTCTTGTTGTTCTTGTTGCTCTTGTTGCTCTTGTTGCTCTTGTTGCTCTTGTTGCTCTTGTTGCTGTTGTTGTTCTTGTTGTTCTGGTTGTTGATGTTCTTGTTGTTCATGTTGTTGTTGTTCTTTTTGTTCTTGTTGATGTTGTTGTTGTTGTTGTTCTGGTTGTTGATGCTCTTGTTGTTCATGTTGTTGTTGTTCTTGATGTTCTTGTTGTTCTTGTTGTTCTTGTTGTTCTCGTTGTTCTCGTTGTTCTCGTTGTTCTCGTTGTTCTCGTTGTTCTTGTTGTTCTTGTTGTTCTTGTTGTTCTTGTTGTTCTTGTTGTTCTTGTTGTTCTTGTTGTTCTTGTTGTTCTTGTTGTTCTTGTTGTTCTTGTTGTTCTTGTTGTTCTTGTTGTTCTTGTTGTTCTTGTTGTTCTTGTTGTTCTTGTTGTTCTTGCTGTTCTTGTTGTTCTTGTTGTTCTTGTTGTTCTTGTTGCTCTTGTTGTTCTTGTTGTTCTTGTTGTTCTTGTTGTTCTTGTTGCTCTTGTTGCTCTTGTTGTTCTTGTTGTTCTTGTTGTTCTTGTTGTTCTTGTTGTTCTTGTTGTTCTTGTTGTTCTTGTTGTTCTTGTTGTTCTTGTTGTTCTTGTTGTTCTTGTTGTTCTTGTTGTTCTTGTTGTTCTTGTTGTTCTGGTTGTTGATGTTCTTGTTGTTCATGTTGTTGTTGTTCTTGTTGTTCTTGATGTTCTTGTTGTTCTTGTTGCTCTTGTTGCTCTTGTTGTTCTTGTTGCTCTTGTTGCTCTTGTTGCTCTTGTTGCTCTTGTTGCTCTTGTTGCTGTTGTTGTTCTTGTTGTTCTGGTTGTTGATGTTCTTGTTGTTCATGTTGTTGTTGTTCTTTTTGTTCTTGTTGATGTTGTTGTTGTTGTTGTTCTGGTTGTTGATGCTCTTGTTGTTCATGTTGTTGTTGTTCTTGATGTTCTTGTTGTTCTTGTTGTTCTTGTTGTTCTCGTTGTTCTCGTTGTTCTCGTTGTTCTCGTTGTTCTCGTTGTTCTCGTTGTTCTCGTTGTTCTTGTTGTTCTTGTTGTTCTCGTTGTTCTCGTTGTTCTCGTTGTTCTCGTTGTTCTCGTTGTTCTCGTTGTTCTCGTTGTTCTCGTTGTTCTCGTCGTTCTCGTCGTTCTCGTCGTTCTCGTCGTTCTCGTCGTTCTCGTTGTTCTCGTTGTTCTCGTTGTTCTCGTTGTTCTCGTTGTTCTTGTTGTTCTTGTTGTTCTTGTTGTTCTTGTTGTTCTCGTTGTTCTCGTTGTTCTCGTTGTTCTCGTTGTTCTTGTTGTTCTTGTTGTTCTTGTTGTTCTTGTTGTTCTTGTTGTTCTTGTTGTTCTTGTTGTTCTTGTTGCTCTTGTTGCTCTTGTTGTTCTTGTTGTTCTTGTTGTTCTTGTTGTTCTTGTTGTTCTTGTTGTTCTTGTTGTTCTTGTTGTTCTTGTTGTTCTTGTTGTTCTTGTTGTTCTTGTTGTTCTTGTTGTTCTTGTTGTTCTTGTTGTTCTTGTTGTTCTTGTTGTTCTGGTTGTTGATGTTCTTGTTGTTCATGTTGTTGTTGTTCTTGTTGTTCTTGATGTTCTTGTTGTTCTTGTTGCTCTTGTTGCTCTTGTTGTTCTTGTTGCTCTTGTTGCTCTTGTTGCTCTTGTTGCTCTTGTTGCTCTTGTTGCTGTTGTTGTTCTTGTTGTTCTGGTTGTTGATGTTCTTGTTGTTCATGTTGTTGTTGTTCTTTTTGTTCTTGTTGATGTTGTTGTTGTTGTTGTTCTGGTTGTTGATGCTCTTGTTGTTCATGTTGTTGTTGTTCTTGATGTTCTTGTTGTTCTTGTTGTTCTTGTTGTTCTCGTTGTTCTCGTTGTTCTCGTTGTTCTCGTTGTTCTCGTTGTTCTTGTTGTTCTTGTTGTTCTTGTTGTTCTTGTTGTTCTTGTTGTTCTTGTTGTTCTTGTTGTTCTTGTTGTTCTTGTTGTTCTTGTTGTTCTTGTTGTTCTTGTTGTTCTTGTTGTTCTTGTTGTTCTTGTTGTTCTTGTTGTTCTTGTTGTTCTTGCTGTTCTTGTTGTTCTTGTTGTTCTTGTTGTTCTTGTTGCTCTTGTTGTTCTTGTTGTTCTTGTTGTTCTTGTTGTTCTTGTTGCTCTTGTTGCTCTTGTTGTTCTTGTTGTTCTTGTTGTTCTTGTTGTTCTTGTTGTTCTTGTTGTTCTTGTTGTTCTTGTTGTTCTTGTTGTTCTTGTTGTTCTTGTTGTTCTTGTTGTTCTTGTTGTTCTGGTTGTTGATGTTCTTGTTGTTCATGTT
The DNA here is from genome assembly GCF_051020955.1 of Megalopta genalis. Lineage (NCBI taxonomy): Eukaryota > Metazoa > Arthropoda > Insecta > Hymenoptera > Halictidae > Megalopta > Megalopta genalis. The sequence continues at coordinate 987,573 of NW_027476100.1, forward strand.
GTTGTTGTTCTTGTTGTTCTTGATGTTCTTGTTGTTCTTGTTGCTCTTGTTGCTCTTGTTGTTCTTGTTGCTCTTGTTGCTCTTGTTGCTCTTGTTGCTCTTGTTGCTCTTGTTGCTGTTGTTGTTCTTGTTGTTCTGGTTGTTGATGCTCTTGTTGTTCATGTTGTTGTTGTTCTCGTTGTTCTTGTTGTTCTTGTTGTTCTTGTTGTTCTTGTTGTTCTCGTTGTTCTCGTTGTTCTCGTTGTTCTCGTTGTTCTCGTTGTTCTCGTTGTTCTCGTTGTTCTCGTTGTTCTTGTTGTTCTTGCTGTTCTTGTTCTTGTTGTTCTTGTTGTTCTTGTTGTTCTTGTTGTTCTCGTTGTTCTTGTTGTTCTTGTTGTTCTTGTTGCTCTTGTTGTTCTTGTTGTTCTCGTTGTTCTCGTTGTTCTCGTCGTTCTCGTCGTTCTCGTCGTTCTCGTCGTTCTCGTTGTTCTCGTTGTTCTCGTTGTTCTCGTTGTTCTCGTTGTTCTTGTTGTTCTTGTTGTTCTTGTTGTTCTTGTTGTTCTTGTTGTTCTTGTTGTTCTTGTTGTTCTTGTTGCTCTTGTTGCTCTTGTTGTTCTTGTTGTTCTTGTTGTTCTTGTTGTTCTTGTTGTTCTTGTTGTTCTTGTTGTTCTTGTTGTTCTTGTTGTTCTTGTTGTTCTTGTTGTTCTTGTTGTTCTTGTTGTTCTTGTTGTTCTTGTTGTTCTTGTTGTTCTGGTTGTTGATGTTCTTGTTGTTCATGTTGTTGTTGTTCTTGTTGTTCTTGATGTTCTTGTTGTTCTTGTTGCTCTTGTTGCTCTTGTTGTTCTTGTTGCTCTTGTTGCTCTTGTTGCTCTTGTTGCTCTTGTTGCTCTTGTTGCTGTTGTTGTTCTTGTTGTTCTGGTTGTTGATGTTCTTGTTGTTCATGTTGTTGTTGTTCTTTTTGTTCTTGTTGATGTTGTTGTTGTTGTTGTTCTGGTTGTTGATGCTCTTGTTGTTCATGTTGTTGTTGTTCTTGATGTTCTTGTTGTTCTTGTTGTTCTTGTTGTTCTCGTTGTTCTCGTTGTTCTCGTTGTTCTCGTTGTTCTCGTTGTTCTTGTTGTTCTTGTTGTTCTTGTTGTTCTTGTTGTTCTTGTTGTTCTTGTTGTTCTTGTTGTTCTTGTTGTTCTTGTTGTTCTTGTTGTTCTTGTTGTTCTTGTTGTTCTTGTTGTTCTTGTTGTTCTTGTTGTTCTTGCTGTTCTTGTTGTTCTTGTTGTTCTTGTTGTTCTTGTTGCTCTTGTTGTTCTTGTTGTTCTTGTTGTTCTTGTTGTTCTTGTTGCTCTTGTTGCTCTTGTTGTTCTTGTTGTTCTTGTTGTTCTTGTTGTTCTTGTTGTTCTTGTTGTTCTTGTTGTTCTTGTTGTTCTTGTTGTTCTTGTTGTTCTTGTTGTTCTTGTTGTTCTTGTTGTTCTTGTTGTTCTTGTTGTTCTGGTTGTTGATGTTCTTGTTGTTCATGTTGTTGTTGTTCTTGTTGTTCTTGATGTTCTTGTTGTTCTTGTTGCTCTTGTTGCTCTTGTTGTTCTTGTTGCTCTTGTTGCTCTTGTTGCTCTTGTTGCTCTTGTTGCTCTTGTTGCTGTTGTTGTTCTTGTTGTTCTGGTTGTTGATGTTCTTGTTGTTCATGTTGTTGTTGTTCTTTTTGTTCTTGTTGATGTTGTTGTTGTTGTTGTTCTGGTTGTTGATGCTCTTGTTGTTCATGTTGTTGTTGTTCTTGATGTTCTTGTTGTTCTTGTTGTTCTTGTTGTTCTCGTTGTTCTCGTTGTTCTCGTTGTTCTCGTTGTTCTCGTTGTTCTCGTTGTTCTCGTTGTTCTTGTTGTTCTTGTTGTTCTCGTTGTTCTCGTTGTTCTCGTTGTTCTCGTTGTTCTCGTTGTTCTCGTTGTTCTCGTTGTTCTCGTTGTTCTCGTCGTTCTCGTCGTTCTCGTCGTTCTCGTCGTTCTCGTCGTTCTCGTTGTTCTCGTTGTTCTCGTTGTTCTCGTTGTTCTCGTTGTTCTTGTTGTTCTTGTTGTTCTTGTTGTTCTTGTTGTTCTCGTTGTTCTCGTTGTTCTCGTTGTTCTTGTTGTTCTTGTTGTTCTTGTTGTTCTTGTTGTTCTTGTTGTTCTTGTTGTTCTTGTTGTTCTTGTTGTTCTTGTTGCTCTTGTTGCTCTTGTTGTTCTTGTTGTTCTTGTTGTTCTTGTTGTTCTTGTTGTTCTTGTTGTTCTTGTTGTTCTTGTTGTTCTTGTTGTTCTTGTTGTTCTTGTTGTTCTTGTTGTTCTTGTTGTTCTTGTTGTTCTTGTTGTTCTTGTTGTTCTTGTTGTTCTGGTTGTTGATGTTCTTGTTGTTCATGTTGTTGTTGTTCTTGTTGTTCTTGATGTTCTTGTTGTTCTTGTTGCTCTTGTTGCTCTTGTTGTTCTTGTTGCTCTTGTTGCTCTTGTTGCTCTTGTTGCTCTTGTTGCTCTTGTTGCTGTTGTTGTTCTTGTTGTTCTGGTTGTTGATGTTCTTGTTGTTCATGTTGTTGTTGTTCTTTTTGTTCTTGTTGATGTTGTTGTTGTTGTTGTTCTGGTTGTTGATGCTCTTGTTGTTCATGTTGTTGTTGTTCTTGATGTTCTTGTTGTTCTTGTTGTTCTTGTTGTTCTCGTTGTTCTCGTTGTTCTCGTTGTTCTCGTTGTTCTCGTTGTTCTTGTTGTTCTTGTTGTTCTTGTTGTTCTTGTTGTTCTTGTTGTTCTTGTTGTTCTTGTTGTTCTTGTTGTTCTTGTTGTTCTTGTTGTTCTTGTTGTTCTTGTTGTTCTTGTTGTTCTTGTTGTTCTTGTTGTTCTTGTTGTTCTTGTTGTTCTTGCTGTTCTTGTTGTTCTTGTTGTTCTTGTTGTTCTTGTTGCTCTTGTTGTTCTTGTTGTTCTTGTTGTTCTTGTTGTTCTTGTTGCTCTTGTTGCTCTTGTTGTTCTTGTTGTTCTTGTTGTTCTTGTTGTTCTTGTTGTTCTTGTTGTTCTTGTTGTTCTTGTTGTTCTTGTTGTTCTTGTTGTTCTTGTTGTTCTTGTTGTTCTTGTTGTTCTGGTTGTTGATGTTCTTGTTGTTCATGTTGTTGTTGTTCTTGTTGTTCTTGATGTTCTTGTTGTTCTTGTTGCTCTTGTTGCTCTTGTTGTTCTTGTTGCTCTTGTTGCTCTTGTTGCTCTTGTTGCTCTTGTTGCTCTTGTTGCTGTTGTTGTTCTTGTTGTTCTGGTTGTTGATGTTCTTGTTGTTCATGTTGTTGTTGTTCTTTTTGTTCTTGTTGATGTTGTTGTTGTTGTTGTTCTGGTTGTTGATGCTCTTGTTGTTCATGTTGTTGTTGTTCTTGATGTTCTTGTTGTTCTTGTTGTTCTTGTTGTTCTCGTTGTTCTCGTTGTTCTCGTTGTTCTCGTTGTTCTCGTTGTTCTCGTTGTTCTCGTTGTTCTTGTTGTTCTTGTTGTTCTCGTTGTTCTCGTTGTTCTCGTTGTTCTCGTTGTTCTCGTTGTTCTCGTTGTTCTCGTTGTTCTCGTTGTTCTCGTCGTTCTCGTCGTTCTCGTCGTTCTCGTCGTTCTCGTCGTTCTCGTTGTTCTCGTTGTTCTCGTTGTTCTCGTTGTTCTCGTTGTTCTTGTTGTTCTTGTTGTTCTTGTTGTTCTTGTTGTTCTTGTTGTTCTTGTTGTTCTTGTTGTTCTTGTTGTTCTTGTTGTTCTTGTTGTTCTTGTTGTTCTTGTTGTTCTTGTTGTTCTTGTTGTTCTTGTTGTTCTTGTTGTTCTTGTTGTTCTTGTTGTTCTTGTTGTTCTTGTTGTTCTTGTTGTTCTTGTTGTTCTTGTTGTTCTTGTTGTTCTTGTTGTTCTTGTTGTTCTTGTTGTTCTTGTTGTTCTTGTTGTTCTTGTTGTTCTTGTTGTTCTTGTTGTTCTTGTTGTTCTTGTTGTTCTTGTTGTTCTTGTTGTTCTTGTTGTTCTTGCTGTTCTTTCTGTTCATGTTGATCTTGTTGTTCTTGTTGTTGTTGTCCTTGTTGTTCTTGTTGTTCTTGTTGTTCTTGTTGTTCTTGTTGTTCTTGTTGTTCTGGTTGTTGATGTTCTTGTTGTTCATGTTGTTGTTGTTCTTGATGTTCTTGTTGTTCTTGTTGTTCTTGTTGTTCTTGGTGTTCTTGTTGTTCTTGTTGTTCTTGTTGTTCTTGTTGTTGTTGTGGTTCTTGTTGTTGTTCTCGTTGTTCTCGTTGTTCTCGTTGTTCTCGTTGTTCTCGTTGTTCTTGTTGTTCTTTTTGTTCTTGTTGTTCTTGTTGTTCTTGTTGTCCTTGTTGTTGTTGCTGCTGTTGTTGTTCTTGTTGTTCATGTTGTTGTTGTTCTGGTTGATGTTGTTGTTCCTGTTCTTGTTTTTCTTGTTGTTCTTGTTGTTCATGTTGTTGTGGTTCTGGTAGATGTTGTTGTTCTTGTTCTTGTTGCTCTTGTTGCTCATGTTGTTCTTGTTGTTCTTGTTGTTCTTGCTGTTGTTGTTCCTGTTGTTCTTGTTGTTGTTGTTGTTGTTCTTGCAGTTCTTGTTGTTGTTGTTCTTGCTGTTCTTGTTCTTGTTGCACTTGTTGTTCTTGTTGTTCTTGTTGTTCTTGTTGATCTTCTTGTTGTTGTTGTTCTTGTTGTGCTTCGTGTTGTTCTTGTTGTTCTTGTTGTGGTTCGTGTTGTTCTTGTTGTTGTTCTTGTTTTTGTTATTCTTGTTGTTGTTGTTGTTCTTCCTGTTCTTGTTCTTGTTGTTCTTGTTGTTCTTGTTGTTCTTGTTGTTCTTGCTGTTCTTTCTGTTCATGTTGATCTTGTTGTTCTTGTTGTTGTTGTCCTTGTTGTTCTTGTTGTTCTTGTTGTTCTTGTTGTTCTTGTTGTTCTTGTTGTTCTTGTTGTTCTTGTTGTTCTTGTTGTTTTTGCTGTTCATGTTGTTCTTGTTGTTCTTCTTGTTGTTGTTCTAGTTGTCCTTGTTGTTGTTGTTGTCCTTGTTGTTCTTGTTGTTGTTGTCCTTGTTGTTCTTGTTGTGCTTGTTGTTCTTGTTGATCTTGTTGTTCTTGTTGCTCTTGTTGCTCTTGTTGTTCTTGTTGCTCTTGTTGTTCTTGTTGCTCTTGTTGTTCTTGTTGTTGTTCTTGTTGTTCTTGTTTTTGTTGTTCTTGTTGTTGTTGTTCTTGTCGTTGTGGTTCTTGTTGTTCCTGTTGTTGTTGTTGTTCTTGTTGTTCTTGTTGTTGTTGTTCATGTGGTTCTTGTTGTTGTTGCTCTTGCTGTTCTTGTTCTTGTTGTCCTTGTTGTTCTTTCTGTTCTTGTTGTTCTTCTTGTTGTTGTTGTTCTTGCTGTTCTTGTTGTAGTTGTTGTTTTTGTTGATCTTGTTGTTCTTGTTGTTCTTGTTGTTGTTCTTGTTGTTGTTGTTGTTCTTGCTGTTCTTGTTGTAGTTGTAGTTGTTGTCCTCGTTATTGTTGTAGTTCTTGTTGTTCTTGTTGTTCTTGTTGTCCTTGTTGTTCTTGTTGTTCTTGTTGTTCTTGTTGTTCTTGTTGTTCTTGTTGTTCTTGTTGTTCTTGTTGTTGTTGTTGTTCTTATTTTTGTTGTTGTTTTTGTTGTTTTTCTTGCTGTTCTTGTTCTTGTTGTTCTTGTTGTTCTTGTTGTTCTTGTTGTTCTTGTTATTCTTGTTGTTCTTTTTGTTCTGGGTGTTCTTGGTGTTCTTGTTGTTCTTGTAGTTCTAGTTGTTGTTGTTGTTGTTGTTGTTGTTCTTGTTGTTGTTCTCGTTGTTCCCGTTGTTCTCGTTGTTCTCGTTGTTCTTGTTGTTCTTTTTGCTCTTGTTGTTCTTGTTGTCCTTGTTGTTGTTGTTGCTGTTGTTGTTCTTGTTGTTCATGTTGTTGTTGTTCTGGTTGATGTTGTTGTTCTTGTTCTTGTTTTTCTTGTTGTTCTTGTTGTTCTTGTTGCTCTTGTTGTTCTTGTTGCTCTTGTTGTTCTTGTTGTTGTTCTTATTGTTCTTGTTGTTGTTGTTCATGCGGTTCTTGTTGTTGTTGCTCTTGCTGTTCTTGTTCTTGTTGTCCTTGTTGTTCTTTCTGTTCTTGTTGTTCTTGTTGTTGTTGTTGTTGTTCTTGCTGTTCTTGTTGTAGATGTTGTTTTTGTTGATCTTGTTGTTCTTGTTGTTCTTGTTGTTGTTCTTGTTGTTCTTGTTGTTGTTCTTGCTGTTCTTGTTGTAGTTGTTGTTGCTGTCCTTGTTATTGTTGTAGTTCTTGTTGTTCTTGTTGTTCTGGTTGTTCTTGTTGTTCTTGTTGTTCTTGTTGTTCTTGTTGTTCTTGTTGTTATTGTTGATCTTGTTGTTCTTGTTGTTCTTGTTGTTCTTGTTGTTCTTCTTGCTGTTCTGGTTGTTCTTGTTGTTCTCGTTGTTCTCGTTGTTCTCGTTGTTCTCGTTGTTCTCGTTGTTCTCGTTGTTCTCGTTGTTCTCGTTGTTCTTGTTGTTCTTGTTGTTCTTGTTGTTCTTGTTGTTCATGTTGTTCTTCTTGTTCTTGTTATTCTTTTTGTCCTTGTTGTTCTTGCTGTTGTTGTTCCCAATGTTCTTGTTGTCGTTGTTATTGTTGTTGTTGTTGTTGTTCTTGTTCTTGCTGTTCATGTTGTTGTGGTTCTGGTAGATGTTGTTCTTGTTCTTGTTGTTCTTGTTGCTCTTGTTGTTCTTGTTGTTCTTGTTGTTCTTGTTGTTCTTGCTGTTGTTGTTCCTGTTGTTCTTGTTGTTGTTGTTGTTGTTGTTGTTCTTGTTGTTCTTGTTCTTGTTGCTCTTGTTGTTCTTGTTGTTCTTGTTGTTCTTGTTGTTCTTGTTGTTCTTGTTGTTCTTGTTGTTCTTGTTGTTCTTGTTGTTCTTGTTGTTCTTGTTGTTCTTGTTGTTCTTGTTGTTCTTGTTGTTCTTGTTGTTCTTGTCGTTCTTGTTGCTCTTGTTGCTTTTGTTGCTCTTGTTGCTGTTGTTGTTCTTGTTGTTCTGGTTGTTGATGTTCTTGTTGTTCATGTTGTTGTTGTTCTTGATGTTCTTGTTGTTCTTGTTGTTCTTGTTGTTCTTTTTGTTCTGGGTGTTCTTGGTGTTCTTGTTGTTCTTGTTGTTCTAGTTGTTGTTGTTGTTGTTGTTGTTGTTGTTGCTGTTGTTGTTCTTGTTGTTCATGTTGTTGTTGTTCTGGTTGATGTTGTTGTTCTTGTTCTTGTTTTTCTTGTTGTTCTTGTTGCTCTTGTTGTTCTTGTTGTTGTTCCTGTTGTTCTTGTTGTTGTTGTTCATGCGGTTCTTGTTGTTGTTGCTCTTGCTGTTCTTGTTCTTGTTGTCCTTGTTGTTCTTTCTGTTCTTGTTGTTCTTGTTGTTGTTGTTGTTGTTCTTGCTGTTCTTGTTGTAGATGTTGTTTTTGTTGATCTTGTTGTTCTTGTTGTTCTTGTTGTTCTTGTTGTTCTTGTTGTTCTTGTTGTTCTTGTTGTTCTTGTTGTTCTTGTTGTTCTTGTTGTTCTTGTTGTTATTGTTGATCTTGTTGTTCTTGTTGTTCTTCTTGCTGTTCTGGTTGTTCTTGTTGTTCTCGTTGTTCTCGTTGTTCTCGTTGTTCTCGTTGTTCTCGTTGTTCTCGTTGTTCTCGTTGTTCTCGTTGTTCTCGTTGTTCTCGTTGTTCTCGTTGTTCTTGTTGTTCTTGTTGTTCTTGTTGTTCTTCTTGTTCTTGTTATTCTTTTTGTCCTTGTTGTTCTTGCTGTTGTTGTTCCCAATGTTCTTGTTGTCGTTGTTCTTGTTGTTGTTGTTGTTGTTCTTGTTCTTGCTGTTCATGTTGTTGTGGTTCTGGTAGATGTTGTTGTTCTTGTTCTTGTTGTTCTTGTTGTTCTTGTTGTTCTTGTTGTTGTTGCTGTTCTTTCTGTTCATGTTGATCTTGTTGTTCTTGTTGTTGTTGTCCTTGTTGTTCTTGTTGTTCTTGTTGTTCTTGTTGTTCTTGTTGTTCTTGTTGTTCTTGTTGTTCTTGTTGCTCTTGTTGTTCTGGTTGTTCTTGTTGTTCTTGTTGTTCTTGTTGTTCTTGTTGTTCTTGTTGTTCTTGTTGTTCTTGTTGTTCTTGTTGTTCTTGTTGTTCTTGTTGTTCTTGTTGTTCTTGTTGTTCTTGTTGTTCTTGTTGTTCTTGTTGTTCTTGTTGTTCTTGTTGTTCTTGTTGTTCTTGCTGTTCTTGATCTTGTTGTTCTTGTTGTTCTTGTTGTTCTTGTTGTTCTTGTTGTTCTTGTTGCTCTTGTTGCTCTTGTTGATCTTGTTGTTCTTGTTGTTCTTGTCGTTCTTGTTGCTCTTGTTGCTTTTGTTGCTCTTGTTGCTGTTGTTGTTCTTGTTGTTCTGGTTGTTGATGTTCTTGTTGTTCATGTTGTTGTTGATCTTGTTGTTCTTGTTGTTCTTGTTGTTCTTGTTGTTCTTGGTGTTCTTGTTGTTCCGGTTGTTCATGTTGTTGTTCTTGTTGTTGTTGTTCTTATTTTTGTTGTCGTTGTTGTTGTTTTTCTTGCTGTTCTTGTTCTTGTTGTTCTTGTTGTTCTTGCTGGTCATGTTGTTCTTGTTGTTCTTGTTGTTCTTGTTGTTCTTGTTGTTCTTGTTGTTCTTGTTGTTCTTGTTGTTCTTGTTGCTCTTGTTGTTCTTGTTGTTCTTGTTGTTGTTATTGTTGTTGTTCTTCTTGTTGTTCTTGTTGTTCTTGTTGTTCTTGTTGTTCCTGTTGTTCTTGTTGTTCTTGTTGTTCTTGTTGTTCTTGTTGTTCTTGTTGTTCTTGTTGTTCTTGTTTTTCTTGTTGTTCTTGTTGTTCTTGTTGTTCTTGTTTTTCTTGTTGTTCATGTTGCTGTTGTTCTTGTTGATCTTGTTGTACTTGTTCTTGTTGTTCTTGTTGACCTTGTTGTACTTGTTCTTGTTGATCTTGTTGTTGTTCTTGTTGTTCTTGTTGTTCTTATTGTTCTTGTTGTTCTTGTTGTTCTTGTTGTTCTTGTTGTTCTTGTTGTTCTTGTTGTTCTTATTGTTCTTGTTGTTCATGTTGTTCATGTTGTTCTTGTTGTTCTTCTTGTTGTTGTTCTAGTTGTCCTTGTATTTGTTGTTCTCGTTGTTCTCGTTGTTCTCGTTGTTCTCGTTGATCTCGTTGCTCTTGTTGCTCTTGCTGCTCTTGTTGCTCTTGTTGCTCTTGTTGCTCTTGTTGCTCTTGTTGCTGTTGTTGTTCTTGTTGTTCTGGTTGTTGATGTTCTTGTTGTTCATGTTGTTGTTGTTCTTGATGTTCTTGTTGTTCTTGTTGTTCTTGTTGTTCTTGGTGTTCTTGTTGTTCTTGTTGTTCTTGTTGTTCTTGCTGTTCTTTCTGTTCATGTTGATCTTGTTGTTCTTGTTGTTGTTGTCCTTGTTGTTCTTGTTGTTCTTGTTGTTCTTGTTGTTCTTGTTGTTCTTGTTGTTCTTGTTGTTCTTGTTGTTCTTGTTGTTCTTGTTGTTCTTGTTGTTCTTGTTGTTCTTGTTGTTCTTGTTGTACTTGTTGTTTTTGCTGTTCATGTTGTTCTTGTTGTTCTTCTTCTTGTTGTTGTAGTTGTCCTTGTTGTTGTTGTTGTCCTTGTTGTTCTTGTTGTTGTTGTCCTTGTTGTTCTTGTTGTGCTTGTTGTTCTTGTTGATCTTGTTGTTCTTGTTGCTCCTGTTGCTCTTGTTGCTCTTGTTGCTCTTGTTGCTCTTGTTGCTGTTGTTGTCCTGGTTGTTGATGTTCTTGTTGTTCATGTTGTTGATGTTCTTTTTGTTGTTGTTGTTGTTGTTCTTGGTCTTGTTGTTCTTGATGTTCTTGATGTTCTTGTTGTTCTTGTTGTTCTTGGTGTTCTTGCTGTTCTTGTTGTTCTAGTTGTTGTTGTTGTTGTTGTTCTTGTTCTTGTTGTTGTTCTCGTTGTTCTCGTTGTTCTCGTTGTTCTCGTTGTTCTTGTTGTTCTTTTTGTTCTTGTTGTTCTTGTTGTCCTTGTTGTTGTTGTTGCTGTTGTTGTTCTTGTTGTTCATGTTGTTGTTGTTCTGGTTGATGTTGTTGTTCTTGTTCTTGTTTTTCTTGTTGTTCTTGTTGTTCTTGTTGTTCTTGTTGTTCTTGTTGTTCTTGTTGTTCTTGTTGTTCTTGTTGTTCTTGTTGTTCTTGTTGTTCTTGTTGTTCTTGTTGTTCTTGTTGTTCTTGTTGTTCTTGTTGTTCTTGTTGTTCTTGTTGTTCTTGTTGTTCTTGTTGTTCTTGTTGTTCTTGTTGTTCTTGTTGTTCTTGTTGTTCTTGTTGTTCTTGTTGTTCTTGTTGTTCTTGTTGTTCTTGTTGTTCTTGTTGTTCTTGTTGTTCTTGTTGTTCTTGTTGTTCTTGTTGTTCTTGTTGTTCTTGTTGTTCTTGTTGTTCTTGTTGTTCTTGTTGTTCTTGTTGTTCTTGTTGTTCTTGTTGTTCTTGTTGTTCTTGTTGTTCTTGTTGTTCTTGTTGTTCTTGTTGTTCTTGTTGTTCTTGTTGTTCTTGTTGTTCTTGTTGCTCTTGCCGTTCTTGTTGTTGTTGTTGCTCTTGTTGATCTTGTTGTTCTTGTTGTTCTTGTTGTTCTTGATGCTCTTGTTGCTCTTGTTGCTCTTGTTGCTCTTGTTGCTGTTGTTGTTCTTGTTGTTCTGGTTGTTGATGTTCTTGTTGTTCATGTTGTTGTTGTTCTTGTTGTTCTTGTTGTTCTTGATGTTCTTGTTGTTCTTGTTGTCGTTGTTGGTCTTGTTTTTGTTGTTCTTGTTGTTCTGCTTGTTCTTGTTGTTGTTCTTGTTGTTCTTGTTGTTGTTCTTGTTGTTCTTGTTGTTCTTGTTGTTCTTGTTGTTCTTGTTGTTCTTGTTGTTCTTGTTGTTCTTGTTGTTCTTGTTGTTCTTGTTGTTCTTGTTGTTCTTGTTGTTCTTGTTGTTCTTGTTGTTCTTGTTGTTGTTCTTGTTTTTGATGTTCTTGTTTTTGTTGTTCTTGCTGTCCTTGTTGTTCTTGCTGTCCTTGTTGTTCTTGTTGTTCTTGTTGTTCTTGTTGTTCTTGTTGTTCTTGTTGCTCTTGTTGCTCTTGTTGATCTTGTTGTTCTTGTTGTTCTTGTCGTTCTTGTTGCTCTTGTTGCTTTTGTTGCTCTTGTTGCTGTTGTTGTTCTTGTTGTTCTGGTTGTTGATGTTCTTGTTGTTCATGTTGTTGTTGATCTTGTTGTTCTTGTTGTTCTTGTTGTTCTTGTTGTTCTTGGTGTTCTTGTTGTTCCGGTTGTTCATGTTGTTGTTCTTGTTGTTGTTGTTCTTATTTTTGTTGTCGTTGTTGTTGTTTTTCTTGCTGTTCTTGTTCTTGTTGTTCTTGTTGTTCTTGCTGGTCATGTTGTTCTTGTTGTTCTTGTTGTTCTTGTTGTTCTTGTTGTTCTTGTTGTTCTTGTTGTTCTTGTTGTTCTTGTTGCTCTTGTTGTTCTTGTTGTTCTTGTTGTTGTTATTGTTGTTGTTCTTCTTGTTGTTCTTGTTGTTCTTGTTGTTCTTGTTGTTCCTGTTGTTCTTGTTGTTCTTGTTGTTCTTGTTGTTCTTGTTGTTCTTGTTGTTCTTGTTGTTCTTGTTTTTCTTGTTGTTCTTGTTGTTCTTGTTGTTCTTGTTTTTCTTGTTGTTCATGTTGCTGTTGTTCTTGTTGATCTTGTTGTACTTGTTCTTGTTGTTCTTGTTGACCTTGTTGTACTTGTTCTTGTTGATCTTGTTGTTGTTCTTGTTGTTCTTGTTGTTCTTATTGTTCTTGTTGTTCTTGTTGTTCTTGTTGTTCTTGTTGTTCTTGTTGTTCTTGTTGTTCTTATTGTTCTTGTTGTTCATGTTGTTCATGTTGTTCTTGTTGTTCTTCTTGTTGTTGTTCTAGTTGTCCTTGTATTTGTTGTTCTCGTTGTTCTCGTTGTTCTCGTTGTTCTCGTTGATCTCGTTGCTCTTGTTGCTCTTGCTGCTCTTGTTGCTCTTGTTGCTCTTGTTGCTCTTGTTGCTCTTGTTGCTGTTGTTGTTCTTGTTGTTCTGGTTGTTGATGTTCTTGTTGTTCATGTTGTTGTTGTTCTTGATGTTCTTGTTGTTCTTGTTGTTCTTGTTGTTCTTGGTGTTCTTGTTGTTCTTGTTGTTCTTGTTGTTCTTGCTGTTCTTTCTGTTCATGTTGATCTTGTTGTTCTTGTTGTTGTTGTCCTTGTTGTTCTTGTTGTTCTTGTTGTTCTTGTTGTTCTTGTTGTTCTTGTTGTTCTTGTTGTTCTTGTTGTTCTTGTTGTTCTTGTTGTTCTTGTTGTTCTTGTTGTTCTTGTTGTTCTTGTTGTACTTGTTGTTTTTGCTGTTCATGTTGTTCTTGTTGTTCTTCTTCTTGTTGTTGTAGTTGTCCTTGTTGTTGTTGTTGTCCTTGTTGTTCTTGTTGTTGTTGTCCTTGTTGTTCTTGTTGTGCTTGTTGTTCTTGTTGATCTTGTTGTTCTTGTTGCTCCTGTTGCTCTTGTTGCTCTTGTTGCTCTTGTTGCTCTTGTTGCTGTTGTTGTCCTGGTTGTTGATGTTCTTGTTGTTCATGTTGTTGATGTTCTTTTTGTTGTTGTTGTTGTTGTTCTTGGTCTTGTTGTTCTTGATGTTCTTGATGTTCTTGTTGTTCTTGTTGTTCTTGGTGTTCTTGCTGTTCTTGTTGTTCTAGTTGTTGTTGTTGTTGTTGTTCTTGTTCTTGTTGTTGTTCTCGTTGTTCTCGTTGTTCTCGTTGTTCTCGTTGTTCTTGTTGTTCTTTTTGTTCTTGTTGTTCTTGTTGTCCTTGTTGTTGTTGTTGCTGTTGTTGTTCTTGTTGTTCATGTTGTTGTTGTTCTGGTTGATGTTGTTGTTCTTGTTCTTGTTTTTCTTGTTGTTCTTGTTGTTCTTGTTGTTCTTGTTGTTCTTGTTGTTCTTGTTGTTCTTGTTGTTCTTGTTGTTCTTGTTGTTCTTGTTGTTCTTGTTGTTCTTGTTGTTCTTGTTGTTCTTGTTGTTCTTGTTGTTCTTGTTGTTCTTGTTGTTCTTGTTGTTCTTGTTGTTCTTGTTGTTCTTGTTGTTCTTGTTGTTCTTGTTGTTCTTGTTGTTCTTGTTGTTCTTGTTGTTCTTGTTGTTCTTGTTGTTCTTGTTGTTCTTGTTGTTCTTGTTGTTCTTGTTGTTCTTGTTGTTCTTGTTGTTCTTGTTGTTCTTGTTGTTCTTGTTGTTCTTGTTGTTCTTGTTGTTCTTGTTGTTCTTGTTGTTCTTGTTGTTCTTGTTGTTCTTGTTGTTCTTGTTGTTCTTGTTGTTCTTGTTGTTCTTGTTGTTCTTGTTGTTCTTGTTGCTCTTGCCGTTCTTGTTGTTGTTGTTGCTCTTGTTGATCTTGTTGTTCTTGTTGTTCTTGTTGTTCTTGATGCTCTTGTTGCTCTTGTTGCTCTTGTTGCTCTTGTTGCTGTTGTTGTTCTTGTTGTTCTGGTTGTTGATGTTCTTGTTGTTCATGTTGTTGTTGTTCTTGTTGTTCTTGTTGTTCTTGATGTTCTTGTTGTTCTTGTTGTCGTTGTTGGTCTTGTTTTTGTTGTTCTTGTTGTTCTGCTTGTTCTTGTTGTTGTTCTTGTTGTTCTTGTTGTTGTTCTTGTTGTTCTTGTTGTTCTTGTTGTTCTTGTTGTTCTTGTTGTTCTTGTTGTTCTTGTTGTTCTTGTTGTTCTTGTTGTTCTTGTTGTTCTTGTTGTTCTTGTTGTTCTTGTTGTTCTTGTTGTTCTTGTTGTTGTTCTTGTTTTTGATGTTCTTGTTTTTGTTGTTCTTGCTGTCCTTGTTGTTCTTGCTGTCCTTGTTGTTCTTGTTGTTCTTGTTGTTCTTGTTGTTCTTGTTGTTCTTGTTGTTCTTGTTGTTCTTGTTGTTCTTGTTGTTCTTGTTGTTGATGTTCTTGTTGTTCTTGTTGTTCTTGTTGTACTTGTTGTTGTTGTTCTTGTTGTTCTTGTTGTTCTTGTTGTTCTTGTTGTTCTTGCTGTTCTTGTTGTAGTTGTAGTTGTTGTCCTTGTTATTGTTGTAGTTCTTGTTGTTCTTGTTGTTCTTGTTGTTCTTGTTGCTCTTGTTGTTCTTGTTGTTCTTGTTGTTCTTGTTGTTCTTGTTGTTCTTGTTGCTCTTGTTGTTCTTGTTGTTCTTGTTGTTCTTGTTGTTCTTGTTGTTCTTGTTGTTTTTGTTGATCTTGTTGTTCTTGTTGTTCTTCTTGCTGTTCTGGTTGTTCTTCTTGCTGTTCTGGTTGTTCTCGTTGTTCTCGTTGTTCTCGTTGTTCTCGTTGTTCTCGTTGTTCTCGATGTTCTCGTTGTTCTTGCTGTTCATGTTGTCTTGTTGTCCTTGTTGTTCTAGTTGTTCTTGTTGTTCTTGTTGTTCTTGTTGTTCTTGTTGTTCTTGTTGTTCTTGTTGTTCTTGTTGTTCTTGTTGTTCTTGTTGTTGTTGTGCTAGTTGTTCTTGTTGTTGTTGTTCTGATTGTTCTTGTTGCTCTTGTTGTTCCGCTTGTTCATGTTGTTGTTCTTGTTGTTGTTGTTGTTCTTATTTTTGTTGTCGTTGTTGTTGTTTTTCTTGCTGTTCTTGTTCTTGTTGTTCTTGTTGTTCTTGCAGGTCATGTTGTTCTTGTTGTTCTTGTTGTTCTTGTTGTTCTTGTTGTTCTTGTTGCTCTTGTTGTTCTTCTTGTTCTTGTCGTTCTTCTTGTTCTTGTTGTTCTTGTTGTTGTTATTGTTGTTGTTGTTCTTGTTGTTCTTGTTGTTCTTGTTGTTCCTGTTGTTCTTGTTGTTCTTGTTGTTCTTGTTGTTCTTGTTGTTCTTGTTGTTCTTGTTGTTCTTGTTTTTCTTGTTGTTCATGTTGCTGTTGTTCTTGTTGATCTTGTTGTACTTGTTCTTGTTGATCTTGTTGTTGTTCTTGTTGTTCTTGTTGTTCTTATTGTTCTTGTTGTTCTTGTTGTTCTTGTTGCTCTCGTTGTTGTTGTTCCCGTTGTTCTTGTTCTTGTTGTTTTTGTTGTTGTTGTTCCCGTTGTTCTTGTTCTTGTTGTTGTTGTTGTTGTTGTTGTTCTTGTTGTCGTTGTTGTTGCTGTTGTTCTTGTTGCTTTTATTGCTCTTGTTGCTCTTGTTGCTGTTGTTGCTGTTGTTGTTCTGGTTGTTGATGTTCTTGTTGTTTATGTTGTTGTTGTTGTTGTTGTTCTTGGTCTTGTTGTTCTTGTTGTTCTTGATGTTCTTGTTGTTCTTGTTGTTCTTGTTGTTCTTGTTGTTCTTGTTGTTCTTGTTGTTCTTGTTGTTCTTGTTGTTCTCGTTGTTCTCGTTGCTCTTTTTGTTCTTGTTGTTCTTGTTGTCCTTGTTGTTGTTGTTGCTGTTGTTGTTCTTGTTGTTCATGTTGTTGTTGTTCTGGTTGATGTTGTTGTTCTTGTTCTTGTTGTTCTTGTTGTTCTTGATGTTCTTGTTGATCTTGTTGTTCTTGGTGTTCTTGCTGTTCTTGTTGTTCTAGTTGTTGTGGTTGTTGTTGTTCTTGTTCTTGTTGTTGTTCACGTTGTTCTCGTTGTTCTCGTTGTTCTTGTTGTTCTTGTTGTTCTTGTTGTCCTTGTTGTTATTGTTGCTCTTGTTGCTCTTGTTGTTCTTGTTGTTCTTCTTGTTCTTGTTGTTCTTATTGTTCTTTTTGTTCTTGTTGTTCTTGTTGCTCTCGTCGTTGTTATTCCCGTTGTTCTTGTTCTTGTTGTTGTTGTTCCCGTTGTTCTTGTTCTTGTTGTTGTTCTTGTTGTTCTTGTTGTTCTTGTTGTTCTTGTTGTTCTTGTTGTTCTTGTTGTTCTTGTTGTTCTTGTTGTTCTTGTTGATCTTGTTGTTCTTGTTGTTCTTGTTGTTCTTGTTGTTCTTGTTGTTCTTGTTGTTCTTGTTGTTCTTGTTGTTCTTGTTGTTCTTGTTGTTCTTGTTGTTCTTGTTGTTCTTGTTGTTCTTGTTGTTCTTGTTGTTCTTGCTGTACTTGTTGTTTTTGCTGTTCATGTTGTTCTTGTTGTTCTTCTTCTTGTTGTTGTAGTTGTCCTTGTTGTTGTTGTTGTCCTTGTTGTTCTTGTTGTTGTTGTCCTTGTTGTTCTGGTTGTGCTTGTTGTTCTTGTTGATCTTGTTGTTCTTGTTGCTCTTGTTGCTCTTGTTGCTCTTGTTGCTCTTGTTGCTCTTGTTGCTGTTGTTGTCCTGGTTGTTGATGTTCTTGTTGTTCATGTTGTTGATGTTCTTTTTGTTGTTGTTGTTTTTGTTCTTGGTCTTGTTGTTCTTGATGTTCTTGATGTTCTTGTTGTTCTTGTTGTTCTTGGTGTTCTTGCTGTTCTTGTTGTTCTAGTTGTTGTTGTTGTTGTTGTTCTTGTTCTTGTTGTTGTTCTCGTTGTTCTCGTTGTTCTCGTTGTTCTCGTTGTTCTTGTTGTTCTTTTTGTTCTTGTTGTTCTTGTTGTCCTTGTTGTTGTTGTTGCTGTTGTTGTTCTTGTTGTTCATGTTGTTGTTGTTCTGGTTGATGTTGTTGTTCTTGTTCTTGTTTTTCTTGTTGTTCTTGTTGTTCTTGTTGTTCTTGTTGTTCTTGTTGTTCTTGTTGTTCTTGTTGTTCTTGTTGTTCTTGTTGTTCTTGTTGTTCTTGTTGTTCTTGTTGTTCTTGTTGTTCTTGTTGTTCTTGTTGTTCTTGTTGTTCTTGTTGTTCTTGTTGTTCTTGTTGTTCTTGTTGTTCTTGTTGTTCTTGTTGTTCTTGTTGTTCTTGTTGTTCTTGTTGTTCTTGTTGTTCTTGTTGTTCTTGTTGTTCTTGTTGTTCTTGTTGTTCTTGTTGTTCTTGTTGTTCTTGTTGTTCTTGTTGTTCTTGTTGTTCTTGTTGTTCTTGTTGTTCTTGTTGTTCTTGTTGTTCTTGTTGTTCTTGTTGTTCTTGTTGTTCTTGTTGTTCTTGTTGCTCTTGCCGTTCTTGTTGTTGTTGTTGCTCTTGTTGATCTTGTTGTTCTTGTTGTTCTTGTTGTTCTTGATGCTCTTGTTGCTCTTGTTGCTCTTGTTGCTGTTGTTGTTCTTGTTGTTCTGGTTGTTGATGTTCTTGTTGTTCATGTTGTTGTTGTTCTTGTTGTTCTTGTTGTTCTTGATGTTCTTGTTGTTCTTGTTGTCGTTGTTGGTCTTGTTTTTGTTGTTCTTGTTGTTCTGGTTGTTCTTGTTGTTGTTCTTGTTGTTCTTGTTGTTGTTCTTGTTGTTCTTGTTGTTCTTGTTGTTCTTGTTGTTCTTGTTGTTCTTGTTGTTCTTGTTGTTCTTGTTGTTCTTGTTGTTCTTGTTGTTCTTGTCGTTCTTGTTGTTCTTGTTGTTCTTGTTGTTCTTGTTGTTCTTGTTGTTGTTCTTGTTTTTGTTGTTCTTGTTTTTGTTGTTCTTGCTGTCCTTGTTGTTCTTGTTGTTCTTGTTGTTCATGTTGTTCTTTTTGTTCTTGTTGTTCTTGTTGTTCTTGTTGTTCTTGTTGTTCTTGTTCTTGTTGTTGTTGTTCTTGTTGTTCTTGTTGTTCCGGTTGTTCCGGTTGTTCTTGTTGTTGTTGTTGTTCTTGTTGTTCTTGTTGTTCTTGTTGTTCTTGTTGTTCTTGTTGTTCCTGTTGTTCTTGTTGTTCTTGTTGTTCTTGTTGTTCTTGTTGTTCTTGTTGTTCTTGTTGTTCTTGTTGTTCTTGTTGTTCTTGTTGTTCTTGTTGTTGATGTTCTTGTTGTTCTTGTTGTTCTTGTTGTACTTGTTGTTGTTGTTCTTGTTGTTCTTGTTGTTCTTGTTGTTCTTGTTGTTCTTGCTGTTCTTGTTGTAGTTGTAGTTGTTGTCCTTGTTATTGTTGTAGTTCTTGTTGTTCTTGTTGTTCTTGTTGTTCTTGTTGTTCTTTTTGCTCTTGTTGTTCTTGTTGTTCTTGTTGTTCTTGTTGTTCTTGTTGTTCTTGTTGTTCTTGTTGTTCTTGTTGTTCTTGTTGTTCTTGTTGTTCTTGTTGATCTTGTTGTTCTTGTTGTTCTTGTTGTTCTTGTTGTTCTTGTTGTTCTTGTTGTTCTTGTTGTTCTTGTTGTTCTTGTTGTTCTTGTTGTTCTTGTTGTTCTTGTTGTTCTTGTTGTTCTTGTTGTTCTTGTTGTTCTTGTTGTTCTTGTTGTACTTGTTGTTTTTGCTGTTCATGTTGTTCTTGTTGTTCTTCTTCTTGTTGTTGTAGTTGTCCTTGTTGTTGTTGTTGTCCTTGTTGTTCTTGTTGTTGTTGTCCTTGTTGTTCTGGTTGTGCTTGTTGTTCTTGTTGATCTTGTTGTTCTTGTTGCTCTTGTTGCTCTTGTTGCTCTTGTTGCTCTTGTTGCTCTTGTTGCTGTTGTTGTCCTGGTTGTTGATGTTCTTGTTGTTCATGTTGTTGATGTTCTTTTTGTTGTTGTTGTTGTTGTTCTTGGTCTTGTTGTTCTTGATGTTCTTGATGTTCTTGTTGTTCTTGTTGTTCTTGGTGTTCTTGCTGTTCTTGTTGTTCTAGTTGTTGTTGTTGTTGTTGTTCTTGTTCTTGTTGTTGTTCTCGTTGTTCTCGTTGTTCTCGTTGTACTCGTTGTTCTTGTTGTTCTTTTTGTTCTTGTTGTCCTTGTTGTTGTTGTTGCTGTTGTTGTTCTTGTTGTTCATGTTGTTGTTGTTCTGGTTGATGTTGTTGTTCTTGTTCTTGTTTTTCTTGTTGTTCTTGTTGTTCTTGTTGTTCTTGTTGTTCTTGTTGTTCTTGTTGTTCTTGTTGTTCTTGTTGTTCTTGTTGTTCTTGTTGTTCTTGTTGTTCTTGTTGTTCTTGTTGTTCTTGTTGTTCTTGTTGTTCTTGTTGTTCTTGTTGTTCTTGTTGTTCTTGTTGTTCTTGTTGTTCTTGTTGTTCTTGTTGTTCTTGTTGTTCTTGTTGTTCTTGTTGTTCTTGTTGTTCTTGTTGTTCTTGTTGTTCTTGTTGTTCTTGTTGTTCTTGTTGTTCTTGTTGTTCTTGTTGTTCTTGTTGTTCTTGTTGTTCTTGTTGTTCTTGTTGTTCTTGTTGTTCTTGTTGTTCTTGTTGTTCTTGTTGTTCTTGTTGTTCTTGTTGTTCTTGTTGTTCTTGTTGTTCTTGTTGTTCTTGTTGTTCTTGTTGCTCTTGCCGTTCTTGTTGTTGTTGTTGCTCTTGTTGATCTTGTTGTTCTTGTTGTTCTTGTTGTTCTTGATGCTCTTGTTGCTCTTGTTGCTCTTGTTGCTCTTGTTGCTGTTGTTGTTCTTGTTGTTCTGGTTGTTGATGTTCTTGTTGTTCATGTTGTTGTTGTTCTTGTTGTTCTTGTTGTTCTTGATGTTCTTGTTGTTCTTGTTGTCGTTGTTGGTCTTGTTTTTGTTGTTCTTGTTGTTCTGGTTGTTCTTGTTGTTGTTCTTGTTGTTCTTGTTGTTGTTCTTGTTGTTCTTGTTGTTCTTGTTGTTCTTGTTGTTCTTGTTGTTCTTGTTGTTCTTGTTGTTCCTGTTGTTCTTGTTGTTCTTGTTGTTCTTGTCGTTCTTGTTGTTCTTGTTGTTCTTGTTGTTCTTGTTGTTCTTGTTGTTGTTCTTGTTTTTGTTGTTCTTGTTTTTGTTGTTCTTGCTGTCCTTGTTGTTCTTGTTGTTCTTGTTGTTCATGTTGTTCTTTTTGTTCTTGTTGTTCTTGTTGTTCTTGTTGTTCTTGTTCTTGTTGTTGTTGTTCTTCTTGTTCTTGTTGTTCCGGTTGTTCCGGTTGTTCTTGTTGTTCTTGTTGTTCTTGTTGTTCTTGTTGTTCTTGTTGTTCTTGTTGTTCTTGTTGTTCCTGTTGTTCTTGTTGTTCTTGTTGTTCTTGTTGTTCTTGTTGTTCTTGTTGTTCTTGTTGTTCTTGTTGTTCTTGTTGTTCTTGTTGTTCTTGTTGTTGATGTTCTTGTTGTTCTTGTTGTTCTTGTTGTACTTGTTGTTGTTGTTCTTGTTGTTCTTGTTGTTCTTGTTGTTCTTGTTGTTCTTGTTGTTCTTGCTGTTCTTGTTGTAGTTGTAGTTGTTGTCCTTGTTATTGTTGTAGTTCTTGTTGTTCTTGTTGTTCTTGTTGTTCTTTTTGCTCTTGTTGTTCTTGTTGTTCCTGTTGTTCTTGTTGTTCTTGTTGTTCTTGTTGTTCTTGTTGTTCTTGTTGTTCTTGTTGTTCTTGTTGTTCTTGTTGTTCTTGTTGTTGATGTTCTTGTTGTTCTTGTTGTTCTTGTTGTACTTGTTGTTGTTGTTCTTGTTGTTCTTGTTGTTCTTGTTGTTCTTGTTGTTCTTGCTGTTCTTGTTGTAGTTGTAGTTGTTGTCCTTGTTATTGTTGTAGTTCTTGTTGTTCTTGTTGTTCTTGTTGTTCTTGTTGTTCTTGTTGCTCTTGTTGTTCTTGTTGTTCTTGTTGTTCTTGTTGTTCTTGTTGTTCTTGTTGTTCTTGTTGCTCTTGTTGTTCTTGTTGTTCTTGTTGTTCTTGTTGTTCTTGTTGTTTTTGTTGATCTTGTTGTTCTTGTTGTTCTTCTTGCTGTTCTGGTTGTTCTTCTTGCTGTTCTGGTTGTTCTCGTTGTTCTCGTTGTTCTCGTTGTTCTCGTTGTTCTCGTTGTTCTCGATGTTCTCGTTGTTCTTGCTGTTCATGTTGTCTTGTTGTCCTTGTTGTTCTAGTTGTTCTTGTTGTTCTTGTTGTTCTTGTTGTTCTTGTTGTTCTTGTTGTTCTTGTTGTTCTTGTTGTTCTTGTTGTTCTTGTTGTTCTTGTTGTTGTTGTGCTAGTTGTTCTTGTTGTTGTTGTTCTGATTGTTCTTGTTGCTCTTGTTGTTCCGCTTGTTCATGTTGTTGTTCTTGTTGTTGTTGTTGTTCTTATTTTTGTTGTCGTTGTTGTTGTTTTTCTTGCTGTTCTTGTTCTTGTTGTTCTTGTTGTTCTTGCAGGTCATGTTGTTCTTGTTGTTCTTGTTGTTCTTGTTGTTCTTGTTGTTCTTGTTGCTCTTGTTGTTCTTCTTGTTCTTGTCGTTCTTCTTGTTCTTGTTGTTCTTGTTGTTGTTATTGTTGTTGTTGTTCTTGTTGTTCTTGTTGTTCTTGTTGTTCCTGTTGTTCTTGTTGTTCTTGTTGTTCTTGTTGTTCTTGTTGTTCTTGTTGTTCTTGTTGTTCTTGTTGTTCTTGTTGTTCTTGTTTTTCTTGTTGTTCATGTTGCTGTTGTTCTTGTTGATCTTGTTGTACTTGTTCTTGTTGATCTTGTTGTTGTTCTTGTTGTTCTTGTTGTTCTTATTGTTCTTGTTGTTCTTGTTGTTCTTGTTGCTCTCGTTGTTGTTGTTCCCGTTGTTCTTGTTCTTGTTGTTTTTGTTGTTGTTGTTCCCGTTGTTCTTGTTCTTGTTGTTGTTGTTGTTGTTGTTGTTCTTGTTGTCGTTGTTGTTGCTGTTGTTCTTGTTGCTTTTATTGCTCTTGTTGCTCTTGTTGCTGTTGTTGCTGTTGTTGTTCTGGTTGTTGATGTTCTTGTTGTTTATGTTGTTGTTGTTGTTGTTGTTCTTGGTCTTGTTGTTCTTGTTGTTCTTGATGTTCTTGTTGTTCTTGTTGTTCTTGTTGTTCTTGTTGTTCTTGTTGTTCTTGTTGTTCTTGTTGTTCTTGTTGTTCTTGTTGTTCTTGTTGTTCTCGTTGTTCTCGTTGCTCTTTTTGTTCTTGTTGTTCTTGTTGTCCTTGTTGTTGTTGTTGCTGTTGTTGTTCTTGTTGTTCATGTTGTTGTTGTTCTGGTTGATGTTGTTGTTCTTGTTCTTGTTGTTCTTGTTGTTCTTGATGTTCTTGTTGATCTTGTTGTTCTTGGTGTTCTTGCTGTTCTTGTTGTTCTAGTTGTTGTGGTTGTTGTTGTTCTTGTTCTTGTTGTTGTTCTCGTTGTTCTCGTTGTTCTTGTTGTTCTTGTTGTTCTTGTTGTCCTTGTTGTTATTGTTGCTCTTGTTGCTCTTGTTGTTCTTGTTGTTCTTCTTGTTCTTGTTGTTCTTATTGTTCTTTTTGTTCTTGTTGTTCTTGTTGCTCTCGTCGTTGTTATTCCCGTTGTTCTTGTTCTTGTTGTTCTTGTTGTTGTTGTTCCCGTTGTTCTTGTTCTTGTTGTTGTTCTTGTTGTTCTTGTTGTTCTTGTTGTTCTTGTTGTTCTTGTTGTTCTTGTTGTTCTAGTTGTTGTTGTTGTTGTTGTTCTTGTTGTTCTTGTTGTTCTTGTTGCTCTTGTGGCTCTTGTTGCTCTTGTTGCTCTTGTTGTTCTCTTGTTGCTGTTGTTGCTGTTGTTGTTCTGGTTGTTGATGTTCTTGTTGTTTATGTTGTTGTTGTTCTTTTTGTTCTTGTTGTTGTTGTTGTTGTTGTTCTTGGTCTTGTTGTTCTTGTTGTTCTTGATGTTCTTGTTGTTCTTGTTGTTCTTGTTGTTCTTGTTGTTCTTGTTGTTCTTGGTGTTCTTGTTGTTCTTGTTGTTCTAGTTGTTGTTGTTGTTGTTGTTGTTCTCTTGTTGCTGTTGTTGCTGTTCTCGTTGTTCTCGTTGTTCTCGTTGTTCTTGTTGTTCTTGTTGTTCTTTTTGTCCTTGTTGTTCTTGTTGTCCTTGTTGTTGTTGTTGCTGTTGTTGTTCTTGATGTTCATGTTGTTGTTGTTCTGGTTGATGTTGTTGTTCTTGTTCTTGTTTTTCTTGTTGATCTTGTTGTTCTTGTTGTTCTTGTTGTTCTTCTTGCTGTTCTGGTTGTTCTTCTTGCTGTTCTGGTTGTTCTTCTTGCTGTTCTGGTTGTTCTCGTTGTTCTCGTTGTTCTCGTTGTTCTCGATGTTCTCGTTGTTCTTGCTGTTCATGTTGTCTTGTTGTCCTTGTTGTTCTAGTTGTTCTTGTTGTTCTTGTTGTTCTTGTTGTTCTTGTTGTTCTTGTTGTTCTTGTTGTTCTTGTTGTTGTTGTGCTAGTTGTTCTTGTTGTTGTTGTTCTGGTTGTTCTTGTTGCTCTTGTTGTTCCGGTTGTTCATGTTGTTGTTCTTGTTGTTGTTGTTGTTCTTATTTTTGTTGTCGTTGTTGTTGTTTTTCTTGCTGTTCTTGTTCTTGTTGTTCTTGTTGTTCTTGCAGGTCATGTTGTTCTTGTTGTTCTTGTTGTTCTTGTTGTTCTTGTTGTTCTTGTTGCTCTTGTTGTTCTTCTTGTTCTTGTCGTTCTTCTTGTTCTTGTTGTTCTTGTTGTTGTTCTTGTTGTTCTTGTTGTTCTTGTTGTTCTTGCTGTTCTTGTTGTAGTTGTAGTTGTTGTCCTTGTTATTGTTGTAGTTCTTGTTGTTCTTGTTGTTCTTGTTGTTCTTGTTGTTCTTGTTGCTCTTGTTGTTCTTGTTGTTCTTGTTGTTCTTGTTGTTCTTGTTGTTCTTGTTGTTCTTGTTGCTCTTGTTGTTCTTGTTGTTCTTGTTGTTCTTGTTGTTCTTGTTGTTTTTGTTGATCTTGTTGTTCTTGTTGTTCTTCTTGCTGTTCTGGTTGTTCTTCTTGCTGTTCTGGTTGTTCTCGTTGTTCTCGTTGTTCTCGTTGTTCTCGTTGTTCTCGTTGTTCTCGATGTTCTCGTTGTTCTTGCTGTTCATGTTGTCTTGTTGTCCTTGTTGTTCTAGTTGTTCTTGTTGTTCTTGTTGTTCTTGTTGTTCTTGTTGTTCTTGTTGTTCTTGTTGTTCTTGTTGTTCTTGTTGTTGTTGTGCTAGTTGTTCTTGTTGTTGTTGTTCTGATTGTTCTTGTTGCTCTTGTTGTTCCGCTTGTTCATGTTGTTGTTCTTGTTGTTGTTGTTGTTCTTATTTTTGTTGTCGTTGTTGTTGTTTTTCTTGCTGTTCTTGTTCTTGTTGTTCTTGTTGTTCTTGCAGGTCATGTTGTTCTTGTTGTTCTTGTTGTTCTTGTTGTTCTTGTTGCTCTTGTTGTTCTTCTTGTTCTTGTCGTTCTTCTTGTTCTTGTTGTTCTTGTTGTTGTTATTGTTGTTGTTGTTCTTGTTGTTCTTGTTGTTCTTGTTGTTCCTGTTGTTCTTGTTGTTCTTGTTGTTCTTGTTGTTCTTGTTGTTCTTGTTGTTCTTGTTGTTCTTGTTTTTCTTGTTGTTCATGTTGCTGTTGTTCTTGTTGATCTTGTTGTACTTGTTCTTGTTGATCTTGTTGTTGTTCTTGTTGTTCTTGTTGTTCTTATTGTTCTTGTTGTTCTTGTTGTTCTTGTTGCTCTCGTTGTTGTTGTTCCCGTTGTTCTTGTTCTTGTTGTTTTTGTTGTTGTTGTTCCCGTTGTTCTTGTCCTTGTTGTTGTTGTTGTTGTTGTTGTTCTTGTTGTCGTTGTTGTTGCTGTTGTTCTTGTTGCTTTTATTGCTCTTGTTGCTCTTGTTGCTGTTGTTGCTGTTGTTGTTCTGGTTGTTGATGTTCTTGTTGTTTATGTTGTTGTTGTTGTTGTTGTTCTTGGTCTTGTTGTTCTTGTTGTTCTTGATGTTCTTGTTGTTCTTGTTGTTCTTGTTGTTCTTGTTGTTCTTGTTGTTCTTGTTGTTCTTGTTGTTCTTGTTGTTCTTGTTGTTCTTGTTGTTCTTGTTGTTCTCGTTGTTCTCGTTGCTCTTTTTGTTCTTGTTGTTCTTGTTGTCCTTGTTGTTGTTGTTGCTGTTGTTGTTCTTGTTGTTCATGTTGTTGTTGTTCTGGTTGATGTTGTTGTTCTTGTTCTTGTTGTTCTTGTTGTTCTTGATGTTCTTGTTGATCTTGTTGTTCTTGGTGTTCTTGCTGTTCTTGTTGTTCTAGTTGTTGTGGTTGTTGTTGTTCTTGTTCTTGTTGTTGTTCTCGTTGTTCTCGTTGTTCTCGTTGTTCTTGTTGTTCTTGTTGTTCTTGTTGTCCTTGTTGTTATTGTTGCTCTTGTTGCTCTTGTTGTTCTTGTTGTTCTTCTTGTTCTTGTTGTTCTTATTGTTCTTTTTGTTCTTGTTGTTCTTGTTGCTCTCGTCGTTGTTATTCCCGTTGTTCTTGTTCTTGTTGTTCTTGTTGTTGTTGTTCCCGTTGTTCTTGTTCTTGTTGTTGTTCTTGTTGTTCTTGTTGTTCTTGTTGTTCTTGTTGTTCTTGTTGTTCTTGTTGTTCTTGTTGCTCTCGTTGTTGTTGTTCCCGTTGTTCTTGTTCTTGTTGTTTTTGTTGTTGTTGTTCCCGTTGTTCTTGTTCTTGTTGTTGTTGTTGTTGTTGTTGTTCTTGTTGTCGTTGTTGTTGCTGTTGTTCTTGTTGCTTTTATTGCTCTTGTTGCTCTTGTTGCTGTTGTTGCTGTTGTTGTTCTGGTTGTTGATGTTCTTGTTGTTTATGTTGTTGTTGTTGTTGTTGTTCTTGGTCTTGTTGTTCTTGTTGTTCTTGATGTTCTTGTTGTTCTTGTTGTTCTTGTTGTTCTTGTTGTTCTTGTTGTTCTTGTTGTTCTTGTTGTTCTTGTTGTTCTTGTTGTTCTTGTTGTTCTTGTTGTTCTTGTTGTTCTCGTTGTTCTCGTTGCTCTTTTTGTTCTTGTTGTTCTTGTTGTCCTTGTTGTTGTTGTTGCTGTTGTTGTTCTTGTTGTTCATGTTGTTGTTGTTCTGGTTGATGTTGTTGTTCTTGTTCTTGTTGTTCTTGTTGTTCTTGATGTTCTTGTTGATCTTGTTGTTCTTGGTGTTCTTGCTGTTCTTGTTGTTCTAGTTGTTGTGGTTGTTGTTGTTCTTGTTCTTGTTGTTGTTCTCGTTGTTCTCGTTGTTCTCGTTGTTCTTGTTGTTCTTGTTGTTCTTGTTGTCCTTGTTGTTATTGTTGCTCTTGTTGCTCTTGTTGTTCTTGTTGTTCTTCTTGTTCTTGTTGTTCTTATTGTTCTTTTTGTTCTTGTTGTTCTTGTTGCTCTCGTCGTTGTTATTCCCGTTGTTCTTGTTCTTGTTGTTCTTGTTGTTGTTGTTCCCGTTGTTCTTGTTCTTGTTGTTGTTCTTGTTGTTCTTGTTGTTCTTGTTGTTCTTGTTGTTCTTGTTGTTCTTGTTGTTCTTGTTGTTCTAGTTGTTGTTGTTGTTGTTGTTCTTGTTGTTCTTGTTGTTCTTGTTGCTCTTGTTGCTCTTGTGGCTCTTGTTGCTCTTGTTGCTCTTGTTGTTCTCTTGTTGCTGTTGTTGCTGTTGTTGTTCTGGTTGTTGATGTTCTTGTTGTTTATGTTGTTGTTGTTCTTTTTGTTCTTGTTGTTGTTGTTGTTGTTGTTCTTGGTCTTGTTGTTCTTGTTGTTCTTGATGTTCTTGTTGTTCTTGTTGTTCTTGTTGTTCTTGTTGTTCTTGTTGTTCTTGGTGTTCTTGTTGTTCTTGTTGTTCTAGTTGTTGTTGTTGTTGTTGTTGTTCTTGTTGTTGTTCTCGTTGTTCTCGTTGTTCTCGTTGTTCTCGTTGTTCTCGTTGTTCTTGTTGTTCTTGTTGTTCTTTTTGTCCTTGTTGTTCTTGTTGTTCTTGTTGTTCTTGTTGTTCTTGTTGTTCTTGTTGTTCTTGTTGTTCTTGTTGTTCTTGTTGTTCTTGTTGTTCTTGTTGTTGTTGTGCTAGTTGTTCTTGTTGTTGTTGTTCTGGTTGTTCTTGTTGCTCTTGTTGTTCCGGTTGTTCATGTTGTTGTTCTTGTTGTTGTTGTTGTTCTTATTTTTGTTGTCGTTGTTGTTGTTTTTCTTGCTGTTCTTGTTCTTGTTGTTCTTGTTGTTCTTGCAGGTCATGTTGTTCTTGTTGTTCTTGTTGTTCTTGTTGTTCTTGTTGTTCTTGTTGCTCTTGTTGTTCTTCTTGTTCTTGTCGTTCTTCTTGTTCTTGTTGTTCTTGTTGTTGTTATTGTTGTTGTTGTTCTTGTTGTTCTTGTTGTTCTTGTTGTTCCTGTTGTTCTTGTTGTTCTTGTTGTTCTTGTCGTTCTTGTTTTTCTTGTTGTTCATGTTGCTGTTGTTCTTGTTGATCTTGTTGTACTTGTTCTTGTTGTTCTTGTTGATCTTGTTGTACTTGTTCTTGTTGTTCTTGTTGTTCTTATTGTTCTTGTTGTTCTTGTTGTTCTTGTTGCTCTCGTTGTTGTTGTTCCCGTTGTTCTTGTTCTTGTTGTTTTTGTCGTTGTTGTTCCCGTTGTTCTTGTTGTTGTTGTTGTTGTTCTTGTTGTCGTTGTTGTTGCTGTTGTTCTTGTTGCTCTTATTGCTCTTGTTGCTCTTGTTGCTGTTGTTGCTGTTGTTGTTCTGGTTGTTGATGTTCTTGTTGTTTATGTTGTTGTTGTTCTTTTTGTTCTTGTTGTTGTTGTTGTTGTTGTTCTTGGTCTTGTTGTTCTTGTTGTTCTTGATGTTCTTGTTGTTCTTGTTGTTCTTGTTGTTCTTGTTGTTCTTGTTGTTCTTGTTGTTCTCGTTGTTCTCGTTGTTCTTTTTGTTCTTGTTGTTCTTGTTGTCCTTGTTGTTGTTGTTGCTGTTGTTGCTCTTGTTGTTCATGTTGTTGTTGTTCTGGTTGATGTTGTTGTTCTTGTTCTTGTTTTTCTTGTTGTTCTTGTTGTTCTTGTTGTTCTTGTTGTTCTTGTTGCTCTTGTTGCTCTTGTTGTTCTTGTTGTTCTTCTTCTTCTTGTTATTCTTTTTGTCCTTGTTGTTCTTGCTATTGTTGTTCCCGTTGTTCTTGTTGTTGTTGTTCTTGTTCTTGCTGTTCATGTTGTTGTGGTTCTGGTAGATGTTGTTGTTCTTGTTCTTGTTGTTCTTGTTGCTCTTGTAGTTCTTGTTGTTCTTGTTGTTCATGTTGTTGTTGTTCTCTTTGTTGTTGTTGTTGTTGTTCTTGGTCTTGATGTTCTTGTTGTTCTTGATGTTCTTGTTGTTCTTGTTGTTCTTGTTGTTCTTGTTGTTCTTGTTGTTCTTGGTGTTCTTGTTGTTCTTGTTGTTCTTGGTGTTCTTGTTGTTCTTGTTGTTGTTCTTGCTGTTCTGGTTGTTCTTGTTGTTCTTGTTCTTCTTGTTGTTCTCGTTGTTCTCGTTGTTCTCGTTGTTCTCGTTGTTCTCGTTGTTCTCGTTGTTCTTGTTGTTCTTGTTGTTCTTGTTGTTCTTGTTGTTCTTGTTGTTCTTGTTGTTCTTGTTGTTCTTGTTGTTCTTGTTGTTCTTGTTGTTCTTGTTGTTCTTGTTGTTCTTGTTGTTCTTGTTGTTCTTGTTGCTCTTGTTGTTCTTGTTGTTCTTGTTGTTCTTGTTGTTCTTGTTGTTCTTGTTGTTCTTGTTGTTCTTGTTGTTCTTGTTGTTCTTGTTGTTCTTGTTGTTCTTGTTGTTCTTGTTGTTCTTGTTGTTCTTGTTGTTCTTGTTGTTCTTGTTGTTCTTGTTGTTCTTGTTGTTCTTGTTGTTCTGGTTGTTGATGTTCTTGTTGTTCATGTTGTTGTTGTTCTTGTTGTTCTTGATCTTCTTGTTGTTCTTGTTGTCGTTGTTGTTCTTGTTGTTCTTGTTGCTCTTGTTGCTCTTGTTGCTCTTGTTGCTCTTGTTGCTCTTGTTGCTCTTGATGCTGTTGTTGTTCTTGTTGTTCTGGTTGTTGATGTTCTTGTTGTTCATGTTGTTGTTGTTCTTTTTGTTCTTGTTGATGTTGTTGTTGTTGTTGTTCTGGTTGTTGATGCTCTTGTTGTTCATGTTGTTGTTGTTCTTGATGTTCTTGTTGTTCTTGTTGTTCTTGTTGTTCTTGTTGTTCTTGTTGTTCTTGTTGTTCTTGTTGTTCTTGTTGTTCTTGTTGTTCTTGCTGCTCTTGTTGTTCTTGTTGTTCTTGTTGCTCTTGTTGTTCTTGTTGTTCTTGGTGTTCTTGGTGTTCTTGTTGTTCTTCTTGTTCTAGTTGTTGTTGTTGTTGTTCTTGTTGTTGTTCTTCTTGTTCTTCTCGTTGTTCTTGTTGTTCTTGTTGTTCTTCTTGCTGTTCTTGTTGTTCTTGTCATTCTCGTTGTTCTCGTTGTTCTCGTTGTTCTCGTTGTTCTCGTTGTTCTCGTTGTTCTCGTTGTTCTCGTTGTTCTCGTTGTTCTCGTTGTTCTCGTTGTTCTCGTTGTTCTTGTTGTTCTTGTTGTTCTTGTTGTTCTTGTTGTTCTTGTTGTCCTTGTTGTTCTTGTTGTTCTTGTTGTTCTTGTTGTTCTTGTTGTTCTTGTTGTTCCTGTTGTTCTTGTTGTTCTTGTTGTTCTTGTTGTTCTTGTTGTTCTTGTTGTTCTTGTTGTTCTTGTTGTTCTTGTTGTTCTTGTTGTTCTTGTTGTTCTTGTTGTTCTTGTTGTTCTTGTTGTTCTGGTTGTTGATGTTCTTGTTGTTCTTGTTGTTCTTGTTGTACTTGCTGTTGTTGTTCTTGTTGTTCCTGTTGTTCTTGTTGTTGTTGTTGCTCTTGCTGTTCTTGTTGTAGTTGTTGTTGTTGTCCTTGTTGTTGTTGTAGTTCTTGTTGTTCTTGTTGTTCTTGTTGTTCTTGTTGTTCTTGTTGTTCTTGTTGTTCTTGTTGTTCTTGTTGTTCTTGTTGTTCTTGTTGTTCTTGTTGTTCTTGTTGTTCTTGTTGTTCTTGTTGTTCTGGTTGTTGATGTTCTTGTTGTTCATGTTGTTGTTGTTCTTGTTGTTCTTGATGTTCTTGTTGTTCTTGTTGTCGTTGTTGTTCTTGTTGTTCTTGTTGCTCTTGTTGCTCTTGTTGCTCTTGTTGCACTTGTTGCTGTTGTTGTTCTTGTTGTTCTGGTTGTTGATGTTTTTGTTGTTCATGTTGTTGTTGTTCTTGATGTTCTTGTTGTTCTTGTTGTTCTTGTTGTTCTTGTTGTTCTTGGTGTTCTTGTTGTTCTTGTTGTTCTTGGTGTTCTTGTTGTTCTTGTTGTTGTTCTTGCTGTTCTGTTTGTTCTTGTTGTTCTTGTTCTTCTTGTTGTTCTCGTTGTTCTCGTTGTTCTCGTTGTTCTCGTTGTTCTCGTTGTTCTTGTTGTTCTTGTTGTTCTTGTTGTTCTTGTTGTTCTTGCTGTTGTTGTTCCTGTTGTTGTTGTTGTTGTTGTTGTTCTTGCTGTTCTTGTTGTTGTTGTTCTTGCTGTTCTTGTTCTTGTTGCTCTTGTTGTTCTTGTTGTTCTTGTTGTTCTTGTTGTTCTGGTTGTTGATGTTCTTGTTGTTCATGTTGTTGTTGTTCTTGATGTTCTTGTTGTTCTTGTTGTTCTTGTTGTTCTTGTTGTTCTTGGTGTTCTTGTTGTTCTTGTTGTTCTTGGTGTTCTTGTTGTTCTTGTTGTTGTTCTTGCTGTTCTGGTTGTTCTTGTTGTTCTCGTTGTTCTCGTTGTTCTCGTTGTTCTCGTTGTTCTTGTTGTTCTTGTTGTTCTTGTTGTTCTTGTTGTTCTTGTTGTTCTTGTTGTTCTTGTTGTTCTTGTTGTTCTTGTTGTTCTTGTTGTTCTTGTTGTTCTTGTTGTTCTTGTTGTTCTTGTTGTTCTTGTTGTTCTTGTTGTTCTTGTTGTTCTTGTTGTTCTGGTTGTTGATGTTCTTGTTGTTCATGTTGTTGTTGTTCTTGATGTTCTTGATGTTCTTGTTGTTCTTGTTGTCGTTGTTGTTCTTGTTGTTCTTGTTGTTCTTGTTGTTCTTGTTGTTCTTGTTGTTCTTGTTGTTCTTGTTGTTCTTGTTGTTCTTGTTGTTCTCGTTGTTCTTGTTGTTCTTGTTGTTCTTGTTGTTCTTGTTCTTGTTGGTGTTGTTCTTGTTGTTCTTGTTGTTCTTGTTGTTCTTGTTGTTCTTGTTGTTCTTGTTGTTCTTGTTGTTCTTGTTGTTCTTGTTGTTCTTGTTGTTCTTGTTGTTCTCGTTGTTCTTGTTGTTCTTGTTGCTCTTGTTGTTCTTGTTGTTGTTGTTGTTGTTCTGGTTGTTGTTGTTGTTGTTCTTGCTGTTCTTGTTGTTGTTGTTGTTGTTGTTGTTGATGTTGTTGTTGTTGCTCTTGCTGTTCTTGTTGTTCTTCTTGTTGTTCTTCTTGTTGTTGTTGTTGTTCTTGTTTATGTTATTCTTCTTGTTGTTGTTGTTCGTGTTGTTCCTGTTGTTGTTGTTGTTCTTGTTGTTCTTGTTGCTCTTGTTGCTCTTGTTGCTATTGTTGCTCTTGTTGC
This sequence comes from Megalopta genalis, assembly GCF_051020955.1. Lineage (NCBI taxonomy): Eukaryota > Metazoa > Arthropoda > Insecta > Hymenoptera > Halictidae > Megalopta > Megalopta genalis. The sequence goes on from NW_027476100.1 coordinate 1,018,363, forward strand.
ACTTGTTGCTGTTGTTGTTCTTGTTGTTCTGGTTGTTGATGTTCTTGTTGTTCATGTTGTTGTTGTACTTGTTGTTCTTGATGTTCTTGTTGTTCTTGTTGTCGTTGTTGTTCTTGTTGTTCTTGTTGTTCTTGTTGCTCTTGTTGCTCTTGTTGCTCTTGTTGCTTTTGTTGTTCTTGTTGTTCTGGTTGTTGATGTTCTTGTTGTTCATGTTGTTGTTGTTCTTTTTGTTCCTGTTGTTGTTGTTGTTGTTGTTGTTCTGGTTGTTGATGTTCTTGTTGTTCATGTTGTTGTTGTTCTTGATGTTCTTGTTGTTCATGTTGATCTTGTTGTTCTTGTTGTTCTTGGTGTTCTTGTTGTTCTTGTTGTTCTAGTTGTTGTTGTTCTTGTTGTTCTTGTTATTCTTGTTGTTCTTGTTGCTCTTGTTGCTCTTGTTGCTCTTGTTGCTCTTGTTGCTCTTGTTGCTCTTGTTGCTCTTGTTGCTCTTGTTGCAGTTGTTGTTCCGGTTGTTGATGTTCTTGTTGTTCTTGTTCTTGTTGTTGTTGTTCTGGTTGATCTTGTTGTTCTTGTTGTTCCGGTTGTTCTTGTTGTTGTTGTTGTTCTTGTTTTTGTTGTTCTTGCTGTTCTTGTGCTTGTTGCTCTTGTTGTTCTTGATGTTCTTGTTGTTGTTGTTGTTGTCCTTGTTGTTCTTGTTGCTCTTGTTGTTCTTGTTGTTCTTGTTGTTCTTGTTGTTCTTGTTGTTCTTGTTGTTCTTGTTGTTCTTGTTGTTCTTGTTGTTCTTGTTGCTCTTGTTGCTCTTGTTGTTCTTGTTGTTCTTGTTGTTCTTGTTGTTCTTGTTGTTCTTGTTGTTCTTGTTGTTCTTGTTGTTCTTGTTGTTCTTGTTGTTCTTGTTGTTCTTGTTGTTCTTGTTGTTCTTGTTGTTCTTGTTGTTCTTGTTGTTCTTGTTGTTCTTGTTGTTCTTGTTGTTCTTGTTGTTCTTGTTGTTCTTGTTGTTCTTGTTGTTCTTGTTGTTCTTGTTGTTCTTGTTGTTCTTGTTGTTCTTGTTGTTCTTGTTGTTCTCGTTGTTCTTGTTGTTCTTGCTGTTCTTGTCCTTGTTGTTCTTGTTGTTCTTGTTGTTCTTGTTGATCTTGTTGTTCTTGTTGTTCTGGTTGATGATGTTCTTGTAGTTCATGTTGTTGTTGTTCTTGTTGTTGTTGTTGTTGTTGTTCTGGTTGTTGAGGTTCTTGTTGTTCATGTTGTTGTTGTTCTTGTTGTTCTTGTTGTTCTTGTTGTTCTTGTTGTTCTTGTTGTTCTCGTTGTTCTTGTTGTTCTTGTTGTTCTTGTTGTTCTTGTTCTTGTTGTTGTTGTTCTTGTTGTTCTTGTTGTTCTTGTTGTTCTTGTTGTTCTTGTTGTTCTTGTTGTTCTTGTTGTTCTTGTTGTTCTTGTTGTTCTTGTTGTTCTTGTTGTTCTTGTTGTTCTTGTTGTTCTCGTTGTTCTTGTTGTTCTTGTTGCTCTTGTTGTTCTTGTTGTTGTTGTTGTTGTTCTGGTTGTTGTTGTTGTTGTTCTTGCTGTTCTTGTTGTTGTTGTTGTTGTTGATGTTGTTGTTGTTGCTCTTGCTGTTCTTGTTGTTCTTCTTGTTGTTCTTCTTGTTGTTGTTGTTGTTCTTGTTTATGTTATTCTTCTTGTTGTTGTTGTTCGTGTTGTTCCTGTTGTTGTTGTTGTTCTTGTTGTTCTTGTTGTTGTTGTTCATGTAGTTCTTCTTGTTGTTGTTCTTGCTGTTCTTGTTCTTGTTGTTCTTGTTGTCCTTGCTGTTCTTGTTGTTATTGTTGTTGTTGTCCTTGTTGTTCTTGTTGTTCTTGTTGTTCTTGTTGTTCTTGTTGTTCTTGTTGATCTTGTTGTTCTTGTTGTTCTTGTTGTTCTTGTTGCTCTTGTTGCTCTTGTTGCTCTTGTTGCTCTTGTTGCACTTGTTGCTGTTGTTGTTCTTGTTGTTCTGGTTGTTGATGTTCTTGTTGTTCATGTTGTTGTTGTTCTTGTTGTTCTTGATGTTCTTGTTGTTCTTGTTGTCGTTGTTGTTCTTGTTGTTCTTGTTGCTCTTGTTGCTCTTGTTGCTCTTGTTGCTGTTGTTGTTCTTGTTGTTCTGGTTGTTGATGTTCTTGTTGTTCATGTTGTTGTTGTTCTTTTTGTTCCTGTTGTTGTTGTTGTTGTTGTTGTTGTTCTGGTTGTTGATGTTCTTGTTGTTCATGTTGTTGTTGTTCTTGATGTTCTTGTTGTTCTTGTTGATCTTGTCGTTCTTGTTGTTCTTGGTGTTCTTGTTGTTCTTGTTGTTCTAGTTGTTGTTGTTGTTGTTGTTCTTGTTATTCTTGTTGTTCTTGTTGCTCTTGTTGCTCTTGTTGCTCTTGTTGCTCTTGTTGCTCTTGTTGCTCTTGTTGCTCTTGTTGCAGTTGTTGTTCCGGTTGTTGATGTTCTTGTTGTTCTTGTTCTTGTTGTTGTTGTTCTGGTTGTTCTTGTTGTTCTTGTTGTTCCGGTTGTTCTTGTTGTTGTTGTTGTTCTTGTTTTTGTTGTTCTTGCTGTTCTTGTGCTTGTTGCTCTTGTTGTTCTTGATGTTCTTGTTGTTGTTGTTGTTGTCCTTGTTGTTCTTGTTGCTCTTGTTGTTCTTGTTGTTCTTGTTGTTCTTGTTGTTCTTGTTGTTCTTGTTGTTCTTGTTGTTCTTGTTGTTCTTGTTGTTCTTGTTGTTCTTGTTGTTCTTGTTGTTCTTGTTGTTCTTGTTGTTCTTGTTGTTCTTGTTGTTCTTGTTGTTCTTGTTGTTCTTGTTGTTCTTGTTGTTCTTGTTGTTCTTGTTGTTCTTGTTGTTCTTGTTGTTCTTGTTGTTCTTGTTGTTCTTGTTGTTCTTGTTGTTCTTGTTGTTCTTGTTGTTCTTGCTGTTCTTGTTCTTGTTGTTCTTGTTGTTCTTGTTGTTCTTGTTGATCTTGTTGTTCTTGTTGTTCTGGTTGTTGATGTTCTTGTTGTTCATGTTGTTGTTGTTCTTGTTGTTCTTGATCTTCTTGTTGTTCTTGTTGTCGTTGTTGTTCTTGTTGTTCTTGTTGCTCTTGTTGCTCTTGTTGCTCTTGTTGCTCTTGTTGTTCTTGTTGTTCTTGTTGTTCTTGGTGTTCTTGTTGTTCTTGTTGTTCTTGGTGTTCTTGTTGTTCTTGTTGTTGTTCTTGCTGTTCTGGTTGTTCTTGTTGTTCTTGTTCTTCTTGTTGTTCTCGTTGTTCTCGTTGTTCTCGTTGTTCTCGTTGTTCTCGTTGTTCTCGTTGTTCTTGTTGTTCTTGTTGTTCTTGTTGTTCTTGTTGTTCTTGTTGTTCTTGTTGTTCTTGTTGTTCTTGTTGTTCTTGTTGTTCTTGTTGCTCTTGTTGTTCTTGTTGTTCTTGGTGTTCTTGGTGTTCTTGTTGTTCTTCTTGTTCTAGTTGTTGTTGTTGTTGTTCTTGTTGTTGTTCTTCTTGTTCTTCTCGTTGTTCTTGTTGTTCTTGTTGTTCTTCTTGCTGTTCTTGTTGTTCTTGTCATTCTCGTTGTTCTCGTTGTTCTCGTTGTTCTCGTTGTTCTCGTTGTTCTCGTTGTTCTCGTTGTTCTCGTTGTTCTCGTTGTTCTCGTTGTTCTCGTTGTTCTCGTTGTTCTTGTTGTTCTTGTTGTTCTTGTTGTTCTTGTTGTTCTTGTTGTCCTTGTTGTTCTTGTTGTTCTTGTTGTTCTTGTTGTTCTTGTTGTTCTTGTTGTTCCTGTTGTTCTTGTTGTTCTTGTTGTTCTTGTTGTTCTTGTTGTTCTTGTTGTTCTTGTTGTTCTTGTTGTTCTTGTTGTTCTTGTTGTTCTTGTTGTTCTTGTTGTTCTTGTTGTTCTGGTTGTTGATGTTCTTGTTGTTCTTGTTGTTCTTGTTGTACTTGCTGTTGTTGTTCTTGTTGTTCCTGTTGTTGTTGTTGCTCTTGCTGTTCTTGTTGTAGTTGTTGTTGTTGTCCTTGTTGTTGTTGTAGTTCTTGTTGTTCTTGTTGTTCTTGTTGTTCTTGTTGTTCTTGTTGTTCTTGTTGTTCTTGTTGTTCTTGTTGTTCTTGTTGTTCTTGTTGTTCTTGTTGTTCTTGTTGTTCTTGTTGTTCTTGTTGTTCTTGTTGTTCTGGTTGTTGATGTTCTTGTTGTTCATGTTGTTGTTGTTCTTGTTGTTCTTGATGTTCTTGTTGTTCTTGTTGTCGTTGTTGTTCTTGTTGTTCTTGTTGCTCTTGTTGCTCTTGTTGCTCTTGTTGCACTTGTTGCTGTTGTTGTTCTTGTTGTTCTGGTTGTTGATGTTTTTGTTGTTCATGTTGTTGTTGTTCTTGATGTTCTTGTTGTTCTTGTTGTTCTTGTTGTTCTTGTTGTTCTTGGTGTTCTTGTTGTTCTTGTTGTTCTTGGTGTTCTTGTTGTTCTTGTTGTTGTTCTTGCTGTTCTGTTTGTTCTTGTTGTTCTTGTTCTTCTTGTTGTTCTCGTTGTTCTCGTTGTTCTCGTTGTTCTCGTTGTTCTCGTTGTTCTTGTTGTTCTTGTTGTTCTTGTTGTTCTTGTTGTTCTTGCTGTTGTTGTTCCTGTTGTTGTTGTTGTTGTTGTTGTTCTTGCTGTTCTTGTTGTTGTTGTTCTTGCTGTTCTTGTTCTTGTTGCTCTTGTTGTTCTTGTTGTTCTTGTTGTTCTTGTTGTTCTGGTTGTTGATGTTCTTGTTGTTCATGTTGTTGTTGTTCTTGATGTTCTTGTTGTTCTTGTTGTTCTTGTTGTTCTTGTTGTTCTTGTTGTTCTTGTTGTTCTTGTTGTTCTTGTTGTTCTTGTTGTTCTTGTTGTTCTTGTTGTTCTTGTTGTTCTTGTTGTTCTTGTTGTTCTTGTTGTTCTTGTTGTTCTTGTTGTTCTTGTTGTTCTTGTTGTTCTTGTTGTTCTTGTTGTTCTGGTTGTTGATGTTCTTGTTGTTCATGTTGTTGTTGTTCTTGATGTTCTTGATGTTCTTGTTGTTCTTGTTGTCGTTGTTGTTCTTGTTGTTCTTGTTGTTCTTGTTGTTCTTGTTGTTCTTGTTGTTCTTGTTGTTCTTGTTGTTCTTGTTGTTCTTGTTGTTCTTGTTGTTCTCGTTGTTCTTGTTGTTCTTGTTGTTCTTGTTGTTCTTGTTCTTGTTGGTGTTGTTCTTGTTGTTCTTGTTGTTCTTGTTGTTCTTGTTGTTCTTGTTGTTCTTGTTGTTCTTGTTGTTCTTGTTGTTCTTGTTGTTCTTGTTGTTCTTGTTGTTCTTGTTGTTCTCGTTGTTCTTGTTGTTCTTGTTGCTCTTGTTGTTCTTGTTGTTGTTGTTGTTGTTCTGGTTGTTGTTGTTGTTGTTCTTGCTGTTCTTGTTGTTGTTGTTGTTGTTGTTGTTGATGTTGTTGTTGTTGCTCTTGCTGTTCTTGTTGTTCTTCTTGTTGTTCTTCTTGTTGTTGTTGTTGTTCTTGTTTATGTTATTCTTCTTGTTGTTGTTGTTCGTGTTGTTCCTGTTGTTGTTGTTGTTCTTGTTGTTCTTGTTGCTCTTGTTGCTCTTGTTGCTATTGTTGCTCTTGTTGCACTTGTTGCTGTTGTTGTTCTTGTTGTTCTGGTTGTTGATGTTCTTGTTGTTCATGTTGTTGTTGTACTTGTTGTTCTTGATGTTCTTGTTGTTCTTGTTGTCGTTGTTGTTCTTGTTGTTCTTGTTGTTCTTGTTGCTCTTGTTGCTCTTGTTGCTCTTGTTGCTTTTGTTGTTCTTGTTGTTCTGGTTGTTGATGTTCTTGTTGTTCATGTTGTTGTTGTTCTTTTTGTTCCTGTTGTTGTTGTTGTTGTTGTTGTTCTGGTTGTTGATGTTCTTGTTGTTCATGTTGTTGTTGTTCTTGATGTTCTTGTTGTTCATGTTGATCTTGTTGTTCTTGTTGTTCTTGGTGTTCTTGTTGTTCTTGTTGTTCTAGTTGTTGTTGTTCTTGTTGTTCTTGTTATTCTTGTTGTTCTTGTTGCTCTTGTTGCTCTTGTTGCTCTTGTTGCTCTTGTTGCTCTTGTTGCTCTTGTTGCTCTTGTTGCTCTTGTTGCATTTGTTGTTCCGGTTGTTGATGTTCTTGTTGTTCTTGTTCTTGTTGTTGTTGTTGTTCTGGTTGTTCTTGTTGTTCTTGTTGTTCCGGTTGTTCTTGTTGTTGTTGTTGTTCTTGTTTTTGTTGTTCTTGCTGTTCTTGTGCTTGTTGCTCTTGTTGTTCTTGATGTTCTTGTTGTTGTTGTTGTTGTCCTTGTTGTTCTTGTTGCTCTTGTTGTTCTTGTTGTTCTTGTTGTTCTTGTTGTTCTTGTTGTTCTTGTTGTTCTTGTTGTTCTTGTTGTTCTTGTTGTTCTTGTTGTTCTTGTTGTTCTTGTTGCTCTTGTTGCTCTTGTTGTTCTTGTTGTTCTTGTTGTTCTTGTTGTTCTTGTTGTTCTTGTTGTTCTTGTTGTTCTTGTTGTTCTTGTTGTTCTTGTTGTTCTTGTTGTTCTTGTTGTTCTTGCTGTTCTTGTTCTTGTTGTTCTTGTTGTTCTTGTTGATCTTGTTGTTCTTGTTGTTCTTGTTGCTCTTGTTGCTCTTGTTGCTCTTGTTGCTCTTGTTGCTCTTGTTGCTCTTGTTGCTGTTGTTGTTCTTGTTGTTCTGATTGTTGATGTTCTTGTTGTTCATGTTGTTGTTGTTCTTGTTGTTCTTGTTGTTGTTGTTGTTGTTCTGGTTGTTGTTGTTGTTGTTGTTGTTCTTGCTGTTCTTGTTGTTCTTGTTGTTGTTGATGTTGTTGTTGCTCTTGTTGCTCTTGTTGCTCTTGTTGCTCTTGTTGCAGTTGTTGTTCCGGTTGTTGATGTTCTTGTTGTTCTTGTTCTTGTTGTTCTTGTTGTTCTTGTTGTTCCGGTTGTTCTTGTTGTTGTTGTTGTTCTTGTTTTTGTTGTTCTTGCTGTTCTTGTGCTTGTTGCTCTTGTTGTTCTTGATGTTCTTGTTGTTGTTGTTGTTGTCCTTGTTGTTCTTGTTGCTCTTGTTGTTCTTGTTGTTCTTGTTGTTCTTGTTGTTCTTGTTGTTCTTGTTGTTCTTGTTGTTCTTGTTGTTCTTGTTGTTCTTGTTGTTCTTGTTGTTCTTGTTGTTCTTGTTGTTCTTGTTGTTCTTGTTGTTCTTGTTGTTCTTGTTGTTCTTGTTGTTCTTGTTGTTCTTGTTGTTCTTGTTGTTCTTGTTGTTCTTGTTGTTCTTGTTGTTCTTGTTGTTCTTGTTGTTCTTGTTGTTCTTGTTGTTCTCGTTGTTCTTGTTGTTCTTGCTGTTCTTGTCCTTGTTGTTCTTGTTGTTCTTGTTGTTCTTGTTGATCTTGTTGTTCTTGTTGTTCTGGTTGATGATGTTCTTGTAGTTCATGTTGTTGTTGTTCTTGTTGTTGTTGTTGTTGTTGTTCTGGTTGTTGAGGTTCTTGTTGTTCATGTTGTTGTTGTTCTTCTTGTTCTTGTTGTTCTTGTTGTTCTTGTTGTTCTTGTTGTTCTCGTTGTTCTTGTTGTTCTTGTTGTTCTTGTTGTTCTTGTTGTTCTTGTTGTTCTTGTTGTTCTCGTTGTTCTTGTTGTTCTTGTTGTTCTTGTTGTTCTTGTTCTTGTTGTTGTTGTTCTTGTTGTTCTTGTTGTTCTTGTTGTTCTTGTTGTTCTTGTTGTTCTTGTTGTTCTTGTTGTTCTTGTTGTTCTTGTTGTTCTTGTTGTTCTTGTTGTTCTTGTTGTTCTTGTTGTTCTTGTTGTTCTCGTTGTTCTTGTTGTTCTTGTTGCTCTTGTTGTTCTTGTTGTTGTTGTTGTTGTTCTGGTTGTTGTTGTTGTTGTTCTTGCTGTTCTTGTTGTTGTTGTTGTTGTTGATGTTGTTGTTGTTGCTCTTGCTGTTCTTGTTGTTCTTCTTGTTGTTCTTCTTGTTGTTGTTGTTGTTCTTGTTTATGTTATTCTTCTTGTTGTTGTTGTTCGTGTTGTTCCTGTTGTTGTTGTTGTTCTTGTTGTTCTTGTTGTTGTTGTTCATGTAGTTCTTCTTGTTGTTGTTCTTGCTGTTCTTGTTCTTGTTGTTCTTGTTGTCCTTGCTGTTCTTGTTGTTATTGTTGTTGTTGTCCTTGTTGTTCTTGTTGTTCTTGTTGTTCTTGTTGTTCTTGTTGTTCTTGTTGATCTTGTTGTTCTTGTTGTTCTTGTTGTTCTTGTTGCTCTTGTTGCTCTTGTTGCTCTTGTTGCTCTTGTTGCTCTTGTTGCACTTGTTGCTGTTGTTGTTCTTGTTGTTCTGGTTGTTGATGTTCTTGTTGTTCATGTTGTTGTTGTTCTTGTTGTTCTTGATGTTCTTGTTGTTCTTGTTGTCGTTGTTGTTCTTGTTGTTCTTGTTGCTCTTGTTGCTCTTGTTGCTCTTGTTGCTGTTGTTGTTCTTGTTGTTCTGGTTGTTGATGTTCTTGTTGTTCATGTTGTTGTTGTTCTTTTTGTTCCTGTTGTTGTTGTTGTTGTTGTTGTTCTGGTTGTTGATGTTCTTGTTGTTCATGTTGTTGTTGTTCTTGATGTTCTTGTTGTTCTTGTTGATCTTGTCGTTCTTGTTGTTCTTGGTGTTCTTGTTGTTCTTGTTGTTCTAGTTGTTGTTGTTGTTGTTGTTCTTGTTATTCTTGTTGTTCTTGTTGCTCTTGTTGCTCTTGTTGCTCTTGTTGCTCTTGTTGCTCTTGTTGCTCTTGTTGCTCTTGTTGCAGTTGTTGTTCCGGTTGTTGATGTTCTTGTTGTTCTTGTTCTTGTTGTTGTTGTTCTGGTTGTTCTTGTTGTTCTTGTTGTTCCGGTTGTTCTTGTTGTTGTTGTTGTTCTTGTTTTTGTTGTTCTTGCTGTTCTTGTGCTTGTTGCTCTTGTTGTTCTTGATGTTCTTGTTGTTGTTGTTGTTGTTGTCCTTGTTGTTCTTGTTGCTCTTGTTGTTCTTGTTGTTCTTGTTGTTCTTGTTGTTCTTGTTGTTCTTGTTGTTCTTGTTGTTCTTGTTGTTCTTGTTGTTCTTGTTGTTCTTGTTGTTCTTGTTGTTCTTGTTGTTCTTGTTGTTCTTGTTGTTCTTGTTGTTCTTGTTGTTCTTGTTGTTCTTGTTGTTCTTGTTGTTCTTGTTGTTCTTGTTGTTCTTGTTGTTCTTGTTGTTCTTGTTGTTCTTGTTGTTCTTGTTGTTCTAGCTGTTCTTGTTCTTGTTGTTCTTGTTGTTCTTGTTGTTCTTGTTGATCTTGTTGTTCTTGTTGTTCTTGTTGCTCTTGTTGCTCTTGTTGCTCTTGTTGCTCTTGTTGCTCTTGTTGCTCTTGTTGCTGTTGTTGTTCTTGTTGTTCTGATTGTTGATGTTCTTGTTGTTCATGTTGTTGTTGTTCTTGTTGTTCTTGTTGTTGTTGTTGTTGTTCTGGTTGTTGTTGTTGTTGTTGTTCTTGCTGTTCTTGTTGTTCTTGTTGTTGTTGATGTTGTTGTTGTTGTTGCTCTTGCTGTTCTTGTTGTTCTTGTTGTTCTTCTTGTTGTTCTTCTTCTTGTTGTCGTTGTTCTTGTTTATGTTATTCTAGTTGTTGTTGTTGTTCTTGTTGTTCCTGTTGTTGTTGTTGTTCTTGTTGTTCTTGTTGTTGTTGTTCATGTAGTTCTTCTTGTTGTTGTTCTTGCTGTTCTTGTTCTTGTTGTTCTTGTTGTCCTTGCTGTTCTTGTTGTTGTTGTCCTTGTTGTTCTTGTTGTTCTTGTTGTTCTTGTTGATCTTGTTGTTCTTGTTGTTCTGGTTGATGATGTTCTTGTAGTTCATGTTGTTGTTGTTCTTGTTGTTCTTGTTGTTGTTGTTGTTGTTGTTCTGGTTGTTGAGGTTCTTGTTGTTCATGTTGTTGTTGTTCTTGATGTTCTTGTTCTTGTTGTTCTTGTTGTCCTTGCTGTTCTTGTTGTTGTTGTCCTTGGCGTTCTTGTTGTTCTTGTTGTTCTAGTTGTTGGTGTTGTTGTTGTTGTTCTTGTTATTCTTGTTGTTCTTGTTGCTCTTGTTGCTCTTGTTGCTCTTGTTGCTCTTGTTGCTCTTGTTGCTCTTGTTGCTCTTGTTGCTGTTGTTGTTCTGGTTGTTGATGTTCTTGTTGTTCATGTTGTTGTTGTTCTTTTTGTTGCTGTTGTTGTTGTTGTTGTTGTTCTTGGTCTTGTTGTTCTTGTTGTTCTTGTTGTTCTTGTTGTTCTTGTTGTTCTTGTTGTTCTTGGTGTTCTTGTTGTTCTTGTTGTTCTAGTTGTTGTTGTTGTTGTTGTTGTTGTTCTTGTTGTTGTCCTCGTTGTTCTCGTTGTTCTTGTTGTTCTTTTTGTTCTTGTTGTTCTTGTTGTCCTTGTTGTTGTTGTTGCTTTTGTTGTTCTTGTTGTTCATGTTGTTGTTGTTCTGGTTGATGTTGTTGTTCTTGTTCTTGTTTTTCTTGTTGTTCTTGTTGTTCTTGTTGTTATTGTTGCTCTTGTTGCTCTTGTTGTTCTTGTTGTTCTTCTTGTTCTTGTTATTCTTATTGTCCTTGTTGTTCTTGCTGTTGTTGTTCCCGTTGTTCTTGTTGTTGTTGTTCTTGTTGTTGTTGTTGTTGTTCTTGTTCTTGCTGTTCATGTTGTTGTGGTTCTGGTAGATGTTGTTGTTCTTGTTCTTGTTGTTCTTGTTGTTCTTGTTGTTCTTGTTGTTCTTGTTGTTCTTGTTGTTCTTGTTGTTCTTGTTGTTCTTGTTGTTCTTGTTGTTCTTGTTGCTCTTGTTGTTCTTGTTGTTCTTGTTGTTCTTGTTGTTCTTGCTGTTCTTGTTGTTCTTGTTGTTCTTGTTGTTGTTGCTGTTCTTGCTGTTCTTGTTGCAGTTGCTGTTTTTGTTGATCTTGTTGTTCTTGTTGTTCTTGTTGTTGTTCTTGTTGTTGTTGTTGTTCTTGCTGTTCTTGTTGTAGTTGTAGTTGTTGTTCTTGTTATTGTTGTAGTTCTTGTTGTTCTTGTTGTTCTTGTTGTTCTTGTTGTTCTTGTTGTTCTTGTTGTTCTTGTTGTTCTTGTTGTTCTTGTTGTTCTTGTTGTTTTTGTTGATCTTGTTGTTCTTATTGTTCTTGTTGTTCTTGTTGTTCTTCTTGCTGTTCTGGTTGTTCTTGTTGTTCTTGTTGTTCTCGTTGTTCTCGTTGTTCTCGTTGTTCTCGTTGTTCTCGTTGCTCTCGTTGTTCTTGTTCTTCTTGTTGTTCTTGTTGTTCTTGTTGTTCTTGTTGTTCTTGTTGTTCTTGTTGTTCTTGTTGTTCTTGTTGTTCTTGTTGTTCTTGTTGTTCTTGTTGTTCTTGTTGTTCTTGTTGTTCTTGTTGTTCTTGTTGTTCTTGTTGATCTTGTTGTTCTTGTTGTTCTTGTTGTTAATGTTGTTCTTGTTGTTCTTCTTGTTGTTGTTCTAGTTGTCCTTGTTGTTGTTGTTCTGGTTGTTATTGTTGTTCTTGTTGTTCCGGTTGTTCTTGTTGCTCTTGTTCTTGTTGTTCTTGTTGTTCTTGCTGTTCATGTTGTCTTGCTGTCCTTGTTGTTCTAGTTGTTCTTGTTGTTCTTGTTGTTCTTATTGTTGTTGTTCTAGTTGTTCATGTTGTCTTGTTGTCCTTGTTGTTCTAGTTGTTCTTGTTGTTCTTGTTGTTCTTATTGTTGTTGTTCTAGTTGTTCTTGTTGTTGTTGTTCTGGTTGTTCTTGTTGTTCTTGTTGTTCCGGTTGTTCATGTTGTTGTTCTTGTTGTTCTTATTTTTGTTGTTGTTGTTGTTTTTCTTGCTGTTCTTGTTCTTGTTGTTCTTGCTGGTCATGTCGTTCTTGTTGCTGTTGTTGTTGTTGTTGTTGTTTTTGTCCTTGTCGTTCTTGTTGTTCTTGTTGTTCTTCTTGTTCTTGTTGTTCTTGTTGTTCTTGTTGTTCTCGTTGTTCTTGTTGTTCTTGTTGTTCTTGTTGTTCTTGTTGTTCTTGTTGTTCTTGTTGTTCTTTTTGTTCTTGTTGTTCTTGTTGTCCTTGTTGTTGTTGTTGCTGTTGTTGTTCTTGTTCTTGTTTTTCTTGTTGTTCTTGTTGTTCTTGTTGTTCTTGTTGTTATTGTTGCTCTTGTTGCTCTTGTTGTTCTTGTTGTTCTTCTTGTTCTTGTTATTCTTTTTGTCCTTGTTGTTCTTGCTGTTGTTGTTCCCGTTGTTCTTGTTGTTGTTGTTCTTGTTGTTGTTGTTGTTGTTCTTGTTCTTGTTGTTCATGTTGTTGTGGTTCTGGTAGATGTTGTTGTTCTTGTTCTTGTTGTTCTTGTTGCTCATGTTGTTCTTGTTGTTCTTGTTGTTCTTGCTGTTGTTGTTCCTGTTGTTCTTGTTGTTGTTGTTGTTGTTGTTCTTGCTGTTCTTGTTCTTGTTGCTCTTGTTGTTCTTGTTGTTCTTGTTGTTCCTGTTGTTCTTGTTGTTCTTGTTGTTGTTGTTGTTCTTGTTGTTGTTCGTGTTGTTCTTGTTGTTGTTCTTGTTTTTGTTGTTCTTGTTGTTGTTGTTGTTCTTCCTGTTCTTGTTCTTGTTGTTCTTGTTGTTCTTGTTGTTCTTGTTGTTCTTGTTGTTCTTGTTGTTCTTGTTGTTCTTGTTGTTCTTGTTGTTCTTGTTGTTCTTGTTGTTCTTGTTGTTCTTGTTGTTCTTGTTGTTCTTGTTGTTCTTGTTGTTCTTGTTGTTCTTGTTGTTCTTGTTGTTCTTGTTGTTCTTGTTGTTCTTGCTGTTCTTGTTCTTGTTGTTCTTGTTGTTCTTGTTGTTCTTGTTGTTCTTGTTGATCTTGTTGTTCTTGTTGTTCTTGTTGTTCTTGTAGCTCTTGTTGCTCTTGTTGCTCTTGTTGCTCTTGTTGCACTTGTTGCTGTTGTTTTTCTTGTTGTTCATGTTGTTGATGTTCTTGTTGTTCATGTTGTTGTTGTTCTTGTTGTTCTTGATGTTCTTGTTGTTCTTGTTGTCGTTGTTGTTCTTGTTGTTCTTGTTGCTCTTGTTGCTCTTCTTGCTCTTGTTAGTGTTGTTGTTCTTGTTGTTCTGGTTGTTGATGTTCTTGTTTTTCATGTTGTTGTTGTTCTTTTTGTTCTTGTTGTTGTTGTTGTTGTTCTTGTTATTCTTGTTGTTCTTGTTGCTCTTGTTGCTCTTGTTGTTCTTGTTGTTCTTGTTGTTCTTGGTGTTCTTGTTGTTCTTGTTGTTCTAGTTGTTGTTGTTGTTGTTGTTCTTGTTATTCTTGTTGTTCTTGTTGCTCTTGTTGCTCTTGTTGCTCTTGTTGCTCTTGTAGCTCTTGTTGCTCTTGTTGCTCTTGTTGCTCTTGTTGCAGTTGTTGTTCCGGTTGTTGATGTTCTTGTTGTTCTTGTTCTTGTTGTTGTTGTTCTGATTGTTCTTGTTGTTCTTGTTGTTCCGGTTGTTCTTGTTGTTGTTGTTGTTCTTGTTTTTGTTGTTCTTGCTGTTCTTGTGCTTGTTGCTCTTGTTGTTCTTGATGTTCTTGTTGTTGTTGTTGTTGTCCTTGTTGTTCTTGTTGCTCTTGTTGTTCTTGTTGTTCTTGTTGTTCTTGTTGTTCTTGTTGTTCTTGTTGTTCTTGTTGTTCTTGTTGTTCTTGTTGTTCTTGTTGTTCTTGTTGCTCTTGTTGTTCTTGTTGTTCTTGTTGTTCTTGTTGTTCTTGTTGTTCTTGTTGTTCTTGTTGTTCTTGTTGTTCTTGTTGTTCTTGTTGTTCTTGTTGTTCTTGTTGTTCTTGTTGTTCTTGTTGTTCTTGTTGTTCTTGCTGTTCTTGTTCTTGTTGTTCTTGTTGTTCTTGTTGTTCTTGTTGATCTTGTTGTTCTTGTTGTTCTTGTTGCTCTTGTTGCTCTTGTTGCTCTTGTTGCTCTTGTTGCTCTTGTTGCTGTTGTTGTTCTTGTTGTTCTGATTGTTGATGTTCTTGTTGTTCATGTTGTTGTTGTTCTTGTTGTTCTTGTTGTTGTTGTTGTTGTTCTGGTTGTTGTTGTTGTTGTTGTTGTTCTTGCTGTTCTTGTTGTTCTTGTTGTTGTTGATGTTGTTGTTGCTCTTGTTGCTCTTGTTGCTCTTGTTGCTCTTGTTGCAGTTGTTGTTCCGGTTGTTGATGTTCTTGTTGTTCTTGTTCTTGTTGTTGTTGTTCTGGTTGTTCTTGTTGTTCTTGTTGTTCCGGTTGTTCTTGTTGTTGTTGTTGTTCTTGTTTTTGTTGTTCTTGCTGTTCTTGTGCTTGTTGCTCTTGTTGTTCTTGATGTTCTTGTTGTTGTTGTTGTT